>NC_137964.1:9649821-10104821 GCF_963924665.1 Micromys minutus | reverse complement strand
TATACTTTAAAATTGTAAATCATTGGGATGGATATGATTAAGAAACATACATATGTAAGAAATTGTTAAACAATAGTCCTAAAAGAATTTAAAATGATAATTTTCATAATTTTTTCAGAGAATGCTTTGTCCTGATTCTAGCCTCCCTCCTCTTAAAGAACAAGAGAGGAGGTAGAACAAGACACGCAAAGGCATGTAACCAGATCACTGTCATTTCTTAAATCACATTCAACCATCAGCATTTACAAATACATCCTGTGGGCTAGGGGCCAGCCAGTGCAAGGAAACAGTTTGTTGTCGATTCATAGAGAAACTCAAAGTAGGGTTTGTCAGAACAGAACTGGTGACAGTTGTCCTGATGACAATAGCCAAGACTTGACATATGGGCTGGGAGACGGCTCAGTCAGTAGAGTGCTTACACCAACCAGGAAGCCCCAGGGATCAGCCTGTCTTTGCCTCACTAGTCCTTTGAATGCAAGTATGTAACAGCATGCCCAGGTTTTTCACATGGTTCTGATGTGGGTGTCTAACTCAAGTCCTCGTGTTGATAATCCAAGCATTCTGTTGACTTAGCCATCTCTCCCCACTTTTTCCTTTCAACTTCACGTGTATTTCTAAACAAGCAAACAAATAAAGAGCAGACAGGAGTCCACTGTGTGCCATTGAGTTGCCATTATATACATCAGGTGTGGGGTCATCTACTGGACTATGAGGGGCTTCTCACTGGCCATGTCCCTGAAGACTCTTCCTCTCCTAGGCACCAATTACCAATGGCTCCCACATGCTGTGAGTTCATGTATGCAATGGCCCCGTCTTGCATGGAAATATCCTAGGATTTTGCTTTATAGCCCAGGGTGGCCTTGAACTCATAGTCCTCCTGCCTCAGTCCCCACCCCTACACCAGGTGGTGCAGTAACAGGTGTGACCCACAACAGCTTGCGTTTAATGGTGTGATTGTTTTTTTAAACCATCAGTTCATTTTGATGCTGAACATGAATCTTCTTATTCTCTTACAGTAGATGTCCCATCAAATATTGCCAAAATTATCATCGGGCCCCTCATCTTTGTGTTCCTCTTCAGTGTTGTGATTGGAAGTATTTATCTGTTCCTGAGAAAGAGGTAAGAAAGGGGGTATGCTGGCAAATGGTTACCAACTGACTCTCTTGGGGAAAGAAGAAAACAGTACCATAAATATTGAGTTTGACAGAGCTGTTTCTTTTAAGTTTTATTCCTATCGGATATGCTACATTGCAATTAACGTAATAACTTTACTGTATAATATTACTATATACTCTTTATTACAAATTCTCATTTGATTCCCCCTTTCACTGATTTATTTTTACCCAGTTCTTAGTATCTGCAGCCAACTTAGAGTTGCAACTGATGCTCAAGTATAATTTAAACATGTATTACTTAACTTTTCTGATGCTATGCTAGAATACCTCGACAGAAAGCAACTTTGGGGAGGAAAGCTGATTTTAGCTTATAGTTCTACTGTGAAAGGAAAGACCTGGCTACAGGAGAGCACAGCCATCCAAACACAGAAAGTGGAGAAAGAATAGAAAGTGGGCCTTGGGTGCAAAATTCTCAAAGCTGTTCTCAGTGATATACTTCTTTGTCCAGGCTCCACCCCCAAGAGGGCCTATAACCTTCCAAAACAGCGTCACCAGAGGTGGCTGAGTGCTCAGACTTATGTGGGGGGCATTTCATATTCCAACCATAGTGAAGCATAAACCTAGTTGATTTGTGTTGTTTTACTGATTTAGCTAGCTTATACAATAATGGGTTTCATTATGATGTTTCCATACATAAATAACACTATACTTCCTTATAGATACCCTTTCTTGCTCCTCCTCCTCTGACATTCTTCTAGAAGTTAACTCCCTTTCTGTTTTCATATCCCATATATATGGGACACACACACATATACACTAACATATGTGTGTGTGAAAGAAAAGCACCATTTTGTCTTTACCCCCACTGTGTTCTCTTACCCTATCATTTCTTTTCCTTGAGCCTCTTCCATTTCCTCCATAATCCCTAATCTGTCACATCATTTATTGCTTTCTGTCTTTTTAAGTCTAGCTTATTTTGCTTAACATGGTCGCTTCCAGTTCTATCTTTGCTCTTTACTTTTTTGGCCATATGGCCAAGGTTGACCTTGAACTTGTGATCATCCTGCCTCAGCTTCCCAAATACTAGGATTACAGGAGTGTGCCACCCCACTCAGAGGTATGCATTAGCATTCCTGGCTTGATTGTTGTTGCTTTACTCTCTTTCATTAAAGAGTAAGACAAACATTAAGTAAGGCATTCATATTTGAAAACTACAAGCAATGCCTCTGGCTAATCAGGTTGAATTTAAATAGTGGCATAACATTTTTTTTCTGTGCCATATACTGTATCATTATTGCAGAGCTGACGTTCTTTTAAATTCTGTCTGCTTTATTGTTCTAAGGTCCTTTTTGTAGCTATGATAAAACATTTTCACTAAAAGAACTTGGGAGAAGAAAGGGTTTCTTTTAGTTTACACTTACAGGTCTCACAAAGGGCAGGAAATTAAGCAAGAACTTGAAGCAGAAACCATGGAGGGAGGCTTGCTTGCTGTTTCATTGTCTGACTCATGCTCAGCTTGCTTTCTTATACAACCCAAGACCACCTGCCAAAGGAGGATGCCACCTACAGTGGGCTGGGCCCTTCTGTATTACTATTTAACAAAATTGTACTCTCATAAATATGTTCACAGACTCATCTGATCTAGGCAATTCTTCAGCTGAGGCTTCTTCCCTCAGATAACTCTAGGTTGTGTGTGGTTAACAATGAAGGCTAGCCAGGACACTCATTGACATTTTTATTTTTTTTTTGTCCATCACTTTCTCTAATTTGGACCAAGTGTAGAACAATCCATTTCTGATTTTTACTGTTTGCTTCTTTCTAGTCTCCAGAATGCCACGAGGTATTCAAGATGCTGTGTCTCTCTTTTCCTCTTTTAGGCAGCCGGATGGGCCTATGGGGCCACTGTACGCATCTTCCAACCCTGAGTACCTCAGTGCCAGTGATGGTGAGCACCACTTCCTTCTTTGTGGGAATTTAGGGCCCAGCCCCTGGTTTCCTTAACCATCACTGTTAAGTCAGATCTGAGGATAGGCTAGCATCACAGGGAGGAGGAAAACTATCCCAAAGAGGATAGAGAAGCCCCACCTTGAGTGATACGCTTATCCATCTGCCCTTGCTGCAGAGACTCTGCTACTATGGGCTGTTAGGTCTGTTGTCTAAACCTTTTTGGGTAGGCTGATTTCACCTACTTGGGACCTTCAGGCTGGAATGTGAGATTAAAATCTCTGTGCCATAGCCATAGGAGCATGTGAAAGGTCAGGGCCAGAAACCCACCACCAAACTTGTCACTCTTGCTAAGAAGGCAGGAATTAGAAGCCAAGAGAATCAGAGATGGTAATGTTGAGGAAAGGACTCAGTAGGTGGAACGTTCACTGCTCACACTTGAGGACTGGGTTTGACCCACAGAGCCTATGTAAAAAGCTAGGTACCTGCCATCCCAGCACTGCAGGGATGTGGGGCTCGATGGAAAGTCAGTCTGGCTCAGTCCGTGAGCTCCAGGTTCAGTGAGAGTTCATGTCTCAAAAAAGAAGTTGGAACGTGATCAAGGAGGACACCTGATGTTAACCTCTGGCCTTCATGTGCATGATCACTTATGTGTACCTGCACATAAATGCATACACCAATACAAATGTACACACACACACACACACACACACATACAAATGAAGTGAAGATAGAATGGGTTGCTAGGGCCTGGGTGAGTGCTAAGGAGACATTTGCTTCTGGTGGTAGTTGAATATTAACTGATGCTTATGGTAGGGACTTAGGATCAATATCCAAACCACTCCTAACTGCGTGAAAGGGCAGTGAGTGGCCTCTAGAGAGAAGGCATGCCTATTTTTCAAGAATTTTGTTATATGACATTCTCTTCTTTAAAGTAACTCATGGAGCACACTTACAGTTTGACTTTCAAGGCATGGATGTATTTGAACTGTAGGCTGTTGCCTTGGATAGATAACCTCATTTACTTGTCTGTTGATTGACAGGTTGAGTGGTTTCAAGGAGTAGGCACAGCTGCAGGTTAAGTCTCTCCGTATATATGGTTTCTCTCCTGGTACCCTTCCTCAGTATGCTCTGTGGGTTCCTAACAGTAAAGATGGACTACAAAGCATCGTCTTGCTGAGTTCTACAGACCAAAGAGAATCAGAGGATAGGGACAGAGAATCTATCACTTTCTAAGAACTGCTAGGCATTGTAGACATTTTTTCCCCCAGTCTATTTTAACCTACACTCTTTCCTCTACCATTCCATTGGTACTTGGTCAAACAACTCCAGTGGGAAGTGTCTAAGTTATTTATTTTTTGATAATTACTGTGACAGAATACTTTACAAAGCAACTTATGAGAAGAAGGCTTCATTTTGGCTCACAGTTGAAGTGTTCAGTTTCTCATGATGGACAGGTCATGGTAGCTGGTCACATTACATGAATAGTTAGGAAGCAGAGAGTAGTGAATGCTAGACCTCAGCTCATTTTTTAAAAATTTAGTCCAGAATTCAAGCTTATGGGATGATGCTGCCCACATTTAGGGTGGGTCTTCCTACTTCAATTAACTTAATCTAAACACTTCCTTCATAAACATTCCCTAAGGCTTGTCTCCTAGGTGATTCTGGATTCTCTAACATTCACAGTGTTAACCATCTCAGGAATAGGCATCATCCAGTAGCAGGGATCTGGAATCAGACAGGAAAGATGAGGATACAGCATCATTTTAGTGTTTCCTAAGTGGGATCCTGACCCAGATGAAGCTTTTTGATAGTGGCAGAAACTTGTCCTGCTCTGGGTTGTATATTCAATGCCCAACTGAAGTCTTGAGTCACAAAAGAAGCAAATGTATGCATGTAGCTCAAGAAAAACTTGTGGTGGGAGGTGTCTGGGGGCCCTTAAGAGGTTGGCTGATGATACTGTGCATATAAGTGAAAAGTAGTGTTTCCATCCTCCGTGTACGTGCCGGATGAGTGGGAGGTTCCTCGGGAGAAGATCACCCTTCTACGAGAGCTGGGACAGGGCTCCTTCGGTATGGTGTATGAAGGCAATGCCAAAGATATCATCAAGGGTGAGGCAGAGACCCGTGTTGCGGTGAAGACTGTCAACGAGTCAGCCAGCCTTCGAGAACGGATCGAGTTCCTCAATGAGGCATCGGTCATGAAGGGATTCACCTGCCATCATGTGGTGAGTCTGTCTGGGATGGGGCAAAGACTTCCTCTCATGCTTCTTGTTTGTTCTGTCTCCGCTGCTTAGAGCTACCTAGCTTAGTAGACTAGGTGTAGACCACTGCTCACTCCCATTCTGTGAAGCCTCTCACCCTGAAGAGGTAGGGAGAGGTGATAACTCCCTTCTCAATCTCATCTTTTCCCAACTTACCCACAATTAAACTCTGTAAAAACGGCTCTGTCACTTTCTAGAATCTTCCTTTGTAATTCAGACTTCCCATCGATATTTTTCCGCTTCTTGACTTCCCTGGAACCCTTAACTGCATGGAAGCCCGCCTCTTCATATCCACCCTTATTCTTCTCCCTGAAGTCAGAACAAACCTTCCCTGCCTTTCTGTTCCCAGAGTGGGCTGCTCTTTATTTCTCGTTGAGCCATATGTCCTTTAATCCTTATTAGGAACATTAAGGCCACCTTTTACGTGATGTCTCCTGCAGACAGGTGAACAAAATTTATTCACCTCTGATATGGTATTTAGACCAAAGAAAGAACTCTGTTAGAACTCTCTTGGTAAGCTAGTGAGGGTATTTCAGTTCCTTGCAAGGGTGTGGGTTCCCCTAGAGGAGTGTGGATAGCATGCATAGGTAGGTACATCACCAGAAAACTCACCCTCACCTCGGTGATCTGGAATGTCAGTGCTTTCTGCACAACTAGCGGGCAGCTTGAGAGGTCGTAGAACCTATGCTAGCCAAAGCTTTTCCTACTAACATAATCTTGGAAAGGTTGTTATTGGTGGTCTTGTGAATCTTACTAATGTTAGGAACGTTCTTAGATTTATGAGTTACTTAATTCCTGCACAGTGTAATTTCCCTTTACTTCCTCAGTCTTAGAAGCTTCCCCCGACGATGGAAAGCTTCAATTCAGAAGAAACTGCTAGGTCTCGGCTCCTAAACGCCTTGCTCTTGCTGACACTGAAGCAGATCCTTAGCCTCCCTCTTAGACACTCTATTTCAGGGAAGACAGTTCCCAAACTAGCAGTGGCATGTTAGGGGGGAAAATGCCGGGAGAAATCAAGAAAGCGAGAGGAGGAGGATTGTCGTATATTTGAGCCAAGTCTTAAAGGATGTGAGACTGAACCATGTGTACGTGGGAGGGAGAGAACAGGCCAAGGAGAGCAGGAACTGCAAAGGTCTGGAGGTAGGGGCATGGTTTATATGCAGAGGAACATTAGGCCAGTGAGATTTGCTTGGAATGTTTTATCTATGCGTGGGTCTGTTTGCTCCCTTATCCCAGGCCGTGCTCCATCCAAGCACATCCAAGCACAGGGTGGCCTGTGTGCTATACACCAGACAGAGTTCATGGTGAGTCGACCCTTTTCCAATCCCCTCCATGCTTGTTCTGCAGGTCCGCCTGCTTGGGGTGGTGTCCAAAGGTCAGCCAACACTGGTAGTGATGGAACTGATGGCCCATGGAGACTTGAAGAGTCACCTCCGTTCTCTGAGGCCAGATGCCGAGGTAAGCTGCCTCTAGGCCCCTAGCAGGGCACCCGATCTGAAGTATATTAGCCTCGCTAATTGCAACCCATGTTTTGACTTTAGAATAACCCAGGTCGCCCTCCCCCGACCTTGCAAGAGATGATTCAGATGACAGCAGAAATTGCTGACGGCATGGCATACTTGAACGCCAAAAAGTTTGTGCACCGGGACTTGGCAGCTCGGAACTGCATGGTTGCCCATGATTTTACTGTCAAAATTGGAGGTATGTCTTAGAATCCTTGAGGGGTGTGTATGTGTGTGAGCATTGGGTATTATAGGGTTTTGGTGGCATGGCAGATTCTGGGGTCCTAAATCTCAGATCCTCTTGCTGCCTGAAAAATACTTTTACCCACTCTGGGTGTTTCCCAGCCTAGAAAACTAGCATTTCCATTCTAGTTTCCTTTTGGTTTCATCAGAATAAAGTGAGTAATTATTACATAAAACAACTTTGGGAGGAAGGACTTGGCTTCACCTTGAAGTCTGTCACTGAGAGAAGTCATGGACAGAACTCAGTAGAAACCATGGAAGATCGCTGCTTGCTGGTTTGCTCTGGTTCGTACTTGGCAACAGTCTCTTCCAAGGGAATGGTGATGCCTACAGTGAGCTTAGCCCTCCTGTATCAATTCACAATCAAGACTTCCCTCATAGACATGCCCTCAGGCCAATCTGATACAGGTGATTCTTCTTCTTTTCTGTCTGATGACTCTAGCCTGTGCTGAGATGGTAGCTAAAACTTACTATAAAGCTTAGTACAGGCTCTGACAAGACCAAAGCTTGAGTCGGAGGATGCAGAATAAAGAGCAGAGGAGGTGCTAAATGCCTAGAATGCTGGTTGGAATGTGTGGATAGGATGGGTATAAAGGGAACCAGGGACAGGGAGCTGTGAGGTTGAGCTGAAAGCAGGCATGTAAGAGCTTTGTAAGTCATAGGATCTGCCTCTCCTTTACAAAACCAGTGAGAATCAGGAACAGGCAAGGTCCCATACAGATCCCAAAACACCCTCCCCTACCATATTAGTTATGGAAGCAGGTAGGAGATGAACCTATGTATGATTCCAAGAGATATTTTTCTACATAACAGTAGGAGTCATACATACTCAAAGACATCAGCCTGCTTGAAGTTTCAGGAATATATCCAAATATATAGAAATATACCCAAGGCATCAACCTATATGAAGGAAGATGGAACATGATTCTGTATTTATGATCTGAAAGACCTTCTACATTAATGAGAATTCCTCCCCCTACAAAAAAACAAACAAACAAACAAAAAAACAAAAACAAAACAAACAAACAAAAAAAAACACCCAGGTGTGGTGGTGCATATATCTGGACACTTGGGGAGGTAGAGGCAGGAAGATCAAAAACTCAATGTCATCCTCTGCTATGTAGCAAGTCCACAGTTACCCCGGGATATGTGAGAGCTCATCTCAAGAAAGAAAGAAAGAAAACCATTGAGAACTGGAAGGCTTATGCATCTGTGTACACAGCTGCCTTGTGTGGTAGGATGCTGCCAGGCTGGAAGATGTACAGGGAAGCATGGGGATGAGCCTAAACAGTGCGAGGACAATGAGAAGTGGGATGGCTTAGAGAGATGTAGAGGCAGAAAGGCTTGCTTGCCCACTGTTTGAGAATGTCAGCAAGCGGCAAGGTCCAAAGGAGACCCCAAGTTTAGTCAAGAGAGCAGCAGATCACCTGGGAAAAGGAAAAGGGTCTGTTTGGGACACTGGAGAAGGAACAGGTGGGAAGGATGGCAGTTCTATTCTCCATCCACACCCCCCCCACACACACAAACACCTCAAGAATCCCCTCCTGGTGAATTTGCCTGCCACCCACAGAACCTCTAGTGGTGCTTTGAGGGGTGGACCACTCAGGGTGCTAGGAGGAGGATCTGAAAAACCTGTGAACTGTTTGTTGTCAGACTTTGGAATGACAAGAGACATCTACGAGACAGATTACTATCGGAAAGGGGGGAAGGGACTGCTGCCCGTGAGGTGGATGTCACCCGAGTCCCTGAAGGATGGAGTCTTTACTGCTTCTTCTGATATGTGGTGAGTTATGCATACATGGGTGGGTATTGGTGCTGGGCTTGAACCCCTCCAGGTGTCCCCCTAATGTCATCAGGAGGTGATAGAAGAAAGCCTGCCTTTCACATATAGAAATGAAGGTTTGTCTGTCTGTGTTCTCTTAGATGGCTACCTTTATGTATTGATTGAGGATAGTCTTAGAAATTCATGAATTATAATATAAATCATAGTGTTGTGTGTGTGTGTGTGTGTGTGTGTGTGTTGTTGTTGTTGTTGTTGTTGTTGTTGTTGGGGAGACCATGCTACAGCACATATGTGGAGGTGAAAGGACAACTTTCGGGAGTCAGTTTTCTCCTCCCACCACCATATGGATTGTGGGGGTCTAACTCAGACCATCAGGCTTGGCAGCAAGTGCTCCCCGCTGAGCTATCTTGCTGGCCTGCACATCCAGCTCTTTACCTGGGTTTTGGGCATTGAACTCGGGTACTCACGCTTTGGTGGAAAGGATTTTGCCAACTGAGATATCACCTTGGCCTCTGACTTGTTCTATCAATTGGTCAACAAAGTCCTAGGAAGCCAAAAGAGGTATGACTGGATGTATTTGAGATAGTCTATTGTACATTTCACCGGCTTCTTAGTTTACTGCTCTCAATTGTCATTGGCAGGTCCTTTGGAGTGGTCCTTTGGGAAATCACTAGCCTGGCTGAACAACCTTATCAAGGCCTGTCTAATGAGCAGGTGTTGAAATTTGTCATGGATGGAGGCTATCTGGATCCTCCTGATAACTGTCCAGAGAGACTGTAAGTATAGAAAGATCTAGAACATGTGAGGATTTGCACATTACATATGTTTTATGTCTGTATATTTAGGTACATATGCATGGGTTTACTTTGCAGGCCTTATGCCCACATGTGCTTATATAGTGTGCCTTTACATCCATGCTTGTATTTGCATACTGCATCTTGGATGCCCACTTTCATTTTCATGTGCACCTATGTATGTGCTTATGTTTACATATATGTACACCTGTGCATGTGTCATGCAGTCTCTGTACATACATTTGCATATCAAATCTATTTTAAAGATTTCTTTTTATCTTAGGTATATGAGTTTATCATACATGCATGTTCATAACACATATACTTGGTGCCAAAGGACACTAGAAGAGGGTGTTAGATCCTCTGGACCCGGAATTACGGGTGATTATGAACCAATACATGAGTTCCAGGAACTAAACCTTAGTCAACTTCAAGAGAAGCTCTTAATCACTGAGCCATCTCTTTGCCCCTTAAACCTTCTTTTTTAAATGCACTTATGTGTACCTGTGTACACATACATGTGTGGAGAACATCATCCTTAGAAGTACTGTTCATCTCCATCGAGACATGGCTCTTTATTGATGGTACTCACTGATTCAGCTAGGCTGACCATTGAGTCCCTAGGATCCTCCTGCTTCTATTGCCCCAGCCCTGGGATTGGAAATGTGTATATTAAAAAAAAATTACTTACTTATTTTTATTTCACTTGTATTCGTGTTTTTCCTGCTTGTATGTCCGTGTGACGGTGTTGGACCCACTGGAGCTGGAGTTACAGATAGTTGTGAGCTGCTATGCAGGTGCTAGAAGTTGAACCTGAGTTCAGTTCTTCCTCTGGAAGAGCAGCTAGTGCTCTTAACCACTGAGTCATTCTCTCTGGCCTCAAATGTATACATGTCTTTGTGTAGGTTCTGAGGCTCTAACTCAGGTCCTCGGGCTTGAGGGGCGAGCACTTTATAGACTGAGCCATCCCTCAGCCTTGCATATCAAATCTTTCTAAACATATTTGTGTTTGTATCTGTGACTCCACATACATGCTTGGATTTATTTTATATTCTTAGGTATCTCTTTGCATTCAAAATGTTCTGAACATTGCCCCATCAGGGCCTTTTCCTAACGAGACACTTTGTAACTGGTTGAGAACTGGGGGATTTATGTGTGATGATCAGTTTTAATTGTCCACTTGATACAGTCCAGAATTGTCAAGGGCCTTGTCTACATAGCACTGGCCGGTGGGCATGTCTATGGGGATTGTCTTGATTATGTTAATTGGTGTCACCTACTATCGCACTGTAGGTGGCACCATTTCCTACTCAGAGGGTCCTGAACTCTGTAAAGTGGAGAAAGCAAGCTGAGCAAGCAAGCAAGCAAGCATGCATGCATTCTCTATCTGCTCTTGACTGCATGTGCTGTGACTAAGCTTCTTTAAGTTCTTACTGCCCCGACTTCCCCACTCTGATGGACCGCATCCTGGAACTGTGAGCTAAGACGAACTCCTTCTCCTCTTTGTCTTTTATTGGGGTGTATTATTATCATAGCAATTGGATCGGAAATTAAGTCCCAGGGCAGAGGTTCACAGCCTTTTCTTGAAGGTTCTGTTGTAAGTAGTGACAACACAGTGGTCCTGTGTGGTTGAAGCTCGAATATGGTTATAGGCACTCTACAGATGCACCGGTGAGACCATATGTATTAGCTCCCACTGCTAGGGAATATCTGAGATGTTCTACTTAAAGGAGTAAAGACTTGTCTGTGGCTCATCATTTCCTAGGCTCCACTGCTCCTAGAAATTTGTTTTGGATGAGCTGGAAACTTGCTCCCTGTGTTAAGCCCATATTGTTGGACCTGCCAAGGTTTAAGGATACCCCCTGAAGGGTCTTTAAGCCTAGAGTGACTGTTGGGTACAGTTAAGCCTCGGTAAGGAGCCCCAAGTAGGAGTGAAACACAGTAAATGCTGAGGCATCAGAGACAGGGGATCCATATTGTGATAGGTGATGTTCAGTGCAATGTCTGCCCAGTTTTATCTCTGTTGCCATAGTGAAACCTGACCAAAAGCAATTTAGGGGAGGAAGGATTTAGCTGGGTCACTGATGGGCAAGTCAAAGTAGGAACTCAATCAGCTAGTCATGTCACATCCTCTGCCAAGAGCTGAGGAAAAAACGTGTACGGAACTTTGCTTGCTTGCTCTCAGCTTGCTCTCCTCACTCTTCATGAAGTTTGGGAGGTCCCTGCCCAGGGTGTGGTGTTATCCACAAAGAACTGGGTCAATTAACACTCAAGACAAACCCCCACAGGTATGTCACAGCCTCACCTGAACTAAAGCTTTCCTCAGCTGGGGCTCTTTTCCCAGTTGACAGCTTCTTGGGCTCCATTAAGTTAGTCCGCCTTTACTCATTTCTCTCCTCTTCCCTTCCCATTCCTTCCTTTCCCTAATTCTTTCTCTTTTTTTTTAAAATCTATTTCCCCTTCTTTTTTCCTCTCCTTTGCCCTCCCTCTTCCTCCACTGAGCATTGTCCCCCTTTGTACTTTTATTTAAGGTCACTGGTCACACTAAGGTGCCCAGACTGGTCCGAAAGTCACTCTAACCTGACGGACCTTGAATTTACAGTCCTCCTACCTCAGCCTCCAGAGTAGCTGGGAAAACAGGCCTGTACTACCATGTCTGGCTGGCTCACTTCTTTTCTAAACCGTCTTTCAGTCCTTCTAGAATTGTTGTCCAGCCTTAACTATCACCTGTGCATACAGCCATAGTCAAGGCAAGGACTCACACTACTGGAACGTGGTGTGTAGCAGGGCAGTACAGGAGGGAGCTGAGTGTGTCTTGAAACTTACCCACCCTGGTTCCTGTCTCCACAGCACGGACCTGATGCGCATGTGCTGGCAGTTCAACCCCAAGATGAGGCCAACCTTCCTGGAAATCGTCAACCTGCTCAAGGATGACCTCCACCCCAGCTTTCCAGAAGTTTCCTTCTTCTACAGCGAGGAGAATAAGGCTCCTGAGAGTGAAGAGCTGGAGATGGAGTTTGAAGACATGGAGAATGTCCCCTTGGATCGTTCCTCTCACTGTCAGAGAGAAGAGGCTGGGGGCCGGGAGGGAGGCTCCTCTCTGAGCATCAAACGGACCTATGATGAACACATCCCCTACACCCACATGAACGGGGGCAAGAAGAATGGGCGTGTCCTCACCCTGCCGAGGTCAAACCCTTCATAACAGCGCCTTCTCGAGGAAGGGTTCCTTTTCTTTCTTTCTTTTTAAAAACTCTTCTGTAGTTTGACCGCTTCCAGGAAACTCAGGACTATCAGGACTCTACCCAGATGTGAAACTGAGCTCAGAGATAGTTCACACACATTTCTGTTTGCCTTTTGACCTGAAAACACACAAGTGTAATCACCAACCCTGCGAGTCTGTGGAGGGCTCACTGTGAACCTAGAGGGGCTGAGTTTCTATACCCCCTTCCCTGCCCCCACGGTAGCAAACCAAGATTTTGTCATTGCTGGTGTTTTTTTTTTTCATAGATTGGAACAATGCACCTGTTTTCACAGATATTTTTCTTTCTTTCTTTCTTTTTTTTTTTTTTTTTTTTTTTTTTTTTTTGCTAGTATCTGAGTTATAGTTAGTTGTCAAAGACAGACTTTATTTATGGAGCACAAATCAGAAAGCAAAGAAGAATCAGAAAAATAAGACAAAACCTGACCCACAGAACCTGGTTCTAGAATTACATGCTTTGCAGGGTTGGGCTTTGAGAAGGTTTCGTTAATCTGAGAGAAGAATTTTATTTTATTTTTAGTTTTTTTTTCCTTATCCACAAAATCAGTTCCTCAAATTGACCAATAGCTGCTGCTTTCATATTTTATTTTGGGAAAGGGTGTGTACTCCTAAGAGTGTGTTCATCTGCACACCTGTGTGTGTTTGTGTGTGTGTGTTGTGTCCAGGTTAGAGATCACAGGGTGGGGTGGGGGGGCTGTGTGTATGTAAAATATTCTCTGGACTGATGCTTGGTGAATTGGCTCATGAAGCTCCTGCTGCTTGGAGTGGGTGACCTCATACTGTCCTCTTCCTTCTTATTAACTGGGAGTCTATGGCCTCAAGAGATTCTTCTCAGTCATGTCAGAAGTCTTGCTCAGGTGTCTTCTTCCCCTCCCCTTTGGTGATGTTTTTCAAAAACAGAGGGAGGATTATTTGGGGGGGGGGTGGTCTGTCTGGATTCATTGAGGATCTCTGGAAGACCAAACAAAGCAAAGGGGACACACACACACACACACACACACACACACACACACTGTAGAAGGAAGTAAGGCAACAATTTTGAGAATATATTTGTAACATATTTAAAGCTTACGGAATCTCTGGCATGAGCCTAATAAGTTATTATTTCCTTGGGAGTAGAGGAAGTGGTGGGCACATCTGCCTGTGTGGGGAGACAGGACAATATGTGAGTGGTCTCTGTGTTTGGTCTTTGAGACACATATTTTTCTGGGAATTATACCACATTAGCTGCTAGCCCTTTAGGACTCAGTGACTTCTTGTGAAGTTTGTGGGTAACTGGAGTTTTGACTGGTTCAGATAGTAACACTTGACTGGATGTTTCTTGCTTGGACACACTGGTGGTTACCTGGAGGCTGAGATGGCCTTCCAGAACACCTGTGTTCATCTGGTTTTTCTCTGCTTGTGTACCTCACTTCTTCAAGGCCTACACTTTGCTCAAACATACTAAACTCAGATCCCAAAGACCAATCACACAGATGGACTTGGAGAACAGTAAGCAATGTATAAGGTGGTGCACCTTCAAATCTCTGTTGGTCTCTTCCACCTTTGGGGCATCTGGCTATTCTCCACACTAAACTCCCACAGCTGCTCTTGGTGCCCCGGGACCTCAGCTTGGGCCAGATGTAGTAGTGCCTGAATCTATTTCTCAGGTTCTTATGTTTCAGTCTCTCCAGACCAAAGTCTGGAGGAGTAAACATCAGAAACGTCCCTCCTACCACCAGAAACTTGTGAAAGGATGTGAACTCACAACTTCTCTTTGCATAAAACCACAGCTGCTCAAGTTAAAAACAACTACAGTGAACTCAGAATCCTCCCAGAGGTTCTTTCCTGCGTGCATTTCCCCACAAATATTTAATGCCTTCTTTCTCCCCTAGGAGGTATGAGATAAAGACATACTGGCCATCCCCAAACCCTCTTGATTCTTGATTGAGAACACAAGTTAACATAAATCCTGGTTACCAATTGCTGTCAAATCTATATGAGGAAAAAAAAGATGTAACATGTAAAATTGTTGCCAGGCAACTCAATAATTGGTACAAGAAGCAAGAGTTACAGTTACTTTTACCCAAAACAACTTTGTAAATAGGAGGTCTGTGCATCCATGGAAGACACCTTAGGTCTGGATTTTTTTTGTTGTTGTTGTTTATTTTTCCTTTTTACAGTACATTTGTAGTGATGCTATACTGGCAGAAATTTTCACACCTTTCTAATTCAAAAAGTTTTCTTATAGTACTGGGGAAAGTATTTATTTTAATATATAAAATCACTCTTGAAAATCACTTTTGTAAAAAAAATGGTATGCATGTAAATTTTTTATCAAGAAAAATAAAAACAGGTGAGTGTGGGTCATTTTTTTTTCCTCTTCTCAGTACAGTCTACCTCAGTGTCTTGTTAGGATGTGGTTCAGTAACAGAGGTTGAGGCTTCAGGATTCTGGCTGAATCATTCTCCAAGTTGGGGAGCTCTGTTGATTTTTGAATGCCAGAGACTAGGAAGAATTTTGAGGGAGAGAGTTGGTATTAAAAAGTTAGGGCCCTCCTGTGACCCCAGAGTCTTCTGGTTGCCAATATTCTTCTGAGTATAACCTCCTTTAAAATAATCCATTTGTTGACTGCACACTCCTCACATACAAGCCACACTTCGGGTTATCATGATTTAGCCTCTGTGAGAGGCCCCTGATCTAAGGTCTTTTTGTGAAAAGTGGATGTTTTTTTTACTGATGAGGTTGTGATCCAACACCTTCAGATGTCACATGAATTCCCCCCATCCCCCTGGCCCAGACATGAATGCAAATGGTTCTCTGACCATTATTTCTTACCCTGTTCAGACCCATGAGGCTGTTTGTGGGCACCTCCTACAGAAATAGCCAACGAAAGGGTATTTGGGGGAAAGCCCAAAACAAAACCTATCTGTTTCCTGAACGTATCTGAAACAATGAAATAGGAACCCTGTGCTGGTTGATTCCAAGCTGACACAGGTTGGCCTTGTGCAATTTTGAGAAGTCAGGATGTCAAGGCAGGGCCAGCATGGCTCTTCTTTTCAACCTTTGCCATATTATCTCACCTGAGGACACCGTCCTTGAAATTGTACTCTTTCCCTTCTTTTCTGGAGAGGTGCACCAACTTGGGTGACCCTACCAACACGGACTCCACTGATTCCATTTTGATATCTACTGTTGCTGGGAAGGAAACAAGTAGCTGTTGGGTCAGGAGACTCATTTTGGTTTCAGACGATGTTAGCTTTGTAAGGAAACAATCTTGAGACCTAGAAAATTATGGCTACCCTGGGAGTTTGAAGTGAGTGAGTGAGTGAGAGGGATGGAGGGAGGGAGGGAAGGGGGGCTTCTTCTTGTGTGTTTTGGAAGAGGTCTCATTATTTTTAAACTACTCTTATGATCATGGCGAGAGCCATACAGTTATTTCTTCCAGGGTAAGAGCAGACATGTTTCCTGTCTGGCTCAATGGTGTCAAGCACACATCAGGAAATACTCATGTCCTCGGAGCCCTTCTAACTGTTTCCCTGTCATTTGAAGCTATGACTTGTTGCTATGGAAGGGAAGAGCCCCGATGAGCCCGGTTTGGGAGAATGTGGAGATTGGCAGGAAGACCTGAGCTGTATTCTGTAGCAGCTGGGAATGGTGCCACCAACACAAGCAAAAATTACCCTTACTATCTTATCAGGACAGGCATTCCACCATGCAGAGCGGTTATCAGGTTAAGAACGGTAATTTTATTTGAAGCCCACCATAACACTGGCCAGTGTGCAGTGTCACTGTGACAGTCTGGTCCATATTGGTGATTTTGGTAAATGAATGACAGTAATTTTAGCAGTGGTTCTTCTGCTTTATGATATGTGGATGTATTCTGGATTCTAGCTGATGGATTCTTGACAACATAGGCTCTTCAAAGATTATGGGTTTTGTTGGACATGGAAAAAGGATAGTGCTGAGTTTGTGTAAGTGGTGCACATAGCGTAGAGTCATTTTAGAAAAGCTTCCAGAATGTTCCTCAGAATATGAACTTATACAAGAGATGGGGAATAGGAATAACAGATTATCGCTTGCTGTTTAAGCTACACAAAATAACATGATGGTCTTTTTAGAGGCCATGATTAAAGGCATATGGAGATACGTGAGTATTTGAGCTAACTTGATACCAATCAGGATACAGAAACAGTCTCTGGTCAAATTTCTATTGGTATGTGGGACATTTTAAAAACAACAACAGAAAAAAGAAACAAAAACATGTTAAAAATTAGATCATGGTCCCAGAACCCTTGTTATTTGGGAAGGAAGGAGGGGCCCTAAAATGTGCATGTCCATTCACATGTGCAGGAATGGCTTGTTTGGTTCTTCTCCTTTGTATCAAAGTTGCTGCTCCTTTCCCCTTTATGTGCCTGGGTGGCTACATCCCATGTGTCAACAGTGTGGGATCAGATGTGCCACAGCACTGCAGAAAACGCAGAAACACAAAACCCACCCAAAGCACAGTGACATTTCTCCTACAAGAGCCAAGTAGCATTGTGTACAGAATATGCCTTTTGTGTGTGTTGGGGGGGGGAGGGGAGGGACTGAAATTGTTCTGCATGTATAATACAGGCTAATTACTTGTTTATATTAAAATTTGGAATAAATTATCTTGAGACTATTCTTTTGTGTACTATCCAGGTTGGTCTGGGTGGGGCTGTGACTTTGAAATTCACTGTGTTTGTGTGGGTGTTCATGTATGCAGTTACACACGTGTGAGTACTCATGTGCACATGTGTATAAGTATGTATGTGAGGGTAGAATCCAGAGGACAGCTTCAGATATTGTCTCTCAGGTGCTGTACACCGTTATTTTTGAGACAGTGTCTCTTATAGATGTCCAGCCAGTAAACTCCAGTGATCTGCCTGTCTCCTGCTCTGCCTCCCTAGTGCTGGGGTTATAAGTACCATGTTTGACTTTTTTTTTAATGTTGGTTTTGGGTTTAAACATTTAAAAAATGGCTAACAAGTGCTTATGGTCACATTGTCACTTGAGATACATTTAGCCCTACTTCAGAAGACCACATAGTCTTTTACAGTCTCAAGACTCCCTAAAAGTTCAAAGTCTCCTCTGAGATTCATGCGATCTCTTAACTGTAATCCCTGTAAAAATCAAAATAAAAGAGGCAGATCCCATACTTCCAACATGCAAAGGCAGAGGATATCCATTACCATCCCAAGAGGGAGAAAAGAGAATATAGTGGAAAAATATTGGATCAAGGCAAGTCCAAAACCCAGCAGGACAAACTCCAAGTTCTACATCTCCATGTCTAATGGCAAAGCACTCTTCAGATCTCCAACTCCTTTGGCTTTGTTGACAGCATTACATGCCTTCTCTTGGGTTAGTTCCACATCTGACCTGCAGCTTTCCTTGGCAGGTTCTTGCAACTCCGGCATCTCTGGCATCTTGGGATCTCTAGTACAATCCAGATTTCACCTTCACATCTTCATGAAATGACCTGTTTGGGCCTCCATGTGGGGGAAACCCCTAACAAAGGCCTGGCCTCAGTGACTCTTATTAGTTATGGAGGGAGATTCTGTAACTCATCCCTTGTACCCTTGACTCTAAAGCCAGAACCATATGGTTCAATTTGCCAACTCCTGCTACTTGCTGGGGTCCCCGCCTTCAATTATGGTTGCATCACCTTTTTTTGTGGTTGATGTTTTCCTTCTCTGCCTAAGATTTTCTTTAATTCTTTTTCACAATTTGGAAAGTTAGCTGGGTAGGTATTGCTCTCAGGTCAGTACTCCCTTATTACGTTAACCACCAGCCTTTACTTGAAGCCTTTTATTTCCTTAGCACTGGACTTGGTTCCAACATTGTTTGCTGGTATTCCTTCTTGCCTCCAACTGAATACTTTTCATTTGTCCTCACTCGGCTTGTCCCTTTTCATAATAGATCTGCATAAAACTGGCCACTAATAATCATGCAACCCAAGAAGGCAACACAGACTGCCTTATGCTCTCCTCGGCCAATGCCATTAATTCAAACGGTTTTCAATTTAGCTTCAGGCAGATTTTTAGGACCAGCGCAAAACAGCCACATTCTTTCTCCAAGTATCAGAAGGGTGTTTTTTTCTATCTAGGAGACTGAATAGTAGAATGATAAACATTTTTAAGTTTACACTTAAGAGACAAAGGAAACTCAAAACCTTGGGTATAGGGAAAGGTGCTGATACTTCCGGACCCTATAAGCACCACCATAGTCTCAAGCCCATCATTACCCATCTCATACTTCAAAGACCCATAAGTTCTATTAACTCACCTTGCAATACTCCCATTCTCCTGGTGTGCAAACATTTTGGTGCCTTTTACTTAGTTCAGGATCTCTGTCTCACCTCTGTCTGAGTCTGAACCTTGGGGTACTTGCAGCCACTGACTACAGAGGATCAGATTTCAATTTTTGGACCAAATGGGATCCCTAATTTTGCCATTGCAGCCAAGCCCCTGTATCAGACATCTAGAGAGACCCCCACTGGGCCCCTCACCCACCCAGCCGTGGTCTGCCATTACTTCTCTTTATTTTGAGTTGTTCTCTTAGTGGCCTCTGTCCTAGCGCTTTCTAACTCCACCCACCCATCCCTACTGCCTCATTACAGATGAGAGCTTGGTAGTGGACACAGGTGTTTCAGCTCAACATGTTTCATCCTCCAGTTGGGCTTTTTGACCAAGCAGCTAGATCCCACTGAATGTGGATGGCAGCCATAGTTGACAGTCCTAGCTGTGGCAGCAGAACTTACCAGGGAAGCCCTCAAGGTCACCCTGTTCCAGCCTGCCATTGTATACTCCACCCATCTCCTCTCAGACCTGAGCCATTTCACTCTTCCCCTCCTTAGGCCCTCATGGGTCCTTTCATCTACTGTTCCTAGAAAACCTCCAAATCACCTTGACCTCCAGTCCTGCAATCCATCTCTCTTTGATACCCCTTTTATTCCTGCCCAGAGGCCCTATGTCCAATGGCCTTGAGCAATGCCAGGGATGACAGTAGCCCTAGGACTGGCCTCAAGCTCCACTGGATTCATAGGGCCTAGCCTGTTCTAGCACTTTTCTAATTGCCAGAATACCAACAGAAGAAAGACGTACTCCTAGATACAGGGCCTACACAAAGGATGGACAATTCTATGTGAACAACCACCTTATCTTTCCCCAGAATCAGGTTCTCTCCATCATCGCTGATATCCACTAAATGCTACACATTGGGCCCAAAGCTCTATTTCACCTTTTAGCTCCTCTCTTTGACCTCAGAGCCCACATCTTCCAGGTCCTCTCTTCCTGCTAGACATGTGCCAAGGTTGACCCACAGCCAACACTACAGATACACCAGTCTCTGTACCTGCTCCTAGGGCACCAAATAATCCAGGACTGGGAGACTTCCACCACATGACCACTCATAAAAACTTATGCTATCTCCTAACCCTTGTTGACATCTTTATGGGGTGAATGGAGGCTTCCCCCACCTTCAGGAAACAGTAGACATGGTGGCTCAGGTTCTCCTTGAACACAAAATTTCTTGGTTTGTCATGCTGCAGACCATCCAAACACCCCCTAAGACCTCATATAAACAACAAATAAAATGCCACATAAACCCTTGGGCCTCAGCATTTAGGTATTGCAGGCAGTTCCCACACCTTTATCCCAAAGTAGAACTATAGATGGGTCTACTGCTCTGATATGCCCTCAAATAGCCAACGTCACCACCGTCTTCTGGTCAGAGACATTTAAAAAGCCCCAGAAATTGTACTTTCTAGCCAACCAGAAAGGAATTGCATCGGGGTAAATGATTGTTGCCATAAAATAATTAAACCAAAAGAGGCTTAAAACCCTCCTCCAAATCACTCACAATTCTAAGGGACACTGTTAGAGTTAATACTCTGTCTTGACTGACTTTGTGATGAGCCTGTCTGGGTTGAATGGCCTCAATCAAGGGAGAAATTCACATGCTCACACAGTAAAGGAGCAACCACAACCTCAGCATATTCATTTTTCCTGAAGTCCATGGAACACCCTTGGGTTTGCTACCAAAAATAAAACCTCAGAACAATGAAGACTGCTACAGGTTTAAGGGAACTTAACAAAACCATGCAAGTCTGTGGTTCTCCCCAAAAGGGACTGACAGATGCATCAGCCATCTATGATAATGCCCCTATCTTGTCAATAGATATCAAAGACTATATTTTTGTATTTCTCTCCACTAGTAAGATTTTGAACAGGCTGGAGAGATGGCTCAGTGGTTTAGAGCACTGACTGCTCTTCCAGAGGTTCTGAGTTCAATTCTGGAAAACCACGTGGTGGCTCACAACCATCTGTAATGAGATCTGATGCCATCATCTGGAGTGTCTGAAGACAGGTACGGTGTACTCATATAAATAAATAAATAAATAAATAAATAAATAAATATTTTGAACACTTTATTTTCAGTTCCTCACTCTCTTAACAACTCTGGACCAGCCCCATGATATGAGTTGATATTCCTTCCTTAGGGAATGGCAAACAGTCCCACTGTTTGTCAAGAGGCTGTTGCCACTGCATTAAAACCTTACAAAGAACCCGGTGTTTACAGGTATTTACCCTGCTATGGGAAAATTCTTCCATCATTCCAACTACTGAAGGATGAATTAAAACCACCTATTCTCTGTTACTCTCTTGGATTTAAAATAACCCCTGGCAGAATAAAACCCCTGTATTCATAGGAACAGAAATCTACCTTACCTCAACATGACTTTTTAAACCCAAACTTTCCTTCCTACAAAACTTAACTCTTTACACCCTATTATGTTGTTCCTAGGAACTAGAAATTATTTTAGAGAGGGGAAAGACTATTGGAATTAGTAAAGTGCAGTAGGCCACTCAAAGGCTGGGAACCCTGAAGAACAAACAAAGTCTCACAGTCAGGTGGTCTACAAATTGGCCTAAGGTTATCTGTCAGCAACCTCTTTAATCTGTAAGTGGAGGGGAGAGGAGGAAGCATTCAAAGCCAGTCTACACTATGATACATCATTAGAAAGAAAAAGGATTAGAAAGGGCTTCTGAGACTTCATTTCTTTGTTCTCCATTGTTTTCTTCTGATTCATCTATCTTTGATGCCTGGACAGCTCCTACTTGCCTGACTACCCTGGATTGCAATCTGCTGCTCATTCACCAAAACCCCTTTCCTCAAGATATAGCTTTGCATACATTGCTACTTTGAAGACTTTACACATGACCCACCAGACAGATGCAGAAGGGAGACTGTCAGAATACTTCACTGAACAGTGAGCAGTCATATGAAATAAGAGGTTAGACAACGCAGGATCTCTCTATTACTGTGGACAGTCAAAGAACTGTTCTAACTATGATTTTGAGGACAGCAATAGTGTACTCATATACATAAATAAATAAATAAATAAATAAATATAAAATGGAAAGTACAGAAGAAAAAAACAAAACAAAACAAACAAACAAACAAAAATCCCAAAAGGACTGAGAAGGTCACCACAGAAAGAATATCAGGTTTTCAGGATCTGACCATGATTTCAAAGATAGGAGAAAGCTAATGAAGTATCAGTTCTGACAAGAGTTTGGACCATTTTCTTTGCATCACATTCACAAATGTCCAATGTGGTTTGGATCCTCTGGATGAGAGACCAGACCCTAGTAATTAATTTGTTAGTGCCCAAAAGGAATATTCCTGTTGTTACTCATGGCACTCACAAAGTCTGACTTCCTTTTCATAGATATAACTTTTATCACAGTCATAACAAGAATAGGCACTGAAGCAGACTGACTTGAGCTGCCTTACAGCCATGAGTTTGCCCATGAGTTCAGCACAAAGCTGAGAAAATGTCTCTACTTCAACATAACCCAACTTGAAGACCTCTACTGGAGCAGGGTACATTTCTGTGGTCAGCTGGTTCAGGTTGGTAGTGTGGCAGAGAAAATCCTTCAGAACATCCATGAAGATGTCATTGTTATAAAAATTGATGCTAGAGAGCTGGGTGCATTGGGTCAAGGCAGGCAGAAGGACACTGATTTGAAAGTCATTCATCCTACAATCTTCTAATTCCAGAATCTGCAGTGTATCTGCAACATTCTCTAAGAAAACCTTCAGAGGCAAGACATTCAAGTGAGTTAAAGAGGAATCTCTCAAACACAGATGCTTAAGCTTTACTGTAGTTCTAATGCTGGGCAAATGACTCCAAATCTGCATGAGAAAGGTGGCACAGAGTGATCTTAAGGGACAGCAATAGGGTCTCCAGACATTTGAAACACTCCTTCATGTGGCCTGTGAGAAAATAGACATTATCAATAGTGAGATGCTGGAGACACCTGAGTTTGGAGAACAGAGAAATAAACGATTTTGGTGAGTTTCCCCTGCTCCATGGGTGTGTGAGTAATTGTTCCAAAGATTCATACTAGCATGAGTTTCTGAAGATTTCTCATCTTACTAATGCAAGGTACAAACCTTTCCAGTTTGGACAGATTGTCCACTGTATTCATTTCCAACTCCTTGATGTACTCTGGCTATAAAATGTTTAACACATTCCTGACCTTGGGCACTTCTATTCCTCCAATCTCCAACTTCTCACAGCACAGATGAAGGAAATCCTTTCTCTCCCGTTCCCACCGAAATAACTCTGTTTGGTGCTTATCTTCATGCAGAGAAGATATAAAGTAAAGGTCACTGAACATCCTCAAATTCTGCTTTCTTGTGCATCTTGAGTGCCCCTCAACTACTTGCTCCTCAAGCATAGTTTCTTCTAAGTGGTCTCTACCATCGCTTCCATTCTGCATATCTGAAGAGGCATAATGTTCATTCCTCAAGTCAACCACTTGAAGCCTGCGTATCCTTGGGCAATACTTCCTTTTCAGTCATGTGTCTACTCCATCCAGTAGAACCTGGAAGTCCTTCAAGTTGTGGTTATTAATCAGCAACCCAACGTGAAGGCAGGGGTAGAACCAGTATTCTACCAGGTGATTAATTGTCTTTGCTTTTGTTTGAGTGTTAGCCTCCTTGAACAGAGGTGGGAAGAGCTGCCTTGGTAGATACTCCAGAACAGAGATGGTCAATAAGTCATTCCTCACCAGGTTCTGTGAAGCCAGCTTCTGGAGTGCATTTGGGGTACTGAAGTCCATTCTGGTGAATCTTTAGGGAGATGATCCTGATTAGGACACAGGTGACAGACTGCAGGGATCTGACTCCCTTTCAGAGTTTTTTGAGTAACCTTAACTGGCTTCAACCCTGACTCCCTCTTCTTACAAAGATTCTCAGTCATTACCCGAAGGGGAAAAAAATAGATTCTGTGCCTCACCACTGCTGTAATGGCTGCCCCCCAAACTCTTCCCCAAGCATTCTATTGCTGGAGCATTTTCTGGTTACACCGATGTGGGCAAAGGTGGGCTGTTGCAGTCGCCTCTCGCTTTCCCAGTGATCCTCCATCAAAGGACTATCTTATCACTTCCCCCAACACAAAGAAATCTATGTCGTTTATTTAGCCTTTAAAAAATTAAGGAACCTTTTCATTTCTTCTCTGACCAGTTTATACTACAACCCTTCTCTTTTGGCTGGCTAAATATTTTGTTGAATTAGATGAAAGTCCTTTTTCTCCCCTTCTTCCCTTCATTTCCATACTGACGGGGGAGGAATTCTCTTGCACATCCAGCATGTAAGATCCTATAGCCCTGTGACAGACATGATAGCTGTGGGAGATGTCTTTGCTGACCAGGTTGCCTCCACACAAGTGTTTATGATCTATCATGTACAAGTGGACCAGTTCATTCACACACACACACACACACACACAAGTATAAAGGGCTTCATGCCTATTTCCTGAACATTCCTCTTGTTCAGCATCAAAGGATACTAAGACATGTTCCTTTTGCATTACAGACCTTGTCATCAACCTCTTGGGTTTCAAATCCAATGTTCTCTGGCAAATCCATGTGAGCTACATTCACCGATTTGGCTACCAGTATTACATCTTTGTTGCTGTTGACATACACTTTCATTTCATAGGAGTTACAACACAAGTGGGAGAAAAACATCAAAAAAAGTTAATTCGCCATATGCTCTCCACCTTTGATATTGTGTACATTTCTCAACAGACAAAACTTGATAATGGACTTGCCATTTTCAGGCCCAATTTCCCTTCTGCTCACAATGGGAAATTGTCCACCACATGGGGATTCCACACAACCCCCAGGGCCAAGATAAAATATAAAGAACACAGCAAACCCTAAAACTTACAAAAAACAAAAAGCAAACGTTTTCCTCCCTAACATACAATTTGTGATTCTCTGGCTACTCTGAATATATTTAATATTTATAAGAGCTCAAAACATCCCTCTATCTCTGTCCATTGGCACTCACCAGAGGTAACTTATTCCATCCTGGTACACTATACCTTGAAAGGGATTTAAAAGGTACCAGACCCCCTCCTTATAACAGGAACGGATTTTGTTTGTGTCTTTCCACAGGACCAGCTCAGGTCTATTCAGATGTCAGCCAGAAATGTCTGACACCACCACACCTACCAAGAAGACCTTCTGCCTCTTTCTGGCAGATCAAGGGCTGAGGAGGTGGAGGAGGTACCACCACTGACAGAACAAGATCTCCTGGAATGACAGCTTTGACATAGTGGCAACCACCCAGGCCTTATGGCCTCCACAGTCCTTCCTTTCTTTTATTCTTGTGGATGTTTTTGTTATTTTTCATTCTAAGTCCACTATTACTCAGCTGAGTCCTAACTCTATCAATACCAATCACTGGAGATTCTTGGCCTGGAAGACCTATAGCAGACATAACACAATCGTAGAAAGCCAGTACTGGCCACTTGAAAGCTGCAGGGCCAAGACTGAGATTTTTCTAAACCCTGATCCCATTTTCATTATCTCCAACCCTTTTCTCTGCTTACCTTACCACAACACAGGTGACTGCCTCCAGGAGTCTCACCATATGGAGGTTTCAGGTATTGGGAGGCTGAATTGAATCCACCAGTCATGGTAGCACTATGCCTGCCAACCTTAATTAATATGTTTGATTTTCTATTGGGAATCCCTGGGAAGAATGGTGGCAAATAGGAGTTGTGGGTAAGGTCTACCCTAACAGCTATGCAAAGACCCCATAGCCAACCTACACGTCTCCTTCCAGCTTGTCCCTGGATCCAGGTTGTTTTTTACCCACTTTAATATTCTTCAACAGGAGAACCAAATACAAAAAGAGGTCCAAGCCACCCTCTCCTGACTATAACACATCCAACATACAGTTGATCCCCTTTGCCTACCTCTTCTCAGTACTTCCTCTGCACTTCCCTCTCCTGCCACTATTGGAAGCTGCTCCCATTAACATCTTGCTTCATGAACCTTATGGGCCTTTAACCAAAAGGCAAGTTACAAAACATTTCTTTTTAAATCTCTTCTTCTCCTTCGTCTTGTAGGGTCCTTTTCAAAGTCCCATTCTACATGTTCTGTAACATCATTGTCACCAAGCCACTCTTCTCTGGCGCAATCATATTACCAGTTCCAGCATTAACCTCCCCCCTTTTTGTATATTTATTTAATCTCATGGTTTCCATGATCATGAAAATTTCAAAGAGTTGAATGACTAAAAAGAATTAGACAAAGATGTGCATAGGGATGAAGAAGAGAAGAGGAGAAAGAAAGGAGAGAAACAGATGGTTTCTGTATTTCTGTAATGATTGTTCTCCAGGTTTGTCCCCATAGGGCCAAAAAACTCACTTTAGAGCTGAAAGCGGAGTTCCCATTACTGGGCACCATGAGAGCCACTGGAGTGGCCTCTGTCTAAACACACCATCTGGCTGACAACTTCCTGGATAAGTTTGTTCCAAGCTATTTGGTCACACTGTGAGATTGTGTACTGGAAAAACCTGTTTCTAGTCGTGGTATGGCTCAACTTTAGCATACACCCCTAATCCAAGAGCTTTCTGTTTATTGTAAACAAGATTGAATAGAGTCAACCATAGGTCAAGAGGTTGAGCAAGCAACCTATTGACAGCAAGTGAACATAGGAAAACACCATAGAGCATGAAAGAGAGAGAGAGAGAGAGAGAGAGAGAGAGAGAGAGAGAGAGAGAGAGAGAGAGAGAGAGAGAGGAGGATGGATAAAAAGATGAACGGGTAGTAAGTAGAAAAGAGAAACATTCACTTGGAGGTGTATTTTCCTATTTATTTAGGGAAAGCATTTATTTCCTCTTTAAAGGACTCTATTATCTTCATAATATTGGATTTATACCATTTTCTTGTGCTTCAGCTTGTGGGTAAGTAGGGAACTGTCTTTTGTCCTCGGTTCTGGCAGGCCTTTAGAAAAGCAGATGAGGTTGTAGGTTGGAAAATGGTATACAGTTTACTGTTTTTGGATATGCTTTCAGGCAAGTTTTCAGGCAGGGACTTTGGATCTTGTTTTCAAAGTGAATGTTTTATTTTCTGGATCTTTGTTGTAGATTTGAGTCTATTAATATTGAACTGTTGCTGAAAGATGTTTACTAATTCTTGATATTTTGTTGCATTTTGGTGTGGGACCTTTTTTTTAAATCATTAAAATAATATTCCTATTGTACTGCAATCACTTTGAGTCATTTAATTTTGCTTTAAATAGAAAACATGAGTCAAGAATGTGCGACCAAGGAGCCTGGCCTACCTGCCACGCGGAACGGCGGCTCATAGAGGCTGAGCAACTGGTGAGTGGGAGACCTAGACCGCAGGGGAGCAGAGAGATCTCTGCGGAGTGCACAGGGAAAGTGCACCCCCTGCCTTGCCCTCCTGTGCCGTGCCTGATCCAGCAAACAGAAACAGAACATTGGAACTTCTGCTCACACCCGACGACTCTGAGGCATAAAACAGGGCTCGACCCATCTGACACCTGAACCAGTGGAGAACCAGGGACACAGACCAGATACAAGGGAAAGGCAAGAACATATCACTGACAACAAAATAACAAGAGGAAAGAGAAAGAGTATATCCCAAGGAAACCAAAACAATCTAGCAACACCAGAGCCCAGCTCTCCCATAACAGCAAACATCGGAATTCCAAACACTCCAGAAAAAGAAGACGCAGACCTGAAATCATACCTCAAGATGCTGATAGAGATACTTAAACAAGATAAGGAGGAAAAGCAAAAAGATTCAGAAGCTTTTAAAGAAGAAACAAGAAAAACACTCAAAGAAATCAAAGAACTAGAGGAAAACAGAACCAAAGAAATAAAGGAATGGAAGAGGGAAATTAAAACAGAAATTGACACAATAAAGAAAACACTAAAAGAGATAACCCTAAAGTCAGAACACCAAAAAAAGAAATCAGGAGTCACAGAAGCAAGCATTTCCAAAAGATTACAAGAGATCGAAGAGAGAATCTCGGGGGCAGAAGACAACATTGCAAACATAGACAAAACAGCCAGAGAAGATGCAAAAAACAAAAAGCTCCTAACCCAAAATGTCCAGGAAATCCAAGACACAATGAGAAGACCGAACCTAAGGATAATAGGAATAGAAGAGGGAGAAGAGTATCAACTAAGAGGCACAGTAAATATCTTCAACAAAATCATAGAAGAAAACTTCCCTACCCTCAAGAATGAGATGACCACAAGCATAAAAGAAGCCTTCAGAACTCCAAATAGGTTGGACCAGAAAAGAAATACCTCCCGACACATAATAGTAAAAACATCAAGTGCCCAAAGTAAAGAAAGAATACTAAAAGCAGTAAGGGAAAAAGGTCAGGTAACATATAAAGGCAGACCAATCAGACTCACACCCGATTTCTCAACAGAGACTATGAAAGCTAGAAGAGCCTGGACAGACATCATGCACTCCTTAAGAGAGCACAAGTGCCAGCCCAAGCTGCTATACCCAGCAAAACTATCAATCACCATCGATGGAGAGACGAAGATATTTCAAGACAAATCAAAATTCACACAATATCTGACCACAAACCCAGCACTACAACGAATTATAGGTGGGAAAGCCAATACAATGAGGGAAAATACAGCCTAGTAAAAACAAGAAAACTCCTAAACAAGAAAACTAAAAGAAGAAAAAAACACAGACACAACTGAACCCAAAAAAGCAATAATGGCAGGAAACATAAACAACTACTCCTTGTTATCTATAACATAAATGGTCTCAACTCCCCAATAAAGAGACATAGACTATCAGAATGGATACATAAACAAAATCCACCCTTTTGCTGCATACAGGAAACTCATCTCAGAGACAAAGACAGACACTATCTCAGAGTAAAAGGGTGGGAAAAAAACTTCCAAGCAAACAGCTCCAAGAAGCAAGCTGGAGTGGCTATTCTAATATCGAATAAAGTAAATTTCCAACCAAAAGTTATCAAAAAAGATAAGGAAGGACACTTTTTACTCATTACCAGGGAAATCTGTCAGGAAGAATTCTCAATCCTTAACATATATGCTCCAAATAAAAAATCACCCACATTCATAAAAGAAACTCTACTAAAGCTCAAAAAATACATTTCACCCCACACAACAATAGTGGGAGACTTTAATACCCCACTCTCACCAATGGACAGATCATGGAAACAGAAATTGAACAAGGACACTCCAAAACTAGCAGAGACTTTGAACCAACTGGAATTAATAGATATATACAGAACATACTATCCCAAAGTAAAAGAATTCACCTTCTTCTCACCACCCCATGGCACCTTCTCGAAAATGGACCACATAATTGGACACAGAATGAGCCTCCATCGATATAAGAAGATTGAAATACTCCCATGCATCGTCTCAGATCACCATGGTCTACGGCTGGTCTTTAACAACAACAAAGACAACAAAAAGCCCACATACACATGGAAACTAAACAATGCTCTGTTAAAGGATAGCAGGGTCAAAGAAGAAATAAAGAAAGAAATTAAGGATTTTCTAGAATTCAACGAAAACGAAAACACAACATACCCAAACCTATGGGATGCAATGAAAGCAGTATTGAGAGGAAAACTCATAGCCCTAAGTGCTTCCAAAAAGAAACTGGAGAGAGCTCACATCAGCAACCTGACAGCACAGCTAAAAGCCCTAGAACAAAAGGAAGCAGATATACCCAAAAAGAGTAGACGGCAAGAAATAATCAAAATTAGGGCAGAAATAGACCAAATAGAAACAAAAAGAACCATTGAAAAAATCAACAAAACCAAGAGTTGGTTCTTTGAGAAAATCAACAAGATTGATAAACCCCTAGCCAGACTAACTAGAGGGCAAAGAGAGAGTATCCAAATTAACAAAATCAGAAAGGAAAGTGGCGACATAACAACTGAAACTGAGGAAATTCAAGAAATCATCAGATCCTACTACAAAAACTTATACTCCACAAAATTGGAAAATCTGGAGGAAATGGACGAATTCCTAGACAGATACAAGGTCCCAAAGTTAAACCAGGACCAAGTAAACCATCTAAATAACCCTATAACACCTAAAGAAATAGAAGAAGTCATAAAAAGTCTCCCAACCAAAAAAAGCCCAGGTCCAGACGGGTTCAGTGCAGAATTTTATCAGACATTTATTGAGGATATAACACCAATACTCGCCAAACTATTTCAAAAGATAGAATCAGATGGAATATTACCCAACTCATTTTTTGAGGCTACAATAACCCTCGTACCTAAACCATACAAAGACCCTACAAGGAAAGAGAACTTCAGACCAATCTCACTTATGAACATTGATGCAAAAATACTCAACAAAATCCTTGCAAACCGAATCCAAGAACACATCAAAACGATCATTCATCATGACCAAGTAGGCTTCATCCCTGGGATGCAGGGATGGTTTAACATAGGAAATCCATCAACGTAATCCAACATATAAACAAACTCAAAGACCAAAATCACATGGTCATCTCACTAGACACTGAGAAAGCATTTGACAAAATCCAATACCCCTTCATGTTAAAAGTCCTGGAAAGAACAGGAATCCAAGGCCCATACTTAAACATAATAAAAGCAATATACAGCAAACCAACAGCCAACATCAAACTTAATGGCGAGAAACTTGAAGCAATCCCACTAAAATCAGGGACTCGACAAGTCTGCCCACTCTCCCCCTACCTATTCAACATAGTACTGGAAGTCCTGGCTGGAGCAATTAGACAGCAAAAGGAGATCAAGGGGATACAAATCGGAAAGGAAGAGATAAAAACATCACTCTTTGCCAATGACATGATAGTGTACTTGAGTGACCCCAAAAATTCCACCAGAGAACTCCTACAGCTGATAAACAAGTTCAGCAAAGTGACTGGATACAAAATTAACTCAAACAAATCAGTAGTCTTCCTATACTCAAAGGACAAACATGTGGAGAAAGAAATTAGGGAAAAGGTACCCTTCACAATTGTTACAAAAACTATGAAATACCTTGGTGTGACTCTAACTAAGCAAGTGAAGGACCTGTATGACAAGAACTTCAAACCTCTAAAGAAAGAAATTGAGGAGGATCTCAGAAAATGGAAAGATCTCCCATGCTCATGGATTGAAAAAATCAACATCTTAAAAATGGCCATCCTACCAAAAGCAATCTACAGATTCAACACAATCCCCATCAAAATTCCAACCCAGTTTTTCATGGAATTGGAAAGATCAATGTGCAATTTCATATGGAATAACAAAAGACCTAGAATAGCGAAATCCATCCTCAACAACAAGAAAACATCTGCGGGAATCACTATCCCTGACCTCAAGCTATATTACAAGGCAATTGTGCTGAAAACTGCATGGTACTGGTACAGAAATAGGCATGTGGATCAATGGAATAGAATAGAAGATCCAGAATTGAGCCCTCATGTATATGGTCACCTGATTTTTGACAAAGGAGCAGTAAACATTCAATGGAAAAAGGAAAGCCTATTCAACAAATGGTGCTGGTCCAACTGGCACTCAGCATGCAAAAGAATGAAAATAGACGCTTTCTTATCTCCTTGTACAATTGTTTTCTGGGCTTGGGTTACCTAAATAAATATCTTTGCTTCTATTTCCACCGATTTAAGTATACAATATTTTGCGTATCCATTTATCAGTTTAAGGACATCCCGTTTCCTACCCATTTTTAATAGAACAGCAGTGAACATGGCTGAGCAAATATCTCTGGAGTCCTCTGAGCACATGTCATGGAATGGTCTAGCAGGCTCATATAGTAGATTTATTTTTACTTCTCTGAGAATTCTTCACATGGATCTCCAGAGTAGCTGTACAATTGTTGAAGCCTCCTTTGCCAATTCTATGTCTGTCCCATAGAAGATCTCAACTATCACACAAAGTTCTGTTATCCTCCAAAAGACAAAGGCCAGTAGAAAAATCTTTAGTTCACATATTATTTACCTAGGTTAGACATGTATCGAGTTTTGAATATTTCTGTTGTCTACAAATTATTAAGGAACGTGTATAACTTACTAAAAATGTGTAGCAATCGTTTGTATTCCAAATAGACTGTCTGTATGTGAGACACAGTGAGGTGCTCATTTTTTTTTTTTGTTTTAATAGACATGCAACAAAAACTAATGAAAAGTAGGCAGATAATTCCACTTTACTACAGTAATTGATTCTATTAGAGACTTAGTTAATTCAACACAGTGATCATATTTTTATACAATGTTTTTTGTTTTTAAAATATCTCAAAATGTTCTTATCAGGTTCTCTCAGAATAATGTAGCACTTAGGGAAAAAGATACAGCCTAGTAGCCCTGCACTGGAGGCCAAGATGGAGAAGACCTCCACAGCCACCATGGCCTTAGCCTTGGTGCTTTGGTAGACGGGGATGAAGGTGACCCAGACACTGCAGAACACTACCATGCTGAATGTCAGAAACTTGGCTTCATTGAATCTGTCAGGAAGGTTCCTTGCCAGGAAAGCCACAGTGAAGCTCCCTAGGGCCAGGGTTCCTAAGTATGTCAGCACACAATAGAAGGCAGTGACTGAGCCCTTGTTGCACAGGATGATAATGTGAGCATGTACAGAGTGTGCATCTGTGTCAATATAGGGTGGTGAGGTTCCCAGCCAGACTCCAGAGATAATAAGTTGGATCAGGGCACAAATGGGGATGACAGCATTATAGATGCCTAAAACAAACAGCCTTCTCATTGTTCTTCCTGGTCTCATGGCCCTGAAAGCCAGAATGACAGTTATGGTTTTGGCCAAAACAGCGGAAAGAGCCAGTGTGAACGCAAGTGCAAATGTTATTTGTTGCAGTATACAGGAGACTGCGTTTGGCTGGCCGATGAAGAGAAAGGAGCACAGGAAACAGAGGAGGAGGGAGATCAGCAGGATGTAACTGAGAGTGATGTTATTGGCCTTAATGATGGGTGAGTCTCGATACTTGAGAAAGATCCCCAAAACTGCAGCTGTGCTGACAGAGAAGCACAGAGCCATGCAGGCCAGAGCCATGCCCAGAGGATCCTCAAAGGACAGGAAGCTCACTGACTTAGGCAGGCAGTGGTTTCTCTCAGGGTTCGGGTACTCTTGAATTAGGCAAGCAATACACTTCTGCTGATCTGTTGAGGAAGTGAGATCATACTGAGATTTCATACACTATTTACTCGTCCCATATTCAATCCACAAAGAATGTCTTCCAATGTTGTGTCTAGCCTGGCACACCCAGCCTCATTATAGTGTCAAGACAGACACACGAACTTCTCTGAAATCTCATTTCTACTCCCAGTCTTGTTTACCTAGTGGTAAGCCCGGTGTTCACAATTTTGTGACTGTTCGTTTAGGGCAATGAAAGTTAAATATTCTGTACTCATATTTTGATAACCTTCAAGTAATCTTTCATATACATTTCGAATTATTTATCGTTACTCATTCTTTGAGGATTTTAATACATACGATGGTCACCGATATTTTCAAAACTCATTTCCCACACTCTCACTGTGCCTGTCTCACTTTCCTACCCAGTTTTTCTCCTTTTTTCTACCCAATTTTATTCTTCTCCTCTCTTTCTCCCATCATGTGCTTGTCTGATATATTATTATTCCCTCCACACCAATTATACACTTTCTCTTCCTCCCCATCTTCCCTACACAGGAAACACACAGTCCCAAATTCGTTAAACCAAAATCAAGTTGTCAAGATACAGATGTATGTATGTATGTGTGTACATATAATTTCCTCTCAAAATGATACAAAATTTCTGCAAAACTACAACTGAGTTAATTTTTCTTGTTGGTTATCTAATGACATGTGTAATCATGGGTCTTTCCACTCATACCCCAGTTCCCCCAAAATGAGTTGGAAGCTTGTTTATTTATAAATAAATGCCTAGGCCATAAGCTTGGCTTGTTCTTTAACTAGCTTGCGGCAGTTTAAACTATTCTATGTCTGCCACATAGCCAGTTACCTCTCCTCAGTTTCATGCATCCAACTTCCTCAGAGTCACATGTAAATCTCTGGCCTCTGAGTATGTCCCAGAATTTCAATCTCTCCACTGAAAATCCCACCTTCTAATTTTTGCCTTTTACTAATAGACCATCAGCTTTAAATTTTTTGACAGGTGATGCTTCCAAATGTACAAATAATTATCCCTAGAGATGAACATGGTGTCTGTCCCCAAATGAGGTTAATGCCCATTAAGAGCACATTTGGAGAAACTGACTTTTCCTTTGACAATGACTGTCCACTGTAGAAAGCTTCCTGTCTTAGTCAGGATTTCTATTCCTGCACAAACATCATGACCAAGAAGCAAGTTGGGAAGGAAAGGGTTTGTTCAGCTTACAATTCCATATCGCTGTTCATCACCAGAGGAAGTCAGGGCTGGAACTTGAGCAGGTCAGGAAGCAGGAGCTGATGGAGAGGCCATGGAGGGATGTCACTTACTGGCTTTCTTGAGGTCCAGTCCTGACTTCCTCTGGTGATGAACAGCGATAAGGAAGTGTAAGCTGAATAAACCCTTTCATTCTCAACTTGCTTCTTGGTCATGATGTTTGTGCAGGAATAGAAACCCTGACTGAGACAAATTGGTACCAGCATAATGGGGTATTCCTGTGACAACCTGACCATGTTTTGGGGAGGACTGTGGAAGGACTTTGGAACTTTGAGCTAGAAGAGCCATTGGAATAGTAAGAGCTCTGTGGGATGTTCAGTAGGACCTTGGAAGATAATGTTGAGAACAGTGCAGAAGATGGAGGCCTGGCTTGTGAAATTTCAAAGGGAAGATTAAAGACTCTTTGATCAGGGCTATTGCTGTTTTGGTTGTGAAGATTCTGTGGTTTTGGTTAGCTGGGGCTGAAGAATCAGCTGTGATTAACAAGATGCCAGAACTACTAAAGCAAAACCTTTGTATTACTGGGACTATTGATGCTGGTCCTCAGGAGCTAAGAAACTGGTGGTTATTAAGAAGAGACCAGCATCATTGAGGTGAAATCTTCTGGAAACTGTTTTCTGAGAGCACAAAGAGGATGTGTACCAGAGATAGCCAAGGTTGTACCTCATGACTGGACTTGGTAATGTGTAAGAGTCACATAGGTGGTACTGGTTTTGAAGGAATGAAGGGGTCATGAAGAGCAGCTGAGGCTCGGCACTGTGAGAGGCCATGGAAGGCCATTGGTGAAGGTGCTTCCTCAGTGGCAATTAGTGCCCCAGGATTGATAGTAGTGTTTTGGAGATGCCAGTACCATGAGATGACCACCAAGAACAGCAGTGGCAGTGGAGAACAGGCAGCTGGAGCCTAGAAGACAAGGTGTGTGCTACAAAGGGCAGAGCTGGAGAAGTAACTCAAGCCCTTGGAAGAGCCCAGAAGTTTATAAGTGAATTCCCAGACACTGGATGGTTAGAGATTGATTTTGCTTTGACTGTGACTGTGCCCTGATATCTTTCCCTCTTGAGGGAAGAAGAGGAGCCCACAGTTTAGAGACTTTGAATTGTAAAAATACTTTGATTTTTTTTAAAGAGACTGAATATTTTAAAGGTATTTCAATTTTAAAATGTAAGAATTGGTAGACTGTGGGACTCTTAAGGTTATTTAGATCTTGGGGATGAACAAGAAAGTAAGGGTTGAAGCTTAATATTGATTTGTTTGTGTGTCAACTTGACAAGGGGTCAGTTGTACTGGCTGGTTTTGTGTCAACTTGACACAGCTGTATCTATCACAGAGAAAGGAGCCTCAGTTGGGGAAATGCCTCCATGAAATCCAGCTGTAAGGTATTTTCTCAACTAGTGATCAAGGGGGGAGGGCCCAGCCCATTGTGGGTGGAGCCATCCCTGGGCTGGTAGACCTGGGTTCTATAAGAAAGCAGGCTGAGCAAGCCAGGAGGAGCAAACCAGTAAGTAACATTCTTCCATGGCCTCTCCATCAGCTCGTGCTTCCTGACCTGCCTGAGTTGCAGTCTTGACTTCCTCTGGTGATGAACAGCAATGTGGAAGTGTAAGCTGAATAAACCCTTTCCTCCCCAATTTGCTTCTTGGTCATGATGTTTGTGCAGGAATAGAAACCCTGACTAAGACAATTGGGATACTTCTTGGCTGACTTTTGGCCCCTGTCTGGCAGCATTTGTGCAGATTTTGTGCACATAGCCATGTTCTCTGTGGATTTCTGCTTGTGAATGGAAGACAATTTCCTTGGAGTCATTTATAACTTAGGCCTCTTATAGTCTTTGTGCCTAGTCTTCTACATGAATCTATAATCCTAGAGGAGGGAGATTTGACTAAGAGATCCCTTTTAGGACTGAGTAGTCCAAAGTCTTTTGCTGAAATTATTTAATCCTGACCTGTGGTTTCTACCCTACTTTTGACCATTTGGTTTCCAGATAAGACACACACACTCTTCACATTTACAATGAGTCTTCAATAGCACAAGATACCTGGGCAGATATCTACCCTCTGTGATACAAGGGTCTATTTTCCTATCAATGACCCCAAGTTATTACTTACTTTGTTTCATCCTGGCTGCTCTTAACTCTATTGGCCAGCCCTCAGGGCTATCTTTTCATGACTCACCTAACCCATGGTGGTGTCTCCTTTCTCCTCCTGCACCTTCTTCTTCTCCTCATGGTTCACCTCCGACCTGAAGACTGGAAAATCTAAACCCCACCTGTTGTGGTAAATAATAATAAAAGCGTGTGACAGTTTCCTGTGCGTAACTGCTCCACGCTGCTCCTTAGCTCTCTCTGACCTGGGCAGTTGCTCCCGTGCTAGTTCTGGCTCTGTAAGGCCATATGGAACTAATATTAATTGATCTCAGGAGCTCCATTCTGGCCCCTGAGTACTCAGGCCTTCTGTGAGCCATTCCAGAGTGGCACCTCATTATGCTGTTTCCTGGCACTAGTTCCAGCTCTGGCGGGCCATATGGATATATATATATATATATATATACACCCACACACACACACCCCCCCTCACACACACATTTGGCAACCTCTCATTTCCCTTGGTGAGTTTTTACCACACCAGCCCCATTCATCCCAATTCCATGGCAGGCTTAATTTGTCCCACCAATGCACCTTCTCTTGAACTAATTAAGTTGCCACATGAAGGAAAACACAACACAATAATCTCTGATCTAATTAATATAATTTGCCCATCTTGACAGCAAAAATCATCCTGTTCACACCCATCCCTTATAAAATATTCATAACAACTTGCACCTATGCAGAAATGTGCAGAGAGGAATGTCAACATCTCCCTCCATGTTGCTCCCAGCTCCCTCCCCCTTGTTCCTTCCTTCCTTCTCAAAACTTTGTTACTGCCCATCCTTCCTTCCCATCCAATATCAGGTGTCATTTTTATCTTGTACCTGCCTTCCTGCATAAAGATACCACCTTACACCAGTCTATGTCTCTTCTGCCTAGCTATTGGCTGTTGGCATCTTTGGTTACCAATCAGAAATAACTTGGGGGCAGGATCACAGGTCTATGTGCAAACTCCAGGTCTTATAAGGCCCCCACTTAGCATTATAATAGACAGAAAGACAAAACCTTACCAAAATCTATCACTGTCTATGCATTGTTCAGGGTGAGGTCTTTCTTTTTGTTTTTAACATTTGTAAAAAGAAGATTCTATAGAAATGATTGAGCCACATATTGATCTACTGGTATGACAATATGTCTTAAGTAGTCAATATGTTCATTTAGGATAATAATAGTATACTATATTATCCTATGTTCATTTAGGATAATAATAGTATACTATTCCCCCCTCTGTCCATGACCTATCTAGTGTCAGGGTATTGGACACATTAGCAGTGTCAGGTATGGGTTATATTTCATGGAACCATAAGTTCAGCAGAAAGTGGTTGGTTGCTCCAAAAGTACTTGTGATATTTTCAACAGTGTGTCTTTCAGTCAGGCTTCTATTATAGGTCACAGAACTTGTATCAGGGAGATATTAAGGTTACCTTTTCTTCCAGTAGCATGCAGAGTACCTTTTAGTATCATAAATGATAATCAGTATGGTGAAGCCTCTAGTTAGGCACAAGATTGACTTCTCTATGTTTGATGACATATGCAAGTGCTGTCTTCAGAAGTTGGTATTTTTCGCAGGTTGTGGAGAGTAAACAATAACCTTGTCAATAGCCTGTGCTACTTGGAGATCTCCAAATTGGCCTCATTTGGCCAACAACTCAATAATATGAACCTCATTCAGACACTGGAGGGTTACTTGATGGCATAAGTTGAGGTCCTGTTTCCCTTAATATTTAGTGACTCCATTTAGTTTTCTTTCATGTGTGTTATATTTTAATTTGTAATAGTAGGTTTCTACATAACCCCCTCCAGTGATCCCCAGTGTTGGTTGTTTCTGCCCGTTTTCCCTCTGCTACACTATTCTTCAATCTTCCTCCCCAATTAACCCTGCTATGTCTCGCCATAATAATATTTACTTTTCCTTGGGAGATGCTCTTCTCTCTAATCATGTACATTGTCACATTGTCTCAGTGGTGTCTTGGGTTATAGCACATACTGAAGTCTTGATAGCTAGCATACATATATAAGAAACTATTTTTTGAGGTCTGTGTTGCCTCGGGATTTATCTAGCTTTACTTGGTGCCATTACAACTTTATTCTTTAACAGATGACCAATATTTCATTGTGTAAATTACCACATGTTCCTTATCCATTCATCTACCGATGGATATTTAGACTATTTCAAGTTTTTCACTATTCTGAATAACTTAGCAATGAGCATCACAGAGAAAGTGTCTCTGTAGTATGTTGTAGAGTCTTTCTGGTATAGTCTAAAGGTAATTAGGTAATACAAGTTAATAGTCAGATAGTCAAATGTATAGTCACATTAAGTTCTAATTTAGTTAACTACAATAAAATGTTTTCAAGGTTATTTATATAGTAAATCACTAAAAATAATAAATGTTTTAACAAATCACTTATGCTACATATAGATAGATGGTCTTCAAAAGCACCAGAGATCCATGGAGTATGATATTTGAAATTGTTTCATTATTAAAAGATCTTTTGATTATGAGACAGATCTGCGTCTTACAGCACCCCCCATTCCACTTCACAAATACATTGAACATCAATACTTTTATGTGGAGTTGTTTCAACTGAGGCAAGTTAGCCACTTGGTGAGAAATGCTGTCCAGGAAGGACAAATGGACACATGATAGTCAATTGCTAAGCTCCGCCAAGACAGAGTAAGCTAGTTCTTCATAATTCTGCTTTACTTAAGGCTAAGGAATATTGGGGACTGTTCAGTAAGTCAGCTGTATCTACCAAGTGCTCAGGTTTTGGAAGCTGTGTCTTTGTGCTTACTGCATACTCAGCTAATATTTAATTTCTTCTCAGATGTCTAACAGGGTTGATGACTAGTTACTGTCTCACAATTGGACTTAAGTTTAGCTTAAATGTTTTCTAGGTTTTAAAGGATGATTTTCAGATGATAATTCAAGTTAAAATCACACATGATTTAGTTACAAAATTGTAAACTCATTGAGACAGGATAAGTTGTAAAGTTCCTCATCTAAGTTAGGAAATACAAACTAGACATTTCAATGTAATTCATACTTAATAATTTTCATAATTGTTTCAAAGTAATTCCAACTATGTACTTCTTGTTGCTGTAAGAGAAGGAACCTTTTAATGGGATAAAAACAGAAAATGTAGTGGGTTGGCCTGATGCTGCTTGTATTCTAATGCTAATTTGGACCCCCAAAACTTGTTGCCTAAGAGACAAGCTAGCTAAATGGCCCCACCCCCAGTTAATTGTGACTGGTAAATAAAAGTGTCACCAGCCAATAACTATCTGGGCAGAAGACACATAGGTGGGATTTAGGGTTTCTGGGCTTGTCATTGGGGGTTGGAGGAGAAGAAGAAAAATGTGCTGGGAGAGCAAAGAAGTGGCCATGGGTTGATCATTAAGAGAGCATGGCCCTGAGGTCTGCCCAATTGGAGTTCAGAGCAGCTCAGACGAAGCATAGTAAGTAGCGAGTAATAACTTGGTGCTATCCATAGAAAAGCAGACTCAATATGGAGGGTAGGCGGCTGTGTTGCTCCTGTGTTATTTAAGGTTTGTTGTAAAGATAAAGGTAGCAAGTGTGTCTTTCGCAGGAATATAAATAGTCTAAGGTGGGGTAAAAATCCTGGACTGAGATTTAAAATTTTAGAAAACATGCAGCACCATTGTAGGAAGGAAATTTTGTAACTGTGTATTTTGGTTCTCAATGCAATCATACTGATGCTGTTTGAGCATTTGGGTAATATGATTATTATATTGAAAATACTACATTTCCAACCATTGTTATTTGTTTACCATTGAACAGTCAATTTGTATATTTTTACAAAGTCAATATTATGAAAGATCTAAAACTCCGATGTAGGTTGTGACAGCTCAGCTCTGCTCTTTTAGCATAAATGTTATGATAGAGCTTATGTTGGGTGGATGCATGGGTGTTGCCATTACATTGTACTCAGAGGAATACACAGTACTTGTCCACTCTCAAATTTGTGACTTTGCTTACCCATGTCCAACAAAATCCATACGATAACACAAGACTTTAAAATGCATAATGACTTTTTCAATGTTATGTTTAAGTACTTGTGAGCAACAATACTATAAATTCACCAAATATGTAGCTCTGGTGTGTTCAGCATAGACATGATAAAAGCAGAGCATGTTTTCCTATTGTCTTTCTGTCCTGTGATACTTCCTTTTGTGTATATTATACAACCACTATTTAATAAACCAGCAAGATCCCCAACGTGAATCTGTAAACATTTTGCCTTCATATCCACAGATAACCAAGGAAATGTTTCTTTGCAACAAATGTTGAGCATTATTCACCAATCAAAATGCAGAGTTGTGGTACTCAGCTCCAGTGGGTAAGTCTGCAAAACAATTTCTACACCTAACATCCAGGAAACACATTAGATTATGGGGTGGAAAGATGGGAAGAATCAGAGTGACATGCAGTTTTCTTTTTGAGATTTTTTAAAATCTCCTATAAATATTAGAAACTACATACGTAAGTCTCACCAAAATGACTACCCAAACATTAGATACTGTGCTAGGCCAACAGCAGCAGACACACCTACACAAAGAACAAGAGGTCCCAACTTGAGACCCATTCCAAAAGGAGAGCCCACCCCTCATGCTATTGATGATATTATGTTACGTCTGTAGACAGGATCCTAACATAACCGTCTTCTGAGAGGCTTTACCCACCAGCTGATGGAAACAGATGCAGCTATCTACAGTCAGATATTGGGTGAAACTGAGGAAATATTGCACAAAAGGGGAGGAAGGTTTGGAGGAGTCAAGAGGTCAAATATAGCACAAGAAAATCTATAGAATTAAACAATCTTGATCCAATGCGGCTCACGGAGACTGAAGTACACATAAAGAACAGATGCCCTTCATGGGGGAACCCTAACAGCAGGAAGAAAGGCTATCTTTCACTCTGTTTCCTGCCTTTGGATTCCTACCTCTAACTGGGCTGCCTTGTCTAGGCTCAATAGGAAAAGATCTACCCAGTTTTACTGAAACTCGATAGGCCAAGGGTTTTATATGCACAGGAGGCCTCCATTCTATGAGGGGAAAAAAGGGGGCATGAGGATGGGGAAGTGAGAGGGAAAGACTGGGAGGAGAGGAGGGAGGGAAAGTGTTGATCAGGATATAAAGTAAAAACTAATAAAACTTAACAATCTTTAAAAAAATGGTCTCAGCATTTAAAAGCACTGACTCCTCTTCCAGAGGTCCTGAGTTTAACCCCAGCAACCATGTGGTACCCCACAACCATCTGTAAGGGGATCTGATGCCCTCGTCTGGTGTGTCTGAAGACAGCTACAGTGTACTCATACATGAAATAAATAAATGAATCTTAAACAAACAAACGCAGCATCTTTAAAAACAAAACAAAGCAAAACAACAAAACCCAAGAGAAAACTAAAAATGCTTAAATTGTAAGAAGTGATCTACCCAAGGGAAAAACCACACCAACTGGACATTCAATATCAAAATGTCAGCCCTGAGAACCTATGAAAATTTGTCATACAGACCAACCAGATATATTTAGTAACTTAGATGTATACATATATGCATATGTAAAACAATCATTGAAAACTAAGACTCTGTGTGTGCATGTTTGTGTGTTTTCATAAGTACAACCTGCTCCATCCATAATTTATTTGCATGTGTGTTCTCAGGGTTGAGCACAACTCCAGATAAAGACTGTCAGGCAGCTATACCTTTCTTTGCTTGTTTTTCAAAAACTGTTTCTTTGTTATTTTTTTTATATTCAAAATGGCCACTGTGAGTGTTGTAGCTCAATTCCATGGGCAGAACTATTAGGAAATTTTCCCATATATAGTTGTTGTGGGCTTCATTTCAGGTAGGTATCATTATGGTTGTTTTATTTGAGGAATATACAGCTAGATTTGACAATTGCACATCTCACATATCACGGGGTTCCTATAGCATGGACCACTGTAAGAGCTGAGATGACCTTTCTATTCGATAAAAGGCAGGTTTTGGAAGTGGGGTGTAGATGACACAATACCATGAGAACTGACACTCAAACCGTCATACGTTGTGTGGCACCAACACTGATTCCTGATTATGTGGGAATGAGTGAATGAGACATGGGGAACAGTGCTGCATTGTGATACCCTGGTCTGTCCCTAACTCTCCCCTTCTTTATTCACAAGCAGTTTAAGAAAAGATATTATTTTACTACCTGTTTGGTTGGAAATGTGCTTCTCTGGACAAAACACACACGAAAAACAACAGGAAGGCCTTTCTTCTTGTATCATTTTCCAGAACCCTGGACCACAGCTCTCTGTACACACAGACTGAGGAGTCTGAGGGCAACACAGAAAAGCTGGTCATGATATTGCACATTACTTCAAAATATTTTAAAACAAAACAACTTACAAGCACATAGCCTATGTAAATAGTGCATATCTATGAAGAACTATGAGGTCTTTATATGGGAGTATAGAATATGGACCTGAAGTTAGCATACTTCCCAATGATTAATATTCAACATTCCTTTAAGGTGAACACATTGTAACACATTTCTACTAGCCTTTGTAAAATGCACAGAATATATTTTCTCTGCTGAGGCAGTCAACCAGAACTCATTTCTTGATGGAATGATGGGATGGTCATATTGTCAGACACAGACCCAATCGCTCTTGCCTCATTTGTTTCTACTTTTTTTTACTCTCTATCTTGTGGTTATATGCATCCATGCTGATTCCGCTGCAACGGGAAGTTTACTTTTCCACAAAAGAAGGTTTGACTATTGGTGGATGGTCACATACCTCCCCGAAATCATCACATGTTGATATTCCATAGACACCAAATTATGAATTGTGAATTTCGTCCTTGAATTGTCAAGCTTAAAATAGGGCCATGCCTTTTCTTTCAAACAATAGTGATTAGGATTTCCACCAATTGCCTTCTTAGTTAATCACATTAAGCACTATTACCCTAATACAGCTTTAGTTTGTTAATACTTTAGAAACTGTGTAACAATAAATATTTCCATCCTACCCTTAGACCTCCTTCTTGCCATGATTTGGACTCAGTTTCTATCTCATAAACATCTCTGCATTAACAGGGAATGGAGAACTGGTTCAGAAATTAAGAAAGCATACAGCTCTTATAGAGAAATCTGAATATTATATTAGACAGATCATATATTAGACAGATCACAAATATCTGTTACAGAAATAACTTGTATCAAAATACAGAATTTATTTCTTCTTTATCCTACCTCACAACCTTAAAAGGACTATGGATATCTGCACATGAATTGTATAAAATAGAAGTATTCATTGGGCATCAGCATGTATTTATAATAAAAATATGTGCATGTATATATACATTTGTGTGTATGTGTGCATGTATATACATAGAAACACAAGCACCTACATATAGCCCTGAACGCGGATTTATTCATTCACTGCAGCATGAATGAACACACACAAATTCAAATTCAATTCAAACTAATTTTATCTAAAGGAAAAAGCTAATAAGGTGTGTGTGTGTGTGTGTGTGTGTGTGTGTATCAAAAAATCAATTTCTCAAGGATTGGTTTATTTCTGAATTACGAGAATCAGAGCTAAAGAGATGGCCCAATATTCAACAAACTTGCTACATAAGTATGAGCCCTGAATTTGATCATATATAAGGGATAGAGAAATTCTGTATGCTGGAATCCCAACTTGGTGGTAATGGAGGCAAGGAGCCAATATGCTGTCCAGAGAATACAGAAAAATCAGAAAGCAAATGGGAGGGGGGAGAGAGGGAGAAAGGGAGAGAGGAGAAGAAGGAGAGAGGGAAAGAGAGAGAGAGAGAGAGAGAGAGAGAGAGAGAGAGAGAGAGAGAGAGAGAGAGAGAGAGAGAGCAAGTGAATAAGATAACCAGTGTCGACTGTGGCTTCAATAGGCACATGGATTCACAGCATAAAAATTCACTCACAAACTCACAATGAAGCTAAGATCTTAGAATGTAGAAATCATTTAAAAATTTCAAAGAGATACCAATGAACCAATCAATTGTCACTAGCATCTTCAAATATTTCTTTACATATTACGTGTTGAAAAATTGCCAGACCTGATTAAAGTTGCTCGGCCACTCAATCAGAGATTCATTGATGAGCAAGCTTTGGTCTTGTGGACTCACAGAGATAAACTCTCCAACTTTAACTAGAAATGAATACTTCTTAGTATGTGTCACCAAGTTTTGTATATCATACATTTCCATATGATTCTTGTTCTCATCAAAACTTATTTGGTCCCCGGCAGCATTGGTAACTTGAATTTTCCTCAGAAATGGATGCAGCTGGAGAGAGACACCATTTGGATGTGAGTGGTACATAAATACACCTGACTGATGGCCACTAAGAGCAATCCTTTCTCTTTCCCTAATCTGCTTCCCTTTTTTCTTTGAGTCATTCTCTCTCTATTTGTTCCAGTGAGATGAACTTTTCTCACCATGAAATTAATGCAGGAGCTCCCAAACCCAAATAGAAATGTTTTCTAGGGGATGAATCAACATATGGAACGTGTTGTTACTGGGAACAAGGTCTTGTGGCTTTTCCCAGCACCAGAAAACTGTTTCTAATCCCGGAACGTAGATGTGTTAGGAACTGGAATAAAACGTAAGCCACAGTATGTTTGTGGTTTATGGTTGTTAATGTGTTTGCCTTCATTATGTCATACAATGGACTCATGCTTGTCTTGTTAGATAAATAAGTGTACATGTAGATATAGAGACTATCTTTATGTGATAATATTAGTAAGATTTTTGCGAAGCTCCATACTTATGAAAATTACATATTACATATGTAGATAATTTATGTTAACTATACCTCATGAACTGAAGATACCCACGGTATACCTTCATTTTTTTTTTTTTTTGCTTGATATTGTTTGGTTCATGACACTTGCCTTTCAACTTTAATAAGAACATTATGTGAAGCAAAATTAAAACCCAAACGTGCTCAACTAGATTTTTTTAAAAAAAAATTCTTTTATTTTTGTAGCTTAATTAATTTTGCTTCTGTGTATGAGTGTTCTTCATGCATGTAGTTGTGTGCACTGCACATGTGCCTGGTGCTCGTGAAGGCCATGAGAAGGTGTTGGAGCCCTGGAAGTGTAGTTACAGACAGGTGTAAGCTGCTGTGTGGGTTCTATGGACAGAACCTGGGTCTTCTCAAGAGCTGCATGTACTTCTAACCACAGAGTCATTCTGGCCCCCAGATTTTTGTCACTTTTATGTTTGTGTATTGCCTACGTGTAGCTATGCACCCCAAATGCATACCTGATGCCTGCAGAGGGCGGAAGAGTGTGTTAGGTTCCTGGGAACTGTAGTTCAAACAGCTGTGATCCACCAAAGTATATCCTAATAACCAAATTGTGTCCTCTGAAAGAGTAGCAAGTGTCATCCCTCCAGCACAATTTAATTAGACATTTAGATGAACACAGTGGCTTAGTATTTCAACTTCTGATATTCGATGTGTTAAGTAAAAAGCAGCTCATGTTTCAAAGAACTGATGTTTAGGTACTCAATTATCTGTATAAAAGTGAATTTATCTAGTATCAAATCTTTCGAAGCCATGTTCCAAAACTGTGTCAATCTCTGTGTTAAATGTTATTGTGTTCCATAATACTAAAGATTTAAAAAATACTAAAAATTACATTAAATATTTGGAGTTCATTTTTCATTTCTTTGTCTTTGACTGAATAGAAATTTCATTTCACTTGTCCAACAATTTTTTTATGATAACCTATTTGAAGGCCATAATCAAGGTTCATGAGTGTAAATGAGTTCTTAGTTTATCTGGTTGGTTTCAAGCCCAAACATATTTATTACTTATATTTGGAATATGGCCCTACACTCGTGAACACTGTTTGTGTTGTAACAATCCAAATGGAAGGTCAGTTTCTGGTTTCACCTTCATTTTACCTTATTAAGAGTAAATAACCTGTAAAAGCAATTATTTTCTCAGGTACTTTTAATTCTAATACAAACAAATGCTACTCTTCACAAATGTTTGTACTGTTTTAGATTATTTAATATAAATGATATGAAATGCAAAATAGCTGCTGTTGGATACACTCACCATGTCTATATCTTATGGCATCAGACAGGTTACATGAAAATGTGTAAATTTTGATTATGGAACTTGCTTTATTTTGACAGTCATTATAATTGGATATCTTACAAAATTTCATCTCAAACTAGGAAAACATTTGTTGAACTATGTTGAAATTCAGTATCTTGACGTAAAATCTATCAACCCAAAAATCATGCACCATAATTACACCCATTGCAAAAGAATTCTCCTTTCCTTTTCCATATTCTTTTAGTTATAAGATGAAAATGTGTTATGTGCTTGACCTTAGTAACTTACGAATCTTTCCAATGCTCCCTTGCTTACGATGGAGGCTTACCTGCCAAGGATGAAACCTGTCATGTTTTTTATCTTCATGAGATCCTGTATCTGTTTTTCTCAAAAGCATTTTATGGATGGCATGTGCCACTGCATATACTGCATTCCATATGGAAGAACTGGTCTCTGAATGGCTTAACACATCACTTTCTTCTTTAATCTTCAGAGTAATATTCAGTGGGCAGGGTTTTTGATATCCACATGGTAAAGAAGGAGGTGAGCAATCAAAATTGTCCATCCACAATTTATGGAAGTAAAAATCTTCTGGGTAGTGGGAGGGTGTAATTACCTCAAGAAAGTTCTTGAAACCAGGGATATTTATCTTCTTGGAAAAGAAGAAGCTTCCTCTGAAAAAGTTTATCAAATCATTCCTCTTATAGTGGATAGACTCTAAGTATACTAAATGGTGCTTTGCCATGATCCACACCTTCCTTTTGGTTGACATGAGTTTATTTTTCATACTGAAATACAGCAAGTCATCTATATCACCATAGAAAATTTTTACATTTACTCGTGGATGGTATTTCAGATTCACCAACCCAACATCCGATTTAAACTTTAACTTCCAATTTGGTATAAGAATTTCTGTAAAAGCCACACAGATATCTTCTGATACCATCTCTTCTTTCAGGTGAGAGAGGAACTCCTTTCCCTTCAGATCATCTGACACAATGAGCCCCACCCACTTCCAGCCAAAGTGCAGCAGTAGAGAGATCACCCCTTGGGTTAGAGCTGTGTCCTTAGGAGACATCTGATAAAGGGATGGGAATGATTTTTTGTCACTGAGCATAGAATCAAAAGGTCCATATGTGACCTGAAGAAGCAAAGCAAAACCAGGTGATTCTGAGTTCCTAGCTAATTGAAGTCATCACTCTCAGAGAGGAAGTGAGTTCATTCTTCACATATAAGGATCAAGGGACTGAATATTGCTGAGGAGAATGTCTTCTGTGAGATTAGATTCTCTCATTATATGAAGGAATAAAGTCATTGTCAAGAACATGGGCAATAACTTATTCAGAGACATGAGTAGGCCAAGAAACAAACAATATTATGTTTAATTTGTTTGAGAGGCATGGTAGATTTTGCTTATCCCAATAACAATGGAACTGTGTATTGGATGTAGACAAAGACTGAAGACAGCATTACAAAGTGCATTTAATCTGATCACATAAGATCACGTTATGTGATCCAGAACTTTAGCTTTAGGAAAGAAAATGTGCAAAGAAAACAAAGTTGTTTTGCATATAGAGGGAGTTCTTGCAGTTAGCAAAGAGCAGGGTGTATCTGGGGGTATCATCATCAGGGATTGTTGTCTCTTTCTTTCCTCCAAAATGAAAGATTTGACAGTTACCACCCAGCAACTAATGTAAAATACAAATCTCTGGGAAAGATGGAAATAATCATGCATTTAATTTTTTCTAAATTGGGATGAAATGTAATTAGGATACATTTGTGAGTTGTTTGAATGAGTAATAAGAATCAATGTATAACAGTCTAGGTTTTTAATCTTGACTATTCGGTGAACTTTGGGGTCACCTAATTTCTCTCTCTCTAGTATTACCTGTTGATGGTTTCTTTGCTTCAGCCAACCATGATAAAAGCCTACTGTGAAGGTATATTTAAGGAGATTTTCTCTGTGAGTAATATTTAGAGACCTACCTTTTTCAACGAGATCATAAAGTCCTTGGATTATTTGCACTGGTGATGGCCTTAAGAATTGTTAAAATTTTAGTTATGCATTCTAGACTTGATATTCTGTGATAGTCCTTGATGATTGGATAGACTATGAGCTCTTTATACTTCAGCTTGAGTAACTAGTTATCTGTGTTGTAGAATTTGACTTACGAGCAATGCTCAGCCTGAACATCCACAGTGCCTCTTGCCAGTGTTTGGCGAACGAATCATGAGTACTACTCAGTGATTTGCACATAAGTTCACAGAATTTACTCTTTATGCTTTTCATCACAGTTTCCTTTTTTTAATCATTGCCACATCTGTGTGATACCTTCAGCTACATTTTATCTCTGCCTGCTGTAAACATGGACAATTTTCTGCTGTTTTAACAATGTAGTTGTGGACTCCGAAACATTTCTTACTTACTTGTGGGACTTTGTAGCGATCCAGAAGGGTTCCAATAGCAGCAGAATACTCAGTACTAGTTCCTGAAAGTATTCCAAGAGCTTTGTGTCCAGTGTTACATTTGTAGTTAGGAATAAATGCATTCCTTCCAGACAGCCACATTAGGGGGCCCTCCAAAGTTCTTCGGTGAGAATTAAAGGCATTGTAAATGTGGAAACCCAAGGTCACATTGGGAAGCAGTTGGGGGTCTTTATTGACCTCCTCAATGGCAAAGTATAAGATCATCAAATATTGATAGTTTCTCCCTTTTGGTCTAAATAGAAGAGGCAGAATTATGAGAACACTCAGTCTATTTTTTTCTCAGGAAATCTCTAGAAAATTCAAGAAATTAGATGTTCTAAACCCTGATTTCTACCATAACTTTTGAAGGTCATATGAACGAGACCCTACCAATTCAGGAATATCATGGAATGACCCTTAAGTCTCAGAAATTGAACTATATTCCAGTAATTCATTTTTTGTCATACATTATATGGATTGAAGTGTCATCTCTCCGTGTCCTATGATTATTGAGTATGTAGGTGCTTATGATGTTTCTATTGATGGAAGTATCAGACAATGCAAGGGTCACTAAGGTGTTATTTAGGCATGTGAACAAGAGCTTTATATCCTTTTTTAAAATTAATGATTCAGTTTCATGCTCACTAAAAAAGTTTTAACTTTCATATTTAAAATTTTACCAAGTTCGATTGTAATTATTCCTAGTATTAAAGTGTTTCTTTGGGTGGTAAAAATATGGCCAGGCAGCTAGGCACAGTGAATCCTCTTGAAGGAAACCTGGGATCAGTTCCCTGTGCCCCCAGGGTAGCTCAGAACCATCTGTAGCTCCAGGTCATGCAACAATCTTGTGGCAACTGTAGGTACCAGACACATATATAGCGTACATTCATATACAAGAAGGTAAGCACTCAAACACATAAAATAAAAATAAATAAACCTGTGCAAAATTGTGTTTCTGGGACTGGGGAAATGATTGAGATGTTATAAGTAATCTGGTTTTGTGGAGAACCCTGATTAGGGTCACAGAAGCCATGTTTTGTCTTAGAATAGTATGGGACACTAGTACCACGGTGTCCTCCTCTGGGCTTTGTAGGTATAAGGCACACATGTGGTACACAAGCAAACATGCATGCAGGCAAAACATTCACAGACAGAAAATAAAAGTCAGAAAATCTTAGCAATCTCTAAGAAAATTAAAACAAATAGTAAACTGAGCAAAAGTTTTTCTCTACATTTGTAGATTAAATCAATAAGTAGTGATTTTGTGTAAGTCAGTGAAAGAAAGTAAGTAAACATAAAACACGAGGAAAAGATACTGCTCAGAAGCCCATGAAGGCCTTAAACATGCTCACAATGGGAGGAAATGTGTCTTTGGAAAGAAGTATGTGGCTGGTTTCTCTTATTCCTGGTACTTGGTAGTTAGTGGCAGGGATCCTTGAAAGCTACTTTTAAATCCTTTAGAAGATGACAGGCTGTCTGGCTCAACTTGAGGCACTGTAATCATAAGCCTCAAGTCCACTGGCTTCTGTTGAAGCACTTATTCTTCCTAGAAACCCAGAAGCAGCAGGAAGAGCTACTATTTGGTTGCACTGAGGTCTATGGCTAGATGCTGTGTTACATGAAAATTTATTGTTCAAAAATAGGCAATTAGTAACCATTAAGAGAAGGAAAATTAGTCTTCCTTGGGCATTACCCACTATCCAGTACCAAATATTCAACTGTTTAATGTATTCATATGGCAATGAAAACTTCTGGAAAAGTCTGTGTCTACAAAGTCTGTGTCTATTAGAACTTCAATATGTAGAGATTGGAATGCTGCAAGGCAAATAGAGTCTCCTTACCTTATTCCAGGCTACCTGTAGCACCCTGAATAGCCATTCTGCAGAAGACAGTTGGCAGATGGTCTGACCTCTTATAACTAATGAATGAAATCCATTCTGAATTGAATTCTTATCCCACCACTGTTTTCTTCCAATCTAAAAGCTAAGAATGGCACCAGATAGCATCTTGGGGCTGTAGGGTAACTTTCCCCATTTTTCTCTTATCTCATGTCTGATATTTCACCAATGATTTTTTTTTATTTATAGCTTTCTTTATTTTGTTACCATGATAACTTCATGAAACTGTTTCCACATTGGAACCTGGAATGTGGAATAACCTAAAATACACTCACAGGTCAAGGACACTGAACTTTGGTTCCAGAATAAATTCTCTTTTTCCATTTGAGCTGAGGCCTGAGGTTTTTCAAGTGACACAAAAGTGATGCTAAACACTAAATACTGAAATCAATGTATTCAGCTGGTTATATTTATATACTTGTTTATTTTATATGTGTGCTTTATTTTTCATAACAATAAAAAAACATGGGAAAAGATCTTTACCAACCCCACATCAGATAGAGGCCTAATATCCAAGGTATACAAAGAACTCAAAAAGCTAGACACCAGAGAATCAAACAACCCTATTAAAAATGGGGTACAGAGCTAAACAAAAAGTTCTCAATTGAGGAATATCGAATGACTGAGAAACATATAAGGAAGTGCTCGACATCCTTAGCCATCAGAGAAATGCAAATCAAAACAACTCCAAGATTCCACCTCACACCAGTCAGATTGGCCAAGATCCAAAACTCAGATAACAGCAGATGCTGGCGAGGATGTGGAGAAAGAGGAACACTTCTCCACTCTTGGTGGGGTTGTAAACTGATACAACCACTCTGGAAATCAGTCTGGCAATTCCTCAGAAAATTGGACATAGTACTACCTGAAGATCCAGCTATTACACTTCTGAACATATACCCCAGAGACACTCCAATATACAAACAAAGATACACGCACCACAATGTTCAGAGCAGCTCTATTTATAATAGCCAGAAGCTGGAAAGAACCCAGATGTCCTTCAGTAGATGAATGGATACAAAAATTGTGGTACATTTACACAATGGAGTACTACTCAGCTACCAGAAACAATGACTTAAGGAAATTCTTAAGAAAATGGTTGCATCTAGAGAATATCATCCTGAGTGTGATAACCCAGTCACAAAAGAACAGACATAACATGCAGTCACTGATAATGGGATACTAACCCCAGAAAGCTCTGAACACCCCCCAGAAACAACTCACAGACTGTGTGAAGTTCAAGAAAAAAGAAAAGAAAAGAAAAAAACCATTATACTCAGTCCTTACACACCAAGAAAACTTTGACTAATTCTGGGTTACATCCTGTTTTACATGTACTTTATGTTCATTATAACTAGTAAGATCTTAATGCACACTATCAAACCTTTGGGGAAAAAAAGCCAAGCACTGACAAAAATGTATACTTTTATGCAAAAATGCTTAAAATTTGTTCATTTATCTTTGTTTTTTTAAAATAAAGTTGTTCAAAAAAAGTTAAAAAAACAATAATAAAACAGAATGATTTTGAGATGGGATACAGCTAAAAGACAAAATGGAGTCAGAAGGAGGAAAAAGAGAGAGGGAGCAATAAAATTATATTTTAATTATGAAGGTATTGGAGAAGGAATGGCCAAAATATATTGTCTACAAATATTTTTAAGTACCAAATTATATTAAAATTTCAATATGCAAACATTTATCTAATAAAGATAATCAAAGGTTCTAATCTAATAATGGTTTAGGAATAACATAAGCAAAAGAAAAGATGAGTCTTTACTGACAGCAGACTTTCCTCCATTATGTTCACCTTCATTGTATTGATTGAAATTTCTTCCCTTGCATTTAGAATATGTATGTTTTTTATTCTTTAAAAGTGTGATATCCATAGGCTGTGTTTTGATCAAGTGCACACCCTTCTTCTCCCCAGCTCTTCTTCCCCTATCCTTCTTAAGGAAGTATCATAGAAATCCTCACATAAAGGTAAGAATTGAAGAAGCAGGTAAAATATTTGTCATAATAGTAGTAGAAGTTGCTCATTTGGGACCAATGACAAAATAGCTGTAGTTTCATAAGTCAGTTAATGGAATGAAACATGAGCCCTGCCTCATAGAGCTGGATTTAGACCTGACAAGAAATATTGCAGGATACCCCAAGAACGTACATGCCACTTTAAAGTTATACCACCAGTTGGCATATCTTTCCCTACCACACATAACTGTAGGTTTCTGGAATCACCAGTGGTTTCATTTTACTTTATTAATGGACATAAAATGTTTCAGCCCTATGGATTCTATGGAATAAATATTCCCTGTGAGCCCCAGCTTTATTTTTCCATGCCCTGTCACTCAAGTGTGGGATGTCCTCATCATAGAGGGTTACCAATAGCAACAGAAATAGCATAAAGTTTAGGTGTACATGGATAGCATCTAAAAATCTTAAAATTGGTAACCCATATTTGGTAGTGAGTTTTTTGTTTGTTTGCTTTTGATATCTGTGAGAGGCAATAACCTACAGCCATAGGATAACCTCATTTAATATATATATATATATATATATATATATATCACATAAATATATATTTATATATGATAAAGAAATTATATGTATAATTTTTATATATAGCATAGCATAGTACTATATATCCATATCCATTTCTCTAACATCTCAGTGATAGTTATTCTTACACACACACACACACACCCTCTACTACTCTGATCTCCCAGCATTGACCACTTAATCCTTCTGGCTCCAGTATTTCCATTCTCCTCTTCATATCACGTATTCTATTTTCCCACTAGTGAAACACCCTCTATACTGCAAGTTACTATTTTCCTTATGCATATGTTACTCCAGTTATATAGCAGTATCTAAAGATTTAAAATTAGCGTTTGAATATGAGAGAAAGGATTTGTCTTTGTCTTATTGTATTTGGGTTATCTCATTCAGAATGGAAATCGCCATCTCCATCCATTAATGTAAATTTTGCAATTATGTTTTTGGAGTTGACTAAAATTCAATTTGGTACATGTCCCACAGATTCCATACCTGTTTATTAAATGACTAACGGTTACTTCTGTTTCTAGGTTATTGTGAATAGAGCATCAATGAACATGAGGAGTGTCCCACAGATTCCATACCTGTTTATTAAATGACTAACGGTTACTTCTGTTTCTAGGTTATTGTGAATAGAGCATCAATGAACATGAGGAGTCAAGAATTCTTCTAGCACGATATGCAGTCCTTTGGGTATATGCCCAGGACTGATGAACATGGTTGACATTATAGTTCTTTTAATACACTTTTAAGGAGCCTCCACACTATTTTACATAACTCTACACCAGTTTTTAGTTCCCTTAATCCATATAAATGTGATTGTTAAGGAGACCGAATACCATTTTAATTTTTCCCACCTGTTTTTATTTAATCATTTCTGAACTCTTTGTTTATTTTCATGTATTTTAAATTGGGTTGTTTGTTTTATGTAGAGTTGAGTTAACCTCTGTTAGTATGCCATTCAGACCTCCATTTACTTTTATCTCACTTATTTGGTTTTGGATCAGGTGAGAATGTGTGAGATACAGTGTTGGGAGGACACTCAGTGTTGATGTGTGGATGGGTTGTCTAGAGTGTTTGTAGCTCAGCTAGAGTTTTTGTAATGAAAAGAATACAACTCAAAACAGTTCCACTAAAATCAGAAACAAGACAGTGCTAGTCACTCTCTCCTTATCTATTCAACATTGTGCTGACAGTTTTAGCTTGAGCAATAAGATCTAAAAGAGATCAACAGAAGACAAAGTGGAAAGAAGTCAAAAGTATTGATATTTGTTCATGATATGATAGTACACATATATGACCCCAAAAATTCTAGAGGAGAACTTCCAGAGCTGATAAGCTGCTTCTAGGCAGTGGCTGGGTACAATTTTAGAATAATAATAATTAAAAAAACCAAAAAGCACTGGCTCAGTGGCTCTCCTATATAGAAATGGTAAACAATTTGAGGAAAAAATAGTGAAAGAAGATGTTTCACAATAGCCAGAAATAATATAAAATATCTTGATGTAACTCTAGCCAAGCAAGTGAAAGACTGGTATGACAAAAACTTCAAATCTTTGAAGAAAAAAAAAAAAAAGAAGAAGAAGACATGAGAATATGGAAAGATCTCCCATACTCATGAATTATCATAGTCAAAATAGCCAACTTAATAAAATCAATCTTTAGATTCTGTGAATTCACCATCAAAATTCTACCACCATTACAGAACTTGAAAAAAAAAAAAAAAACCTTAAATTCATGTGGAATGCCTCCCTCACATCCCAGGAATATAAAAACAGTCCTATGCAATAAAAGAACTTCTGAAGGGATTATTATTCCTGATTTCAAGCTGTGCTACTTAACTCTAGTTAATAAAGTCACATGGAGCTGGCCAGAAACAGACGTATTGAACAACAAAATTGAATGACAAATCCATATGTAATTCAACAAACCTGTGGACATCTGGTTTTTGATAAAGGATTCAGAAATATACCATGTTAAAAAGAGCGTCTTCAAAAGTAGTGCTGATCTAACTGGAAGTCAGGTAGAAAAATGCAAATTGATTCTTAGCTGTCACCCTGCCAAAACCTCAAGTTCAAAAGGATCAAACACCTCAACATAAAGTCAAATACACTGAACCTGATAGAAGAGAAAGTGTTTGCTAGTTTTGAACTCATTGGCACAGGAGACAACTTCCTGACAGGACAATATAGTGCAGTCATTAAGACTAACAATATTTGACATCTTGTGAAACTGAATAAACCTTGTAAGGCAAGGTCACCATCAGTAATATAAAACAGCTATCTACAAAATGCGGAAAAGTTTTTACCAACTCTACACCTGACACAGGGATAATAGCCAAAATACACGAAAATCTCTGGCCAATTAAGTCTACTTTGGGCATCGCCAGCAGAAGTGAGTTATGTGTGGTCTTCTTTCCTCTGTCTTCTGGCTCATAGCTACCTCTGCTGTCCTGAGAAGACTTGTGAGACTACAGAGGAGTTCTACTATCCTAATGATATGTGTGGAGGTCACAGATACAACCAGCTTAGACCTCTGTTCACTATTCTTCCACTAATAGAGTTCAAGTGGAGTACACTCAGCAGAGGTCATAATACTCTGAGCTCTGTCATCTGGGTCACCTGATGAGCCTTGTGTGATCCGAGGAATATTATACTGCCCTGCAGAGGCTGTGGGGACCCCAGGACTATCCAGATTAGATTGGTCACTCATCATTCCCCAACTAGTCTGGTCTACCTGGGGCACAGTCAGTAGAGATGAATTGCATGCTGTCACTTGACTTCCATTGTCAGGGACATGGCTCATCATGTTATCCCAAGGAACCTTTTGTAGCCCCAGGAACACCTAGCTAAGACACATTCCTATGTGCTGGATCCACCTGGGGCACAGCCAGCACTGATGAATGGCATTCTGTTTCCAGAGACCCACTGTTAGACTCTGCCTGCTTTGCAGAAAAGGCCTACTAGCATCAGGAACTACCCGAACCCAGTTATCTTGCTAGAGAAAGCCTTGGATATTCTAACATAGCTGAAAAACAAGAAGAGGACCTTATGTCTAATCTTATAAAGACACCAGAAGCCTTTAATGAGGAAATGAATAAATCCCATAAAGAAATATAGGAAAGTATAATTAAACAGGTGAAGGAAATGAAGAAAACTGTAAAGAACAGAATATGGAAATAGATGCAATAAAGAAAACACAGCCTGAGGCCATCCTGGAGATGAAAAAGGTAGGGAAGATCACAGTAACTACAGATGCAAGCATACACAACAGAATTCAAGAGATGGGAGACAGAATTTCAGGCATAGAAGATTCGCTTGAAGAAATCAATACATCAGTTGAAGAAATGCTAAATCTAAAGAGTTTATGACACAAAACAGCCAAGATATCTGGGATACTAAGAAAAGACCAAATCCAAGAATAATAAGAATAAAAGAAGGAGACAATTCCCAGCTACAAGGCTCAGAAAATATTTTCATTGAAATCACAGAAGAAAAATTCTCCACCTAAAGAAAAAGATATGTACATACACATACAAAAAGCATACAGAACACCAAATAAATTAGACCAGAAACAAACCCTCCCATCACATAATAATAAAAACACTAAATGTACAGAATTTTAAAAGAATTTTAAATACCTCAAGGAAATAAGGCCAAATAATATACAAAGGTAAACCTACCAGAATTACACCTGCCTTCTCAACAGAGACTCTAAAAGACAGAAGGATATGGACATATGTCTTTCTGTCTCAAAGAGAACACAGATATAGGTTAGATTACTAAACCTAACATGGTATGTAGTTAAATTAAACAGACAGGTTTATCATTCTGACAGGCTTAATAACTAAAAAGTTATTTAAGGAAGTGGTTTAAGGTATGTAAATGAAAGTTGTAAAGGTCTGAAGATGTGGCTTAAAGTTTGTAAAATGAGATGTAATGATCTTAAAAATTCGGAGTGTTAAAGGATTAATCAGATGAGTTTTGATATACTCTTTAGTTAACCCTGGTAGATCACTTGATACTGTTACCATAGTCATGGGCACAAAATTTTTAATTTTTAGTTTCTTCGTTGTGCTTTAAAAATAGATTTCAGGGAAAGCCTTATTGTGCTGAAAAAACTCCCTGTCATATATACATGTCCATATGTCAATGGGCAGAGGCAGAGAGTTCATGTCATATATATGTGTTCATGTCATGTCCATATGTAAATGGACAAAGACAGAGAGTTCATGTCTTTAGAAAGAGCCTCCTGGTACCCAAGCTTTTGCTATAGCTCTAAAGCAAGAGTCTCCTTTTTACAGACACCAGTTACCTACTCTCTCTACAATGAGAATTTCAGTACATACTATACACAGTGGTCAGGCTAATATATTTAAACCTTTCATCTTCTTTATAATGTAAGCTTCAAGGCATCAATCATTGCTTGATACATTACAGGTCAAACAGACTCAGATGAGTACTCCTGTGAATTAACTGTTCAAGCTTTCCCACTTACAGCCTGTCCCTGAGTATGGATTCTTAGTCTCAGGAATCCTTCCACTTCTTGCTGCAGCTGGCTACTGAACTATAGTTTTCTCATCTTGTGAAAACATTTCTAAGAGTACTTTAATTGCAAAATAAATCAGGCATCTCTGAAGTCTTCTCTTAATGTACTCCATAACACCACAACTCCAAGAATCATAGGCCTGAAGATTATTTTCTGCCAACGGAACAGTGCACGGACTGAGCCTTCAAAAAGATATTTCTAAGTAATGAGCCATCCTAGTTCAGAACTGGTATTCAAATGAACAAACGTAAAACTATAAATACAACTGAAAGACAGGAAATATGAAAAGAGCAAGGCCAAAAGACCCCTCCACAATGTCATAACTAACAAATAAATGGTCTAACAGATATTCAATAGGTAAAATACTAGTTAAACACTTCAAAAAAGTAGAAAGATGAATGACACAAGAAAGATAGAAACAAGAAAGTGAATTTAAATGGGCATTGAGACGACACAACAGTATACAGAGAGCTTGAATAGAGGCTGAAGAAAGAACAGTACACACGAGAGACTCTGTAGAGGGCAAGGACAGACAGAAATGTTGAAAATTATAAACACAAGACGTCCAATAAATCCTTGGACACAGTGTACCCAGCAGCCCTGATTAACTAGGAGATAGAAGACCAGTCATTAAGGATGTGATTTTTTTTTTCCCAAACACTGCCTTAAAATATCAATGGGGAATTCAAACTCTGAGATACCGCATAGAGGCCTCAGAAACACAGGGGGCAAAGGATGCTAAGATATGTAGTAAAGCCATGTGAACATTCAACTTCACTGTAGCAATAAACCTCTCACTGTGTAGAAAGAAACAGACATCCAGACATAAGACGTTGAGATGCCCAAACTGACATGAGAGGAGGGAAAACCTCTCCTTGACATATTTAATCAATGTCTTAAAGAAATAGAAGGCTCGCCACGGAACCATTACAGGAGGCTGACACAAAAGTGGCCGGTTTCCTTCTCTCGTCTCTACATGATATAAATATAGAGGCAGAAAGCAAATTTCTATTCAGTTTCATATTCCTGTGTCTAATTGACACTATTCACCAAGGAATAACAAGAACAAGGCCGAGTGTGTGCTGCTGTGTAGCCGGAGTACCTTAGTGATGACGCAGGAAGTACTTACAGAATAGCTTCCAATAGCATATTTGGATTGATCCCAATAATGCTCTGAAGTTCTTCGAGTCCATGTTCTTGGATGTAAATGGGGATAAAGGCACCTAGAACTATGTCTGCCTTCATGTAGGTGATTTGCTTCCATTGCACAAAACAGGAAGTCCTGTGCGTCATCGCCGCTGATATAAACAAAGACTGCAGGATCAGGAAGAGACAGTTCAAAGACAAGGACATATTAGAGTCTTTACAACACAGATCAGTGCCCTGTATCTTGGCTGAGCCAAGATTATTGACTTAGGTCACGGAACAGGCTCAGACCACAACAATGTCAGAGAAGGTGTTTAATGCTGCAGCTGCTCCCTTCTGCTGTTTCAGGCTTTCAGTCTGTGCGTGGCCTGTGCTTCTTATGACAGACAAGGACACAAACAGAAACAAAGTCCAGAAAACTGAGAGTAAGCCACAGTGCTGAGGTCGTCCTGTGAATGTAACCAAAGTGGCCCTGAATGCGCTGACTTCTGTGTTTTTATTTTCCTTTCATACACATGCTCTGGGGATTCCATAACCCTGGGATTCTGCACGTGCATCCTCTATGCTGGTGAAAAACATGTTTGGTCCTTTCTTCTTCCCCCACCTTTGTGATTTCATAATGGTCCACAGTGACTTGGAGAGCACCATCGCCGGAGAGAACATTGTAGGTTGTAAAAAACATCAGCTAATGTGTTTTAGATGCCTGTTTTGAAAGATAGCTTGAACATGTGATTATTAAAAAGCTACACATGGACCCCTCGAAACTTGCAGTTCAATATTTCATACAATGTGTTCCTAAGAGGTTCAAGTTGTAATGTCAACTTCTAGTTTCTGCTGTTCAGAAGCACATTAATCTTGTATCTATCTTGACTCCTGGTCTGTTTTTTTTCCTCCTTGTAGCAGTAATTATAGATATGTAAAAATGAGCAAGGATATACCAGACCAGTACACACGATCAGTTAGTTTCCCAGTCATACATTCATAAAATTAATGTTCATAAGCTTTAAAGTCATAATCTGGATTCTGCTATTAGTTCACGCTAGTCCAGCCAGTTCCCAATTACATTATTTTAATAAATCACAATTAAATAAAATAATACTTCATTTTTATACTACTTCCCTTTTCTTTTGATGCTACTTATCAGAAGTGTATCTTGATATAATTTTATGGTATTATATATTACAGAAAATTATAATATACATTGATATATATGTTTCATATGGGACAAACATTTATGAAAAAGAAGGCAATGAATTTTCAAAATACCAACAATGTGTTTATAGGGAGGAAAGTGGAAGAGAAAGTGATATAATTATAATCCCAAATAAATAAATACATAAATAAATAGATGTCTCCTGGCTATTATTTTACAAAATTTTGGTTATTGGGATTCTTGAAATATGCAGAGTACTTTTTCAAGTGACCAGTATTGTTTGCTATTATTAGTTCATGTGCACATAGCCAGAAGTATTTCTTTATGTTATGTCTATGATGTCTAGCATCCCGTACTGACAATTCTACTTTTATTTCAAGGGACTGACCACTTACAGTTCAGTTATTGCTGAGGTTACATAGTGTTTGGTTTCTGTGTCTAGCTCATACCACTGATTACAATTTCTACATTCATGTGCATATGTTTGTTGACACATTCCTTGAGATTGAAGGAGTGAAGGTGTGTATGGTAGGGTTTGGGGGGAGGAAAAGGAAATGAGAAATACTATGACTGTATTACAACCTCAGAAGCAAAACAAAAATGTTTCCTCTGAGTAAAAAATTTACATGTCTGGTTGGTTGACATTGCTTTTCCTAGATTCCCCCCCACAACTCTTTTTCCCTCTTTCGAATAGGACTGTATCATCCACACATTGGTGTGGTCTTCCTTCTTGGGTTTCCTATGGTCTCTGAGTTGTTTCCTGGGTAATCTGGGCATGTTTATTTGGCTAATATCCAATTATCAGTAAGTACACACCATGTGTGTTCTTTTGTGACTGGATTATCTCATTCAGGATGATATTTTCATGTCATTGTTTTTCATAGCTGAGTAGTACTCCACTGTGTAAATGTAACACATTTTCTGAATCTATTCCTATGTTGAGGAACATCTGGGTTGTTTCCAGCTTCTGGGTATTATAAACATAGTGGAGCATGAGTCCTTGATATATGTTGGAGCATCTTTTGGGTATAAGCCCAGGAGTGGTAAAACTGGGTCCTCAGGTAGACTATTTTAAGTTTTCTGAAGAACCACCAGACGGTTTCCAGAGTGGTTGTACCAGCTTGCAATCCCACCAACAATGGAGGAGTTTTGCACCACATCCTTGCCAGCATCTGGTCTCATCTGAGATTTTGATTTTAGCCATTCTGACTGGTGTGAGGTGGAATCTCAGGGTTGTTGTGATTTGCATTTGATGTTGAACACGTTTTAAAGTGCTTCTCGGCGGTTAGAGCTTCTTCTTTTGAGAATTCTCTATTTAGCTCTGTACTCCACTTTTAATATGATTATTTGGTACTCTGGAGTCTAACTTCTTGAGTTCTTTGTATATGTTGGATATTAGCCTTCTATTATAGTAGGGTTGGTAAAGATCTTTTCCAAAACTGTGGTTTGCAGTTGTGTCCTATTGACAGTTTCCTTTCCCTTCAGAAGCTTTGCAATTTTTATGAAATTTGATTTTTCAATTGTTGATCTTAGAGCATGAGCCATTGGTGTTTTATTCAGGAAAAATTTCCATGTGCCTATAGGTTCAAAGTTCTTTTCCACTTTCTCTTCTATTAGATTCAGCATATCTGGTTTTATGTGGATATTCTTGATCCACTTGGATTTGAGCTTTGAATAAGGAGATAAGAATGGATCAGTTTGCATTCTTCTGCATGATGTCCAACAGCTAAAGCAGCACTATTTGGTGAAAATGTTCTTTGTTCCACTGGATGGTTTTGGCTTCTTTGTCAAAGATTTATTGAACATATGAATGTAGATTCATTTCTGCGTCTTCAACTCTATTCCATTGCTCTACCTGCCAGTCTCTGTGGTGTTTTTGTTTTTGTTTTTGTTTTATCATGATTGCTCTGTATTACAGCTTGAGATTGGGGATGGTTATTTCCCCAGAAGTTCTTTTATTATTGAGTATTTTTTTGCTATCCTGGGGTTTTTGTTATTACAGATAAACTGCTCTTTCTATCGCAGTGAAGTTTTGAGTTGAAATTTTGATGGGGATTACATTAGATTGCCTTTGGAAAGATGGCCATTTTTACTATGCTAATACTGCTGATGCCTAAGTATGGGAGATCTTTCTATCATTTTTCATTTCTTTCTTCAGAAGTTCTTGTCATACAGATCTTTCACTTGCTTGGTTAGAGTTACTTCAAAATATTTCACATTATTTGTGACCATTGTGAAGGGTGTCATTTCCCTATTTTTTCTCAACCTATTTATTCTGTAACTGAAGGAAAGCTACTGATTAGTTTGAGCTAATTTTATTACCAGCTACTTTGCTGAAGTTGTTTATCAGCTGTAGGAGTTCTCTCATAAAGTTTTGGGTGTCACTTATGTATAGTATCACCCACAAACAATGATATCTTCACTTATTTCTTTCTAATTTGTATCCCTTTGATCTCCCTTGTTGCCTAATTTTTTCTGGCTAGAAAATTGAGTACAATATTGAATAGATAGGGGAAGAGTGGGCAGCCTCGTCTAGTCCCTGATTTCAGTGGGATTGCTTCAAGTTTCTCTCCATTAAGTTTGATGTTGGCTATTGGTTTGTGGAATATTGTTTTTATTATTTTTAGGTATAGATCTTGAACTGATCTTTCCAATACTTTTAACATAGGGTTGCTATATTTTGTTAAAGGTTTTTTTCAGCATCTAATGAGATAATCTTTTTTTGAGTTTGTTTATATAGTTTATTATGTTTATATATTTCCATATATTAAACCATCCCTATATCCCTAGGTTAAAGCCTACTTGATCATAAAGATTGATCATTATGATGTTTTCTTGGATTTGGTTTTCAAGAATTTTACTGAGTAATTTTGCACCAGTATTCATGAGGGAAATTGGTCTGAAGTTCTCTTTCTTTGTTAAGTCTTTATGTGGTTTAGATATAAATGTAACTATCTTCATAAAACGAAATGGGTAGTGTTTCTTCTGTTTCTAGTTTATGGACCAGTTAGAGAAGTATTGGTATTACATCTTCTTTGACAGTCTGATAGAATTCTGCAATAAAGCCATTTGGTCCTGGGTATCTTTTTGGTTGGAAGACTTTTAATGACTGCTTCTATTTCACTAGGGATTATGGGACCCTTTAGATGACTTGTCTAATCCCTATTTAGCTTGGTATGTGGTATCTGTGTATAACAGCATCCATTTCATCCAGATTTTCTAGTTTTGGTGAACATAGGCTTTTGTTGTAGGATCTGATATTTTTTTTTTAATTTCTTCGGTTTCTGCTGTTATGTCTCCCTCTTCATTTCTGATTTTGGTAATTTGGATACTCTCTCTGTGCTGTCTGGCTAGTCTGACTAAGGGCTTATCTATCTTGTTGGTTTTCTCGAGGAACCAGCTCATGGTTTGTTAATTCTTTGTATAGTTTTCCTTATATCTACTTGGTTGATTTCAGCTGAGTTTGATTATTCCTGCTGTCTACTCCTCTTTGGTGTATTTGCTTCTTTTTGTTCTAGATATTAAGTTTCAAACTTGATATTAAGCTGCTAGTGTATGCTCTCTACAATTTCTTTATAAAAATACTTACAGCTATGAGTTTTCTTTTTAGAACTGCTATCAATATGTATCATACATTTAGATATATTGTGCCTTCATTTTTATTAAATTCTAATAAAGTCTTTATTTTATTTTATTATTTCTTCCTTTACCAAGTTATCATTCATTAAGCTTCCATGTGTATGTGGGCTTTCTGTTGTTGTTATTGAAAAACAGTATTAATCCATGGTGGTCTGATAGGATGCATAGGATTATTTCAATATTGTTATGTCTGTTGACACCTGTTTTGTGACCAATTATATATGAAGTTTTGGAGAAAGTACCCTGAGGGGCTGAGAAGAAGATGTATTGTTTTGTTTTAGGATGAAATGCTTTGTAGATATCTGTTAAATCTATTTGGTTCATAACTTCTGTTTGTTTACTGTGCCTCTGTTTATTTTCTGTTTTCATAATCTATCCATTGGCAAGAGTGGGATGTTAAAGTCTTCTACTATTATTGTGTGAGGGTCACTGTGTGCTTTGAGCTTCAGTAATATTTCTTTTACAAATATTGGTACCCTTGCATTTGAGGCATAGATATCCAGGATTGAGAGTTCCTCTTAGATTTCTTTTTGATGAGTATGTTTTGTCCTTCCCCATCTTCTTTTTAAAACTTTGTTTGAAAGTTTAATTTATTTGGGTACCAGAATGGCTACTCCAGCTTGTTTCTTGGGACTATTTGCTTGAAATTGTTTCCAGCCTTTTACTTTAAGGTAATGTCTATCATTGTTGCTGAGATATGTTTCCTGTATGCAGCAAAATGCTGAGTCCTGTTTGCATATCCAGTCTGTTAGTCTATGTCTTTTCATTGGGGGAATTTAGTCCATTGAAGTTAAGAGATATTAAGAAACAATGATTTTTGCTTCCTGTAATTATTGTGATTAGAGGTGGAATTATATTTGTGGAGTTTTCTTCCTTTGGGTTTGTTGCAAGAAGATTCATTTCTTGCTTTTTATTGGGTGAAGGTTCCCTCTTTTATTGGAGTTTTTCTTTTATTGTCTTCTGTAGGGCTATATTTTTGAAAAGATATTTTTGTTCACCTAGAAGAGCTTTGCATTGTGGGAGCTCCTTTCTTTCTCACTCCCCAGCCATCTTAGTGGCTGATCTTGGTTGGTGGTTGTCTAACACATAAGGCAAGAAGATGGTGGCCACAAAGAAGATGAAAGTCTCTGGAGTCAATCAACTCCAGGCTCCAGCTTGTTATGAAGAGTAGAAAGTACATGCTGGGTGCATACAGACTCTGAAGATGATCAGACAAGGCAAAGCAACAATCATTATTCTCACCAACTGTCCAGCTTTGAGGAAATCTGAAATAGAATACTATGCCATGTTGGCTAAAGCTGGTGTCCATCACTACAGTGGCAATAATATTGAATTGGGCACAGCGTGTGGGAAATACTACAGAGTGTTCACACTGGCTATCATTGGCCCAGGTCATTCTGATATTATTAGAAGCATGGCAGAATGGTCTGGTGAGAAGTAAACAAAGTTTTCTCTTAAAACTTTGCCAGAGCTCCTTTTGAAAAAAAAAAAGATATTCTTATATTTTGTTTTGTCATGGAATACTTTGGTTTCTCCCTCTATGGTAATTGAGAGTTTTGCTGAGTATTGTAGTATGGAGTGGCATTTTTTGTTCTCTTAGGGTCTATATGAAATCTGCCCAAGATCCTCTGGCTTTGGGAGTCCCTTTTGAGAAGTCTTTTGTAATTATGATAGGTCTGCCTATATATGTTACTTGACTTTTATTCTTTACTTCTTTTAATATTCTTTCTTTATTCTGTGCATTTGGTGGTTTTTTTTTTTTTAATGTGACAGGAGGAATTTCTTTTCTGGTCCAATCTGTTTGGTGTTCTGTAAGCTTATTGTATATTTATGGGCATCCCTTTCTTTAGGTTAGGGAATTTTTCTTCTATAATTTTGTTGAAGAAACTTACTGGCCCTTTGAGTTGGGAGTTTTCACTCTCTTCTGTAAATATTATTCTTAGGTTTTGTCTTTTCATTGTGTCCTGGATCTTTTGAATGTTTTTGAGTTAAGAGCTCTTTGCTTTTTGTATTTTCTTTAACTGGTGTGTCAATGTCTTCTATGGTATCTTCTACACCCAAGTCTCTCTTTTATATCTTGTATTCTTTTGGTGATGTTTGCATCTGTGACTCCTAATCTGTTATCTAGGTTTTCTATATCTAGAGTTGTCTCCATTTGTGTTTTCTTTAATGTTTCTGTTTTCATTTTTAGATCCTAAACAGTTTTGTTCAATTCCTTCACTGGTTTAATTGTATTTTCCTGTATTTCTTTAAGAGATCTATTTGTTTCCACTTTAAGGGCTTCTACTTGTTTACCCGTGTGTTCTGCTGTGTTTCTTTTTTTTAAATTTTGTTTACAACTTTATTTTAAAAAAGAAAGATAAATGTACAGATTTTAAGCAGTTTTAGCATAAAAGTATACAATACATTTTTGTCAGTACTTGTTTTTTTTTTTTTAAAGTTTGATAGTGTGATTACGATCTTACTAGTTACAATGAGCATAAAGTACATGTAAAACAAGATGTAACCTGGAAATAGTCTAAGTTTTCTTGGTGTGTAAAGATTTTTTTTTTTACAATGCGCAAACAGTACATGTAATACAGGGTGTAACCTGAAATTTGTCCATGTGTTCTTGGTGGGTAAGGATTCAGCATGACTATTTTTTTTTTTTGATTTGTTTTGTTTTCTTTATTTCTTGGACTTCACACAGTCTGTGAGTTGTTTCTGGGGGAGTGCAAGCCTCTGGGGTTAGCATCCCACTATCAGTGACTGCATATTATGTCTGTTCTTTTGTGACTGGGTTATCTCACTCAGGATGATATTCTCTAGATGCAGCCATTTTCTTAAGAATTTGGTTAAGTCATTGTTTCTGGTCGCTGAGTAGTATTCTATTGTGTAAATGTACCACGATTTTTGTATTCATTCATCTACAGAAGGACATTTGGGTTCTTTCCAGCTTTTGGCTATTATAAATAGAGCTGCTCTGAACATTGTGGTGCATGTATCTTTGTTGTGTATTAAAGTGTCTCTGGGGTATATGCCCAGAAGTGGAATAGCTGAGTCTTCAGGTAGTACTATATCCAATTTTCCGAGGTATTGCCAGACTGATTTCCAGAGTGGTTGTACCAGTTTACAACCCCACCAACAGTGGAGAAGTGTTCCTCTTTCTCCGCAACCTCGCCAGCATCTGTTGTCATCTGTGTATTGGATCTTGGCCAATCTGACTGGTTTGAGGTAGAATCTCAGGGTTGTTTTGATTTGCATTTCAAATGATGGCTAATGATGTCGAGCACTTCCTTAGATGCTTCTCAGCCATTCGATATTCCTCAATTGAGAATGTTTTGTTTAGCTGTGTACCCCATTTTTTAATAGGGTTGTTTGATTCTCTGGTGTCTAGCTTTTTGTGTTCTTTGTATAATTTGGATATTAGGCCTCTATCTGATGTGGAGTTGGTAAAGATCTTTTCCCATTCTGTTGGCTGCTGTTTTGTTTTCTTGACAATGTCCTTAGCCTTACAGAAACTTTGCAATCTCATTAAGTCCCATTTGCTAATCTTTGACCTTAGAGCTTGAGCCATTGGTGTTTTCTTCAGAAAATTTTCTCTGTGCTTATGTGTTCTAAGGTTTTCCCTACGTTATCCTCTAATAGTTTCAGTGTATCTGGTTTAATGTGGAGATCTTTGATCCACTTACACTTGAGCTTTGTACAAGGAGATAAGAAAGGGTCTATTTTCATTCTTTTGCATGCTGAGTGCCAGTTGGACCAGCACCATTTGTTGAATAGGCTGTCCTTTTTCCATTGAATGTTTACTGCTTCTTTGTTCAAAATCAGGTGACCATATACATGAGGGCTCATTTCTGGATCTTCTATTCTATTCAATTGATCCACATGCCTATTTCTGTACCAGTACCATGCAGTTTTCAGCACAATTGCCTTGTAATATAGCTTGAGGTCAGGGATAGTGATTCCCGCAGATGTTTTTTTTTTTTTTTTTTTTTTTTTTTTTTTTTTTTTTTTTTTTTTTTTTTTTTGTTGTTGAGGATGGATTTTGCTTTTCTAGGTCTTTTGTTATTCCATATGAAATTGCACATTGATCTTTCCAATTCCATGAAGAACTGGGTTGGAATTTTGATGGGGATTGCCTTGAATCTGTAGATTGCTTTTGGTAGGATGGCCATTTTTAAGATGTTGGTTTTTCCAATCCATGAGCATGGGAGATCTTTCCATTTTCTGAGATCCTCCTCAATTTCTTTCTTTAGAGGTTTGAAGTTCTTGTCATACAGGTTCTTCACTTGATTAGTTAGAGTCACACCAAGGTATTTCATAGTTTTTGTGACTATTGTGAAGGGTACCTTTTCCCTAATTTATTTCTCCACATGTTTGTCCTTTGAGTATAGGAAGGCTACTGATTTGTTTGAGTTAATTTTGTATCCAGCCACTTTGCTGAATTAGTTTATCAGCTGTAGGAGTTCTCTGGTGGAATTTTTGGGGTCACTTAAGTACACTATCATGTCATCGGCAAAGAGTGATGTTTTTATCTCTTCCTTTCCGATTTGTATCCCCTTGATCTCCATTTGCTGTCTAATTGCTCCAGCCAGGACTTCCAGTACTATGTTGAATAGGTAGGGGGAGAGTGGGCAGCCTTGTTGAGTCCCTGATTTTAGTGGGATTGCTTCAAGTTTCTCGCCATTAAGTTTGATGTTGGCTGTTGGTTTGCTGTATATTGCTTTTATTATGTTTAAGTATGGACCTTGGATTCCTGTTCTTTCCAAGACTTTTAACATGAAGGGGTGTTGTATTTTGTCGAATGCTTTCTCAGCGTCTAGTGAGATGACCATGTGGTATTGGTCTTTGAGTTTGTTTATATGGTGGATTATGTTGATGGATTTCCTTATGTTAAACCATCCCTGCATCCCAGGGATGAAGCCTACTTGGTCATGATGAATGATCGTTTTGATGTGTTTTTGGATTCAGTTTGCAAGGATTTGGTTGAGTATTTTTGCATCAATGTTCATAAGTGATATTGGTCTGAAGTTCTCTTTCCTTGTAGGGTCTTTGTGTGGTTTAGTTACGAGGGTTATTGTAGCCTCAAAAAATGAATTACGTAATATTCCATCTAATTCTATCTTGTGGAATATTTTGGAGAGTATTGGTGTTATGTCTGCAATAAATGTCTGATAAAATTCTGCACTGAACCCGTCTGGACCTGGGCTTTTTTTGGTTGGGAGGCTTTTAATGACTTCTTCTATTTCTTTACGTGTTAGATTTTTTAGGTGGTTTACTTGGTCCTGGTTTAACTTTAGGATCTTGTATCTGTCTAGGAATTTGTCCATTTCCTCCAGATTTTCCAACTTTGTGGAGTATAGGTTTTTGTAGTAGGATCTGATGATTTCTTGAATTTCCTCAGTTTCTGTTGTTATGTCTCCACTTTCCTTTCTGATTTTGTTAATTTGGATACTCTCTCTTTGCCCTCTAGTTAGTCTGGCTATGGGTTTATCAATCTTGTTGATTTTCTCAAAGAACCAGCTCTTGGTGTTGTTGATTTTTTCAATGGTTCTTTTTGTTTCTATTTGGTCTATTTCTGCCCTATTTTTGATTATTTCTTGCCATCTACTCTTCTTGGGTGTATCTGCTTCCTTTTGTTCTAGGGCTTTTAGCTGTGCTGTCAAGTTGCTGATGTATGCTCTCTCCAGTTTCTTTTTGGAAGCACTTAGGGCTATGAGTTTTCCTCTCAGTACTGCTTTCATTGCATCCCATAGGTTTGGGTATGTTGTGTTTTTGGTTTCATTGAATTCTAGAAAATTCTTAATTTCTTTCCTTATTTCTTCTTTGACCCTGCTATCGTTTAACAGAGCGTTGTTTAGTTTCCATGTGTATGTGGGCTTTTTGTTGTCTTTGTTGTTGTTAAAGACCAGCCATAGACCATGGTGATCTGAGAGGATGCATGGGAGTATTTCAATCTTCTTATATCGATTGAGGCTCGTTCTGTGTCCAATTATGTGGTCAATTTTCGAGAAGGTGCCATGGGGTGATGAGAAGAAGGTGTATTCTTTTACTTTAGGATGATATGTTCTGTAGATATCTATTAATTCCAGTTGGTTCAAAGTCTCTGCTAGTTTTACAGTGTCCTTGTTCAGTTTCTGTTTCCATGATCTGTCCATTGGTGAGAGTGGGGTATTAAAGTCTCCCACTATTATTGTGTGGGTTGAAATGTATTTTTTGAGCTTTAGTAGGGTTTCTTTTATGAATGTGGTTGCTTTTTTATTTGGAGCATATATGTTAAGGATAAAGAGTTATTCCTGACAGATTTTCCCTGTAATGAGTAAAAAGTGTCCTTCCTTATCTTTTTTGATAACTTTTGGTTGGAAATTTACTTTATTCGATCTTAGAATAGCCACTCCAGCTTGCTTCTTGGGGCTGTTTGCTTGGAAGTTTTTTTCCCACCCTTTTACTCTGAGATAGTGTCTGTCTTTGTCTCTGAGATGAGTTTCCTGTATGCAGCAAAATGCTGGATTTTGTTTATTTATCCAGTCTGATAGCCTATGTCTCTTTATTGGGGAGTTGAGTCCATTTATGTTAATAGATATCAATGAATAGCTGTTTCTGTTTCCTGCTATTGTTGCTTTAGTGGGTTGAGTTGTGTCTGTGTCTTTTTCTTCTTTTGGTTTTCTTGCTTAGGAGTTTTCTTGTTTTTACTAGGATGTATTTCCCCTCATTGTATTGGGTTTTCCACCTATAATTCATTGTAGTGCTGGGTTTGTGGTCAGATATTGTGTAAATTTAGATTTGTCTTGAAATATCTTCATCTCTCCATCTATGGTGATTGAGAGTTTTGCTGGGTATAGCAGCTTGGGCTGGCACTTGTGCTCTCTTAGGGTGTGCATGATGTCTGTCCAGGCTCTTCTAGCTTTCATAGTCTCTGTTGAGAAATCGGGTGTGATTCTGATTGGTCTGCCTTTATATGTTACATGACCTTTTTCCCTTACTGCTTTTAGTATTCTTTCTTTGCTTTGGGTACTTGGTGTTTTGACTATTATGTGTCGCGAGGTATTTCTTTTCTGGTCCAACCTATTTGGAGTTCTGAAGGCTTCTTTTATGCTCGTGGTCATTTCATTCTTAAGGGTAAGGAAGTTTTCTTCTACGATTTTGTTGAAGATATTTACTGTGCCTCTTAGTTAATACTCTTCTCCCTCTTCTATTCCTATTATCCATAGGTTTGGTCTTCTCATTGTGTCCTGAATTTCCTGGACATTTTGGGTTAGGAGCTTTTTGTTTTTTGCATCTTCTCTGGCTGTTTTGTCTATGTTTACAATGTTGTCTTCTGCCCCCGAGATTTTCTCTTCCATCTCTTGTAGTTTATTGGAAATGCTTGCTTCTGTGGCTCCTGATTTCTCTTCTAGGTGTTCTACCTTTAGGGTTATCTCTTTTAGTGTTTTCTTTATTGTGTCAATTTCCGTTTTAAATTTTCTCTTCCATTCCCTCATCTCTTTGGTTCTGTTTTCCTCTAGTTCTTTGAGTTCTTTGAGTGTTTTTCTTGTTTCCTCTTTAAAAGCTTCTGATTCTTTTTGCTTTTCCTCCCGTTCTTGTTTAAGTATCTCTATCAACATCTTGAGGTATGATTTCAGGTCTGCATCTTCTTTTTCTGGAGTGTTTGGCATTCCAGTGTTTGCTGTTATGGGAGAGCTGGGTTCTGGTGTTGCCAGGTTGTCTTGGTTTCCTTGGGATATAGTCTTTCGCTTTCCTTTTGCCATCTTGTTGTCAGTGATATGTTCTTACCTTTCCCTTGTATCTGGTCTATGACCCTGGATCTCCACTGGTCCAGGTGAGGATGGTCGGAGCCCTGTTCTGCGCCCCAAAGCCGCCGGGTGAAAGCAGGGTGGGGGCGCACTTTCCGTGCGCACTCCGCAGAGATCTCTCTGCTCCCTGGCTGCCCAGATCTCCTACTCACCAGTCTTTAAAACTTTAGGAACTGCTGGTCTGGGTGGCAGATGGACCAAGCCCTGTTCTGCGCCCCAAAGTCTCCTCTCCTGTATTTCTTTAAGGAATTTATTTATGTCCTTCTTAAAGTTCTCAATTATATTTATGAGATAAAAGTTTTAGATCTGAATATTGTTTTTTATGTGTGTTGAGGTAGTCAGGGTTTGGTGTGTTAGTTCTGATGTTGTCAAGTAACATTGGCTTTTTTTTTTTTTTTTTTTTTTGGCTTATAATCTTATGCTTGCCTCTTGCCCTTTGGTTATCTCTAGTGCTAATTGCTTTTGCTGACTCTGAGTAGATCCTGTCCCTCCTGTGAGCCTGGTTGTATCAGAGCTTTCTCTGGGATCCTGTTATTCTGGGATCCTGAAATCCTGAGAGCTTTTGATCCTAGGTACATCAAAGCTCCAGTGATCCTTGGTGTATCAGATCTTCTTTAAGTCAAACTTCCTGTGGATGTTGTAGGGAAGGCAGCATCCCGGGTCCACTCTGGGCAGAGATGTAATCTGGAAGGTACCCATGCCTCTGGTTGGGCAGAGGTGCCTATGCTTTTGGATCTTGAGGGTCCTAGTTACTCCAGGTGTTGTGGCAGATGTTGTAGCATTACTTGTGATCCTGGGTGCATCAGAGACCCAGTGATCCTGGGTTGTCAGAACTCCTGGGAGTCCAGGTTCCTCTGGGTGTTATAGGAGTTGATGGGAAGCCAGAGACCCAGCCAGTCTGCTTTGGACTCAGGTGCAAACCAGAAGTCTGTACTGCAGCTTTAAAACATTCTTTGTGGTAGAATAAAGTGTCCTCTGGAATATGCCTTTCTTTGTTAGGGTTTTGTGCTGTGAAGAGACATCATAATCATGTGAACTCGTATAAAGAAAAACATTTAATTTAGGTGGTTGACAATTTCAGAGGTTTACTTCATAATCTTCATTATGAGAAGAAGCATGGCAGAATTCAGGCAGGCGTGGTGAAGAAGCTGATAGTTTATGACTCTGTACATAGGCAAAATATAGAAACCCTCAAAGCCTGCCCTTACAGCGACACATTTTGAGTTTGTTTTGTTTTGTTTTTTGCTGCGTATTATAATGCTAAGTGCGGGCCACCAAGAACTGGTTGCCCCAGAAAGAAGAGAGCCTGCACATAGACCCAAATGAGCTTTGTGACCTTGTCCTCAAGTTATTTTTGATTGGTGAATAAATATGCCAACAGCCAATAAAGGAGAAGAGATATTAGTGGGTTTTAGAGTTCCTGGGCCTGGTGAGTGGGCAGAGGAGAACCATGAGAAAAAAAAGCCAAGGAGGAAGAGAAAGTAACCATGAGTACATGGCCCCAAGGGCTAGTTGGAGTTAAGAGGAGCCCAGATGAAATATAGTAATAACTCAGGGTTATTGATAGGAAGTAGATTTTAATAGCATAGAGGGTAGGTATCTGCCTAGCTCTAGTGCTGATTAGGGCATATTATAAATATAAAGGTTGTGTGTGTTTTATCCAGAAATGTAATAGTCAAATGCAGGGTAGAGAACTTAGGTCAGGATTAGATAATTTCAACAGCAGAAACACACACCAGAAAACAAGATAATATATTCAACAAGTGATACTAAATTTCTGTATATAGAATAATGCAAATAAATCTCTATTTGTCACCCTGTACAAAACTTAATTCCCAATGGATTAAAACCTCAGCAAACTCTAAACATGGTGAATCTGAAGCCTGGAACTCATTTGCAGAGAAAAGACTTTCCGAACAGAATAACATTTCTTCTTGACTTGAGATTCCCTACTCTATGTCTTAGATTATGTTGATGAGGTTTACCTCTGGGGTTTTGTTCAACTTCTTACAATCTTCATTTCTAAGTTTATCTCCATTTGCATTTTTAGTGCTATGATTTCATGAACTGGTTTTTATAATTTTATTCTACTGTTTGTGTTTTTAAAGGCTTCATTCACCTTTTATTCATGTCCTTATTAAAGTCCTTGAACTTATTTATGTTTTAAAGTTCTTCTCTTGTGCTTTGGCTATATTCTATTTCTCAGGGTCTACTCTAATACGGTTGCTGAATTTTGTTGAAGAAATATTGTCTTGGGTGTTAATGATTTTGGTTTTGTACTTGTATCTGACTTTGTGATGACTGTGATTCCAGGTGTTGATATCTGGACTTGTCTTTGTTAGGTTTGTTATATTTTATTTTTTAGTTTCTGTTGTTCTCTCTAGATCATAAGAAAGTGTGTGGCCTTGGGTATTGTTATTGGGAGTGCATCTGATTCACTGTCAGGTGTGGCTAGGTGTGAATTTTGGGTAGAATCTGTCTCTTGTTACTGGGAATGACACTAAGTAATAGGAATAGCTAGAAAAAGAGATTGAGAGGGTGCTCAGAAAGAAAAAATCAGGGTCCCCTAATGATATGGCAGAGTTCCTCTTATTCAGAGACAGGGTAGAAGAACAGACCCTTTAAAGGGATATGCTGCAGTGTTGTGGATGAGAATGAAAACATTGCACCAGAGTACAAGGAAGACAGCAAAAAACACTTACTTGTGTCCAGCTTTGATGCAGCTGTCTGGGATCCCAGGTAGGGAGTGCTTTGATTTATTGGTTACTGACTTAAAGAAGTTGAAGTAGCATAAAAGAGTGAACCAAAAAGGTTCTCATGAAAGAGATAAGCTGGGCCCATTGCAATATTTTTGCATAATTTCCATAGAATGGATGTAGAATCAGAGGACTGGTACTTGGAAATAATCTGCGCTTGGTTGCAGATGAGACAGAGTAATTTGTCAGAAGTTTCTGAGGTATAGAGTGTTTCTAGGTATTGGTGACTGACTGTGGGGCAATTGGCCAGTGGTGAAGGGTACTCTGGTTCTTGGTCGAGATAAGTGAAGCCCCAAGAACATTAAGTGAGATGGTAGGCACTTCTTAGTTTTCCCAAGGAACAGAGCTCCTTCACGCAACCTACATCACAACTCCCCATAAAGTGGCATCAGTCATACCAAGTGGCATCAGCCATGTCCCAAGACCCTCCTCCACAGGTGAGGTAGGGTCAGCCACACCCCAAGACCCTCCTCCACAGGTGAGGTAGGCTCAGCCATGCCCCAAGACCCTCCTCCACAGGTGAAGCTGTGACTACACTCAGGACAGAAGCAGGACCAGCCCCGAATATGTAGACAAGGTTTTCCCAAGCCCTCAGGCCAAACCAATAGGAAGCACCTGATGACAGACTCTGAACCATTCCACTAACCCCATATATACATGAGGACTGCATATGAGTAAAGGTGTGTGTGTGTGTGTGTGTGTGTGTGTGTCTGTGTGTGTGTGTGTGTGTGTGTGTGTGTGTGTGCAAGAATCTTTCTGCCATCTGGGAGCTTCTGTTATAAGAGCTCTTAACACTGCTGTTTGGGAAGAGATTTCTTCTCCCAAAGCTTCTTGCACCCCATGCCAGAGCCTCCTGCTGGCTTGGTTCGGCCTGGCCCAGCACCACGTGGCAGCGGTGGAAACAGGGGCAGGCTGGACCCAGCAGTGGAAGCAGCTTTCCCTCTTTGCCTGAACCAGTGTGCCCAGCCAGACCCAGCAAAGGAGGTGGCAGAAGCCACTCCTATCTCTGACTAGAGACCTCTGTGTGGGCTTCTGGCACCCAACTCTACCCAAAGTACTACAAAATACACAAAGTAATAGGAGTGGGCTAGGGTGGGGAATGTAGGGTCCATGGAATAAACCTGAGTTGGTCATGAGGTTCCCAGTGTATAATATAAGGACATGACCACTACAAGGTATATCAGAGGGGAAGGTCATTATTGTAGATATTGAATAAGAGAACACCAGAGGCATCTGGAATTGTTAAAAACAGGGAGAGAATGTAATAAACATGATCATTAGACTGAATTTGGCCATGATAGGAGAGTGAATGAGACAGGGAGAAAAGGAGAGGAAGGAGATAGAAATAGCCATGTGGGGGGGGGAGAAGAAGAGGAAGAGGAGGAAGAAGAGTAGAAGGAGGAGGATAGGGAGAGAGAGAAAAATATATAAAAAGAGAGGGCCAAGGGAGGGGTGAGCAAGTGGGTCAATAGAGAGTCAAGGAGCATAGGGCCTAGGAATGAGAAGATGTGGGGAAGGGAAGCCCATGAGCTGGAGAAGTTTAGGGCCAGGGGGAGTTATAAGTAGAGATAAGTGATAAGAAGGAAGATGCCAGCATGGGTTTGGTAAAAAGTACTTGAAATGCCAGGAAGGCTTGAAGGTCAGCATATGTTTTGTTATGCTAATATGCACCAAAGTTATCCATTTGTCCCTGGTTCTTTTGGACTTGAAACCCTGATGTCCCCAGGAAAAGAAGACAGAGAGTTAGTATGTGCCCCTGCAAGATGAACTTTTGTATTTGGCTGCTCTATTTTCTTTTTCTTTGTTGTGAAATTGAGTTTATTATTCTTGAGTTATATATATATTGGAAATATATATATATATATATATAATATATATATATAATATATATACTAAACGATGAGTTCATTTTTCATATCCCATTTTATTTCCACTCAGAAACTAGCCCATGGACCCTTTGTTTTCTATCCTGGGTGAAAGGTACTATACTATTGCTGATTCACCTGACCCAGTTGCTTAAGGCTGGCTTCAAACAGACACAGAGGGAGGCTAGGTAAGGCCTCAGCAGAGAATTGTGTTCCTTCAAGTAGAAGTCTGGAGAGCAAAAGGGTGGGGGACTTATCTCTGCCCTTTGTTCTCCATACTTGTATGACTCAAAGAACATGTGTTCAGATGGTAAACAAACAAACAAAAACAAATAAGGCCACAGGGCCCGAAGTCTCACTCTCTTCCTGTTCTCTACCATGGAGAAAGATCAGGGTGAAAAGGAGAGGGAGATCCAGGGACACAGGCCTGTTGAGAAGGCATTCCAAGTAGCTGGGAAGCAGAGAGATCTCTGCCGAGCGCACGGAAAGTGCACCACCTCCCGCCCCACCGCTAGGTTCAGGGAAGCAGGAACCCTGCTTTGGGCTGTCTGTTATCAGCCGGCAGCCCCTGCATACAGAATCAACGCTCAGGCCATCTGTCACCAAGAACATCCAGGGACACAGGCCAGGAACAAAGGAGAGGCAAGAACCAATCACTGACAACAAGACCACTTATAAACACAGACAACAAGATGGCAAGAAGAAAGCAGAAAGAATGTAACCCAGGGAAACCAAGATAACCTGGTAACACCAGAACCCAGCTCTCCCATCACAGCAAACAGCAGAATGCCAAACACTCCAGAAAAAGAAGACTCAGACCTGAAATCATACCTCAAGATGATGATAGATATCCTAAACAAGAATGGGAGGAAAAGCATTAAGAATTAGAAGCTTTTAAAGAAGAAACAAGAAAAACACTCAAAGAACTCAAAGAACTAGAGGAAAACAGAATCAAAGAGATAAAGGAATGGAAGAAGGAATTGAAAACAGAAATGGACACAATAAAGAGGTAGAAAACCTAAAAAAAAAAATTAGGAGTTACAGATGCAAGCATTTCCAATAGAATATAAGAGATAGAAGAGAGAACCTCGGGGGCCGAAAACAACATTGAAAACAGACAAAACAGTCAGAGAAGATGCAAAAACCAAAAAGCTCCTAACCCAAAATGTCCAAGAGATCCAGGACACAATGAGAAGACCAAACCTAAGGATAATAGGAATTGAAGTGGGCAAAGAATATCAACTAAGAGGCACAGTAAATATCTTCAACAAAATCATAGATGAAAAACTTCCCTACCCTTAAGAATGAGATGACCATGAGCATAAAACAAGCCTACAGAACTCCAAATAGGTTGGACCAGAAAAGAAATTCCTCCCGACACATAATAGTCAAAACGCCAAGTGCCCAAAGCAAAGATAGAATACTAAAAGCAGTAAGGGAAAAAGGTCATGTAACATATAAAGGCAGACCAATCAGAATCACACCCAATTTCTCAACAGAGACTATGAAAGCTAGAGGATCCTAGACAGACATCATGCAGACCCTAAGAGAGCACAAGTGTCAGCCCAAGCTGCTATACCCAGCAAAACTCTCAATCACCATAGATGGAGAAACCAAGATATTCCAAGACAAAACTAAATTTACACAATATCTGACCACAAATCCAGCACCACAACGAATTATAGGTGGAAAACCCAATACAATGAGGGGAAATACATCCTAGTAAAAACAAGAAAACTCCTAAACAAGAAAACCAAAAGAAGAAAGACACACAGCCACAATTCTACCTCAAAAAGCAAAAATAGCAGGAAACAGCAACCACTATTCCTTAATATCTGTTAACATAAATGGACTCAATTCCCCAATAAAAAGATATAGGCTATCAGACTGGATACATAAACAAAACTCAGCATTTTGCTGCATACAGGAAACTCATCTCAGAGACAAAGAAAGACACTATCTCAGAGAAAAAGGTTGTGAAAACAACTTCCAAACAAATGGCCCTAAGAAGCAAGCTGGAGTGGGCATTCTAATATCAAATAAAGTAGATTTTAAACCAAAAGTTATCAAAGAAGATAAGGAAGGGCACTTTTTACTCATTACAGGGAAAATTTGTCAGGAGGAACTCTCAATTCTTAATATATATGTTCCAAATACAAAAGCACCCATATTCATAAAAGAAACCCTACTAAAGCTCAAAAAATACATTGCACCACATACAATAATAGTGGGAGACCTCAATACCCCACTCTCACCAATGGACAGATCATGGAAACAGAAACTGAACAAGGACACAGTAAAACTAACAGAGGTTATGAACCAACTGGAATTAATATCTATAGAACATATTATCCTAAAACAAAAGAATACACCTTCTTCTCAGTACCTCACGGCACCTTCTCCAAAACTGACCACACAATTGGTCACAAAACGAGCCTCAATAGATATAAGAAGATTGAAATACTCCCATGCATCCTTTCAGATCACCATGGTCTAAGGCTGGTCTTCAATAACCACAAAAACAACAAAAAGCCCATATGCACATGGAAACTAAACAATGCTCTATTAAACGATAGCAGGGTAAAAGAAGAAATAAAGAAAGAAATTAGGGATTTACTAGAATTCAATGAAAACAAAAACACAACATACCCAAACCTATGGGATTCAATAAAAGCAGTACTGAGAGGAAAACTCATAGCTCTGAGTGCTTACAAAAAGAAACTGAAGAGAACATACACTAGCAACTTGACAGCACAGTTGAAAGCTCTAGGACAAAAGGATACACCCAGGAGTAAATGGCAAGAAATAACCAAACTTAGGACAGAAATAGACCAAATAGAAACAAAAAGAACCATTCAGAGAATCAACAAAACCAAGAGCTGGTTCTTTGAGAAAATTAACAAGATTGATAAACCCTTAGCCAGACTAACTAGAGGGCAAAGAGAGAGCATCCAGATTAACTAAATCAGAAATGAAATTGGAGACATAACAACAGAAACTGAGGAAATTCAAGAAATCATCAGATCCTACTATAAAAGCCTATACTTAACAAAGCTGGAAAATCTTGAAGAAATGGATGAATTTCTAGACAGATACCAGATACTAAAGTTAAACCAGGACCAGGTAAACCATCCAAATAATCTCATTACACCTAAAGAAATAGAAGAAGTCATCAAAAGCCTCCCAACCATAAAAAGCCCAGGTCCAGATGGGTTCAGTGTAGAATTTTATCAGATATTTATTGATGCCCTAATACCAATACTCTCCAAACTATTCCACAAAATAGAGTCAGATGGAACACTACATAACTCATTTTTTGAGGCCACAATAACCCTTGTTCCTAAACCACACAAAGTCCCTACAAGGAACAAGAACTTCAGACCAATCTCACTTATGAACATCGATGCAAAAATACTCAACAAAATTCTTGCTAACCGAATCCAAGAACACATCAAAACAATCATTCACCATGATCAAGTAGGCTTCATCCCTGGGATGCAGGGATGGTTTAATATATCCATCATGTAATCCACCATATAAACAAACTCAAAGAAAAAAAACCACATGGTCATCTCACTAGATGCTGAGATAGCACTTGACAAAATTCAACACCCCTTCATGTTAAAAGTCTTGGAAAGAACAGGAATCCAAGGCCCATACCTAAACATAATAAAAGCAATATACAGCAAACCAACAGCCAACATCAAACTTAATGGTGGAAAACTTGAAGCAATCCCACTAAAATCAGGGACTGGACAAGGCTGCCCACTGTCCCCCTACCTATTCCACATAGTACTGAAAGTCTTGGTTGGAGCAATTAGACAGCAAAAGAAAATCAAAGGGATAAAAAATGGAAAGGAAGAAGTAAAAACATCACTATTTACAGATGACATGATAGTGTACATATGTGACCCCAAAAACTCCACCAGAGAACTCCTACAGCTGATAAACAAGTTCAGCAAAGTGGCTGGATATAAAATTAACTTAAACAAATCAGTAGCCTTCCTCTACTCAAAGGACAAACACGTGGAGAAAGAAATTAGGGAAAAGATACCCTTCACAATAGTCACAAAAATATGAAATACCTTGGTGTGACTCTAAGCAAGTGAAGGACCTGTATGACAAGAACTTCAAACCTCTAAAGAAGGAAATTGAGGAAGATCTCAGAAAATGGAAAGATTTTCCATGCTCATGGATTGGAAGGATCAACATTGTAAAAATGGCCATTCTACCAAAAGCAATTTACAGATTCAATGCAATCACCGTCAAAATACCAACTCTGTTCTTCATAGAGTTGGAAAGAGCAATGTGAAATTTCATCTGGAATAACAAAAGATCTAGAATAGTGAAATCCATCCTCAACAACAAGAAAACATCTGTGGGAATCACTATCCCTGACCTCAAGCTATATTACAAGGCAATTGTAAGAAAAACTGCATGGTGCTGGTACAGAGATAGGCATGTGGATCAATGGCATAGAATAGAAGATCCAGAAATGAGCCCTCACATATATGGTCACCTGATTTTGGACAAAGGAGCTGTAAATATTCAATGGAAAAGGGACAGCCTATTCAACAAATGGTGTTGGTCCAACTGGCACTCAGCATGCAGAAGAACGAAAATAGACCCTTTCTTATCTCCTTGTACAAAGCTCAAGTGCAAGTGGATCAAAGATCTCCACATTAAACAAGGTACACTGAAACTACTAGATGAGAAAGTAGGAAAAACCTTAGAACACATATGCACAGGAGAAAAATTACTGAACATAACACCAATGGCTCGTGCTCTAAGGGCAAAGATTGACAAATGGGACTTAACAAGATTGCAAAGTTTTTGTAAGGCTAAGGACACTGTCAAGAAAACAAAACGGCAACCAACAGAGTGGGAAAAGATCTTTACCAACCCCCACATCAGATAGAGGCCTAATATCCAAGGTATACAAAGAACTCAAGAAGCTAGACACCAGAGAACCAAACAACCCTATTAAAAAATGGGGTACAGAGCTAAACAAAAAGTTTTCAATTGAGGAATATCGAATGGCTGAGAAGCATCTAAGGAAGTGCTCGACATCCTTAGCCATCAGGGAAATGCGAATCAAAACAACCCTGAGATTCCACCTCACACCAGTCAGATTGGCCGAGATCAAAAATTCAGATGACAGCAGATGCTGGGGAGGATGTGGAGAAAGAGAAACACTTCTCCACTGTTGGTGGGGTTGTAAACTGGTACAACCACTCTGGAATCAGTCTGGTGATTCCTCAGAAAATTGGACATAATACTATCTGAAGACCCAGTTATTCCACTTCTGGGCATATACCCCAGAGTAGCTCCAACATACAACAAAGACACATGCACCACAATGTTCAGAGCAGCTCTATTTATAATAGCCAGAAGCTGTAAAGAATCCAAATGTTCTTCAGTAGATGAATGGATACAAAAATTGTGGTACATTTACACAATGGAGTACTACTCAGCTACCAGAAACAATGACTTTACTAAATTCTTAAGAAATGGATGCATCTAGAGAATATCATCCTGAGTGAGATAACCCAGTCACAAAAAAACAGACATAATATGCAGTCACTGATAATTGGATACTAACCCCAGAAAGCTCTGAACACCCCACAAACAACTCAGACTATATGAAGTTCAAGAAAGGAAAAAAAAAAGAAAAGAAATAAAATCATTATGCTTAATCCTTACACACCAAGAAAACTTTGACTAATTCCAGGTTACATCCTGTTTTACATGTACTTTATGCTCATTGTAACGAGTAAGATCTTAATGCACACTATCAAACCTTAAAAAAAAAAAAAAAAACCAAGCACTGACAAAAATGTATTCGTATACTTTTATGCAGAAATGCTTAAAATTTGTACATTTACCTTTGTTTTTTAAAATAAAGTGGTTAAAAAAATAAAAGAAAAAAAGAAAAGGAGAACCCCATGCAGGAACTTTGCATCGGTAAGCCCGCCTCAGTATCTGAGTGGGGGAAAGCGGAGACAGACTGACCCAGGCAGCCAAGGTTGTTGGAGCAACTCACAGGCCAGAACACTGTCAGGTACTTTGGCCAGAGAAATGAAAAAAAATGCTGTTCACTGCACAGTCCGTGGAGCCAAAGCAGAGGAGATTCTAGAGAAAGGCTTGAAGGTGGGAGAGTGCGAACTACGCAAAAATAACTTCTTGGGTACTGGAAACTTTGGTTTGGGGATACAGGAACACTTTGACCTGGGCATCAAATATGACCCAAGCATTGGCATCTATGGCCTGAATTTCTATGTGATGCTGGGTATGCAAGGTTTCACCATCGCAGACAAGAAACGCAGAACAGGCTGCATAGGGGCCAAACACAGAATCAGCAAAGAGGAGGCTGTGCACTGGTTCCAGCAGAAGTATGATGGGACCATCCTTCCTGGCAAACACATTTTATCCAAAAGGCCAGTAACATTTTCTCAGAAAAACAAACAAACAGACGAAAAAACTCACTGTTAGTTTGCACATCATCCAGCTTAACTTTCACCATTTGTCACTAGTACACACTGTCACAGGACTATAATAACTAAGCTGTCCTTGAGGTTTTATTTAGACAAATTCTTGCTGCTTTGAGATCTCTATTGCTTAATATAGTATGTACTTCAGAAATGGGGCCAAATCACCTCTGAGGTAGAACTGACATGAATGCCTTTTCCATGAGAACTAGCTTTCATGATACCAGAAGACATGCAAATGTCCAGGGATGTATTTGACCAAAAGTCTAACCTGCTCTAAAAGCTTTGAAGCATCTCAACAACCAGCGTGACACAGTAAGAGTGCAGTAGCGGTGTGTATATATTGTTCGTATTCAAGGGTCATGAAGTTATGGTTATTGGAGAATCTAATATGACTACTTAAAATAAAGCAGCAAAATCTCTAACAACAATCTGTAAAATATGTCTTTATATCTACAGATAGGTGTAGTCTTCACCCTCAACAATAAACTTCTCTTTGAAACAGAGGGGGGAAATTGCAGACCAATCAAAATGCAAAGTTGTAGAGGTCAACTCCAGTGGATAAGTCTGCAGAGCAATTTTGATACCTAAGGCTCCGAGGACACTGTAGATTAAGGTGTGTAAATATTGTAGGACTGTGAGCATCAGGGAGTTTCCTGTGAGATTGTGTCTCCTAGCAATATGAGAAGCTATACTCATACATGTCAACAACATGACAACGTAAACTTGAGCAAGTATATTAGGACAGCAATAATACACATGCCGACCTGTTCAGCATGAACATAAGGCTTCATCCAACCATACATAAAGAACAAGCGCTAACTAGACAATGCTGAGAGAATGACAAATGGTCTTCCTGAGGAAAGAGCACACCAATCAATCATTCAACATCAAGTGGTCAATCCTGAGGGTGTGTATATGCAAGTTAGGGTATAGAGAGCCATACAGCTATATTTAGTAATTTATAGGTATAGTTATATGCAAGTTTCAACAGCCACTGGAAAAAAGGGCTTGTTAATGTGAAGGGTACATGAGATGTTTTACTTGGAGAAAAGGAAAAAAAAAATAATGCAATTGTATTATAATTTCAAAATTAAAAATAAATAAAATAAAAGCTATTATTTTATGTAAAATCAGGATAGGTGCTAAATAGCTCTGTGGGAAATGTGTGTTACCATGCAATCTTGATAACCTGAGTGTGCTATCTAAATACCTGTCAATGTCAAAGAGAGGACACAGCACCACAAAGATGTCCTCTGACCTCTATATGGCACACACACACACACAGAGACACATACACACACGTTAGATTCACATATAATAAAATATTTTTAAAATAATCTTATTTTTACCTAAAGATATAAATTAATTTTGCTTTATAATTGTAACATAAAGATTCCTGCCCTTAAAATGATGACATTCACATAGTACTTTGGTAAAAATAGAATTCATGGTAGCATTATTTCTTGGAAAATAAATTATATTTAATTACTCTTTTCACATTTCATTGTTTGTAGTAATGTGTTCTGGCTTTTTTTAAATAGTTGCTTATGTGCTGGTCTTATTGAAGACAGTAATTAAACAGTAGAATGTCATTGTTATTAGACTGTTTCTTGTCCCCATTTTCTTTTCATTTTTGTAAGATTTTTATTTTTTAAAATTATAATTACCTCAGCATTACCTCTTCTCATTACCATCTAATCCTTCCCACGGATCCATATCCTCTTTCTTGTTATTTTTCAAATTCATGGCCTCTTTTTCGTTAGGCGCTGATTTGTGTGTGTGTGTTTCTAAATATAACCCGCTCACTTCATAAAATATTATTCCTATATATGATCTCAGGACTTACCACAACCCTAGACAATCTATCGCCAGCCATACCTTCATTTAAAAAAGCCTGGTTTTTCTACCATGTTTGATATTCCAAATGGCAATGTTAAGTGCAATAAACATAATTTTATGGGTGGCTCGTTTCAAAAACAGTCTGACGTGTACTTTTCCTGGGCTTATTTTAAGGCATGAGTCATTAAGTTTGTTTGTTCCTGGAATATAGAGCTGGCTTGGACAAATGAACAACTTACACTTCACAGGGAACCTATATCATGGATCACTGCAAGAGCAGAGATGGCAACTGTGTGAATTAAAAGGCAGGTTTTGGAAGTGGGGTGTAGATGACATAATATCGTAAGAACTGACACTCAAACCGTCATACGTTGTGTGGCACCAACACTGATTCCTGATTATGTGGGAATGAGTGAAAAAGTCATTGGGAACAGCACTGCAGTGTGATACCCTAGTCACCTTAACTTTCTCCTTTTTCACTAGCAGTTTAAGAAAGGATATTATTTTACTACATATTTGGTTGGAAATGTGCTTCTCTGGGGTCTTTCTTCTTGTAGATTTTTTCAAAGCAGTGCACCACAGCTCTCTGTACACACAAACTTGGGAGTCTGAGGGCAACAAAGAAAAGCTGTTTGTAATATTTCACATTAGTTTAAAAATATTTTATAGCTAAACAAAGTAAATAGATATAGCCTATGGAAATTGTATGTATGTATGAGAAACTGTGAAGTCTTTATATCGAAGTGAAGAGTTAAACTTAGCATGTTCCCAACTGTTAAATATCCAACATTTCCTTATGATGCGAAAAGTGTAATTAATTTCTGATAGCCTTTGTGAAATGTGTAAAATCTCCATTTATTCTCTCCTGGGAAGAAGCAAGCCAGAACCCCATTCTGCTATGAATTATAGAACAGTTGAATTGTGAGACAGAACCCCAGCCACTCTTGCCTAATCTTTAACTTACATAGCTTGTAGTAACACCCATCAATTCTGATGAAGCTATAAAAAGGACTTTTACTTTTTTCACGAATAAAGGTTTGTCCATTGGGAGATGGTCACAACTTCTCCTGACACCATCACATGTTGACATTTCATAGACACCAAATTATGATCCATTACTGTAACTTTAATCATTTACTCCCCATGCCCAGAATAGTGCTTCCTTTCAAACAGTAGTGATATCATCACTGAAGGTTTTCACAATTGCTTACTTAGTTAATCACATTAAACATTATACATCTAACACAAATTTAGTTTGCTAATAGTTTGGAAAACTTGTAGGACAGGAAATATTCCTATCCTTCCCTTAGACCTCATTCTTGTCCTGATCTATGACACAGGCTATGTCTCACAAATACCTGTGTTAACAGGTATATAGGGGAATGAAAGCTGTCTCGGAAGTAAGACTGCATGCTGTTCTTATGGAGAAATCTGAGTTCATCTCCCAGCAAACATATCAGGCTTATGAACATTAGATACAAAATTGCTTGAATCAAAATCTATAATTTATTTCTTCTTTATATCTCACAACCTTAAAAGACTATGATGTCTGCACATAAATTGCATAAAACGGAAGTATTCACTGAGCATCAGCACATCTGCATAATAAAATATGTGCATAGATTTGTGTTCATGTGTATGTATGTAAACATAGAAAACTCACACTCACATATAGCCCTATATATAGCCATGAACATGATTTACTTATTCTCCACAGCATGAATAAACATGCACAGTGCATGTATGTGGTGTGTGTGCGTGTGTGTTTGACGGTATATTTATTTGTGTATGTGTATGGATATATCTCAAAATGAAAATTTGAAAGATTGCTTTTCTCTGAATCAAACTAAATTGGTAGTTCAGTATTTAACATGCTTGCCACATAAACATAAGGACTCAAATTTGAAAATGCAGACTGGACTTAAAGAAATGTTGGGTGCAGAAATATATGCCTATAATCCCAATGTGGTAATCATAGAGACGGGGAGACAGCCTGAGGCATGCTGTCCAGTTGGTCCAGCAAAATCAGAAAGCAACACAGAGAGATCCTGTTTAAAAATGAAATAGAGGATTGATGAAGATAACCCGTGTTGATGTTGACTTCAGCAGGTTTGTACACTCACATATATGGATATTCACTCACAAGCTCACAGCAGAGATAAGAACTTAGAACATAAACAATTATTTTAAAATTTCAAAGAGATAGCACACAATCTTTATAAGTATTTTCTGTTAGCTGATATTGTTCTTCCTATGGGGTTACAATCCCCTTCAGCTCCTTCAGTCCTTCCCCTAGCTCTTACAGTGGGGTCCTCTGGCTCTATCTGCATCTATATCGGTCAGCTGCTGGTAGAACCTCTCAGGGAACAGCCAGTAAGAATGCTGGGGTTTGATGTCTGCACATAGGATGGATCCCTAGATGGGACCATCTCTGGTTGGACTTTCCTTCAGTCTCTATTCATTTCTTATCCCTGTCTTTCCTTTGGACAGAAACATATCTGAGTTAAAACTGTTGAAATGTGTGGGTGGCCCCATCCTTCAACTGGGGGCCGTGCCTATTTACTGGAGGCGGTCTCTACAGGTTGTATCTCCTTTTTGTTGGGTATTTCAGCCAAAGTCATTGCCATTGAGTCTTGGGAGCCAACACTTCCCCGGAGTCTGGAACTTTCTAGTGGCTACCTCAAGTTCCCCATTTCCCCAGTGCTACTTGTTTCTATTCAATTTCCTGACCCTCGGTACTTCTCTCCTGTCCCTTCTAAAACCTGCCCCTGTCCCTCCTTACCCAGCCTCCTCTCTCCCTCCCAGGTCCTTTTTTCCCTCTATCCCCTGTGATTATTTTGTTCCCCATTCTCTGTAGGATCTACATTTTAGTCTTCCTTCTTCTTCTTCAACTCCATATGGTTGTGGGCTGTATCATGGGTATTCTGAGCTTTTGGGCAAATATCCACTTATCAGTGAGTACATACCATGTGTATTCTTTAGTGACTGGGTTACCTCACTCAAGATGATATTTTCTATTTTCATCCATTTGCTTGCGAATTTCATAAAGTCATTGTTTTAAATAGCTGAACAGTACTCCATTATGAAAAGGACCACAATTTCGGTATCCATTTCTCTGTTGAGGACACCTGGGTTGTTTTCAGCTTCTGGGTATTATAAGTAAGGCTGCTATAAACATAGTGGAACATAAGCTCTTGTTAAATGTTGGAGCATCTTTTGGGTATATGTCCAGGAGTGGCATAGCTGGGTCCTCAGGTAGTACTATTTCCAGTTTTCTGAGGAACCTCCAGATTAATATCTGAAGTATTATTACCAGCTTACAGTCCCCCCAGCAATGGATGAGAGTTCCTCTTTCTCCACATACTCACCAGCATCTGCTGTTGTTTGCATTTTTTAATCTTAGTCATTCTGATTGATGTAAGGAAGACCAAAATATGGGTACCTCAGTCCTTCTTAGAAGGGGGAGGGAACAAAATACTCATGGGAGGTAATACAGGGACAAAATGTGGAGCAGAGACTGAAGGAAAGGCCATCCAGAGACTGCCCTACCTGAGACTTTGTTCTCTGCTTAAGTTTCATGAAGAACATTTTGAACAAGCATAGCAAGCTTAGAAAGAAAAATAATAGTAAATTTATTGTTCAAGTATTAAAGGTGCTTCAGGAAGTGAAATGGAACTGAATTCCATATTCTAGGAGATACCAAATTAAAGGATTTAAGGGCAATATCATACCCAGATAAATTTAGATCCAGGTACACACCTTTAAACCCATGAGACAAAACCAAACAAATCTCTAAATTCAAAGACAGCATGGGACAAAGCAGGTTCTAGGTGAAGAAAAACTTAAATGGAACTTGCACCCATCCCTTAAAAATATTCTTAACAACATGTATCTATGCGCAGAGCAGAATCTTTACCACTGCTTCCATATTGCTCTCTGTTCTTTCTTCTCACTCTGGCTCCTCCCTCCCTTTCTAAAGCTTTATTCCTGCCCATCCTTCCTTCTTCTCCAACAACAGGCCTTGTTTTATCTTGTACCCGCCTTCCTGCATAAAGACATTATGTTACAACTCACAACCAAAACTAATTCTCTGAGGAAATTGAAGAAGACCTTAGAAGATAAAAAGATCTCCCATGCTCATGGATCAGTAGGATTAAAATAATAAAAATGGCCATCCTACCAAAAGCAATCTACAGATTCAATGGAATTCTTATCCAAATTCCAGCTCAATTCTTCACAGATGTATAAACAGTAATTCTCAAATTCATTTGGAATAACAAAAAACTCAGGGCAATGAAAACTATTCTCAACAATAAGAGAACTTCTGGGGTAATCACCATCCCTGATCTCAAGCTTTACTACAAGGCAATCTTGATAACAACCACATGGTGATTATTGGTACAGAGACAGGCAGGTAGATCAATGAAATAGAACTGAAGGCCCAGAATTAAACACACAAACCTATGGTCACCTGGTCTTTGACAAAGAAGTCAAAAAACCATCCATCGAAAAAGGACATCATATTCAACAAAAAGTGTTGGCTCAAGTGGTTTTGGTTCAACTGGTGGTCAGCATGTAGAAGAATGCAAATTGATCCATTCTTATCTCCTTGTACAAAGCTCAAGTCCAGGTGGATCAAGGACCTCCACATAAAACCAGATACACTGAAATTGATAGAAGGGAAAGTAGGGAAGAGCCTCGAATACATGAGCACAGGGGGAAATTTCCAGAACAGAATACCAGTGTGTGTTTCTCTTGTTTTTTCTGGTAAGGAATTACTCATACCCTATGTTTCCTTGGATGTGGTTATTCTCCGTGGGTTGAAATTTTTCTTTGAGTATTTTCTGCTGGGCTGGATTTGTGGATAGATATTGTTTAAAGTGGGATTTTTTTTCTTGATATATCTTGGTTTTTTTTCCCCCCCATCTATCATGATTAAGAGTTTTGCAGCATAAAGTAGTCTAGGTTGGTATCTATGGTTTTGAAGAGGTTGCAAGCCACTCTAGCTTCAAGTCTCTATTGAGAAGTCAGGTGAAATTCTGATAGGTCTGCCTTTGTATGTTACCTGGACTTTTTCCCTTGCTGCTTTTCATATTCTTTCTTTGTTCTGTAGACTTTGTGTTCTGATTATTACGTGACAGAAAAAATTTTCTTTTCAGGTCGAGTTTAATTGGTGTTCTATCAGCTTCTTGTGTGTTCACAGACATCTCTTTAGGTTGGGGAAATTTTATTCTGTGGGTAGTTTTGTTTTTTAAAATAGTCTCTTGTCTTTGAAGCTGAGACTTTTAGCCTTTTCTACACCCATTATTCTTAGGCTATGTTTTCATGGTGCCCCAGACTTCCCAGATCTTTTGTCAGGATCCTTAGAAGTAACATTTTCTTTGACTGATGTATCAATATCTTCTATATCATCACAGTTGAGATTTTCTCCACCATATTTGTGTTCTGTTTGTGATACTTGCATTTGTTGTTCCCATTTCCCCCTAGGTTTTCTATCTCTAGGGTTCCCTCAGTTCATGTGTGCATGCGCATGCGTGTGCACATGCACACATGTGTGTTCTATTGCTTCTATTCCCATTTTCAGGACTTGAACAGTTTTATTATTTTTTCACGTGTTTAATTGTATTTTTCTGTATTTACTAAAAGAAATTATTTGTTTTGTCTTTAAAGGTCTTTACCTGTTTAAATGAATTATCCTGCATTTTGAAGGGTTTTATTAGTCTTCTCTTTAAAGGAATCTATAATCTTTATAAGTTTGGATTTAAGTTTTTTTGGTATTTTTTGTTTGTTTGGTGTGTGTGCGTGCGTGCGTGCGCGCGCGCATGCTTCAGTTGGCTTAGGATATCCAGGGCTTGCTGTAGTAGGGTAACTGTGCTCTGAAGGTATCATATTGCCTGGGCTTTTTGTTGATTTCAAGGGCTTTTAGCCATCTGGATGAAATTAGTTCCTGGATGAATTTAGTTTGGGAGGGGCCCGAACCACTCTAATAGTTAGACAAGGGCCCAAATGCAGGGATGGGGACACCAACAAATTTCCAAATTTTTAACCCAAAATTCTTCCTGTATAAAAGAAATGCAGTGACAGAAATGGAACAGAGACTGAAAAAATGGCTGACCAGTGACAGGCCCAACTTAGGATCTATCCCATGGTTGGGCACCAAACCCTGACACTATCACTGATGCAATGTTGTGCTCATAGACAGAAGCCCAGCTTGGCTGTCATCTGAAAGGATCTACCAGCAGTTTGCTGAGACAGATACAGATACTTACAGCCAAACATTGGACTGATGTCCAGGATCCCTATGAAAGAGTTAGGGGAAGGATTGAAGGAACTAAAGGGGATGGCCACCCAATAGGAAGAACGGCAGTGTTAACTAACCTGCAGCCCCGGGGAGCTCCCAGAGACTAAGCCACCAACCAATGAGCATACACCAGCTGGTCCTAGGCCCCTAGTACATATGTAGCAGAGGACTGCCTTGTCTGGCCTTAGTGGGACCGACTGCATCTAATCCTGTAGACACTTGATGCCCCAGGAAGGGGGCATTCAGTAGAGCAGTCTTTCAGGAGCAAATGGGAGGTGGATGGGGGAAAATGCTGGGAGGAAGAACCTTAGGGGCAATATTTGGGATGTAAATTAATAAATAATTAGTAATAAAAAAGTAGATTCTATAATCAACCCCCAAGATGTCTAATAGTCTTATATTTCTATACACCTCTTATTCTTTCCAACCCCTTTTTCATCAGCTAAGGGAAAAATGATAGGAAAAAAGAAAGGAAAAAGAGAAATCCCTGAGTGTAAGCTCCCTGTTTTGTTTCCTCACAGTCTAAGACCATAAATATTTGTAACAAGCCCCTTAAATGAAAATAAATATCCAACATCCACTGAATGACCAAAAATCAACATCCCACCTTTTGGGAATGGGACATAGTTTTCTTATAATTGCTTTCTGCTGTTTTTTTAATGTATAATTACTGTTTGGGGTGCCAAGAAAATTGGAAAAATATGGTTGGTCCTAATAAAGCAAGTTGTAGCATTGGTTGCCCGGTATCTGTGTGCTAAGAAAATGCAGGCTTAGCTGAAGTCCTGATTGGAACAGTCTGTGAAGTTGGACCAAGAGAACTAGCTATTTTGAAGATGCCCTAAAAGGGAGGCTTTAGAGAAAACAGTGATGTACTCAGAGTTAGGACAGGCAGGGAGTTTGGACAGTAAGCTTCAGTATGTCAGCACTCCTGGGGATGAATCTTGTCAGGGCTGTATTCTTGGTTATTTTTTCTGTGACCACAAAGCGTGTGTGTATATATGTATATGTATAGAATGTGCAGTGTGCACAGATCAATTAAACGTGATTTTCTACTCCTTGTTTGAGCTAGTTTGATCATATAGGAAGAGTGTGCTATAACTCTCCATCCACACTTTATGAAAGGATGGTATAATGTATCTTTCAGACTCTGTCCCCAACAAGATCCACTGGCTATGCAAAGCTGAAGCACTGGCTAGAGAAATATTTATGTCTCAGCCTGTCTCAGGGTCGTTCCCATGGAGATGCATCGGCAAATCATAGTACCTGTTCTGTTTGGTCTTCTTGATTTCTTTCATTTTGTCTGTAGCCAAGATCTTCAGGGGTTTTCCTCAATCAAAAATTATCCTTATTACTTTGGATGGAATCCAAATTTTTTTCTTCTTTCCTGTTAGAACAGACACAAGGCCTCTCACCCAATATAACATGCCTTCTTTTCCAGATGTTTGAAGCCACCGTAAGTATAGACTGACCCAGGCAAGCAGCCCCTTCCTATCCAGGTCTGCTCCTTTGTGACATCTCTCAGAGGATGTACAACGTCACTATTATCATTGTATATTTGACCATATTCATGTTGATACATCAAAACAAGACTTATGGAATCCAAATATATTCTTATACAATGATATGTTTACCATCACCATCATCATAATCATCATCTTCATCACCACCACTGAGACACAGTTTCTCTGTGTAGCCTGGGGTTTTCTGGATTTATTCTGTATACATAATAGGAAAGGCTGGGCTCAAACTCACAAAGAACTTACCTGTTTCTCTCTTTGTCTCCCAAGTATTGGGATCAAAGGCATGAGTTTATTTACTTAGTATCTATGTACTATTGAAAACATTCATTTTGATTTTTATCTCTTTTTTCCCTTCTTTGGAGATTTCTAGTCATGTAGATTAATCCCTCTTTTTTCTCTCTTAGCATCCTTTTGGAGATTCAACTTTATTTAAACTCTCTTCCCTCTTGGTGCACAACCATATTCTCATGCATATTGTACTTGCTCAGAGGTCTAGGCCTGGACTGTGTACCATGTGCTAGGCCGAACCACTGAGTTCTCTCGTGGGAGCCCCATGTCTAAGGAGACTGGTTTGCTAATCAAAGTGTCATTGACTTCCTACCTCACTGGGGGTTGTGAGTCCACAACCAATGCCATTTTAAACTAGACCATGTCAGTTTATCCAGTTGATGCTATGACAAAATATCACAATTTGACCTCAATTGGCATTAAGACAATTCCTTGTCTTTTTTAATTTAAAACAATATATTGTATCTATGACATGTGTGTTTATTCAATTCCTCTGACAAAATCAGTTGCATTTTGTATTGCCAAGGTGATAATTAACATGCAATACTTTTCATAAAGTTTAATTGTGTTACTTTTCTTCAGTGGTCTCTGGATTACTTAGTTGGATGCTTTTCTTCTGCTGGAAAGACAAAAGCAAACAACACTACCCGAGTCTTATTCTGCATCCTTACCTTGACTAGGAGAATTTGTCTTTTCTGAGGCAATGTTTGTTATGATTGCCTTCAGGAAAGCAGATCTCTGAACAGCCCCCAAAGAGAGCACAGGTTTAGACAATCTCCACAACCGGATCTTGTCAGACCCTCCTGAATAAAGCAGCGGTCAGCAGCCAATACTACGAACGGAGAAAACATTAGGTAAGCACAAGGGTCAGGAATCATCAAGATTACAAAACCAGGCAGTTTTTCTCTGATTTTTATCACTCAGTTAAACAATTCATAAATCCATTGTATCGTGAAATAAGGAAAAATGAAACCTGTGGTCATTTCCATCTTTCTCTGAGACTGCATTTTACATTAGTTGCTGGGTGATGCCTCTGTCGAATCCATTAGAGAGGGATGAGGGAATAATCTTCCGCGGTGGTCCCCTGGGATTCACGCCTTCCTATTTTCTAAAGGCAAGAACTTAAGCAATGAAAATCTTGTTATTTTCGTTCCCCATTTTCCTTCACAGAGCTGAGGGTTTGAGAAACATGGTGTTATGTGATCAGAGCAAAAGCACTTGGTAAAGCTTTCTGCAGTCTTTCTCTACACCCACCTCACTCTTCTATTGTTATCTGCACAAGAGAAACCTATCATGCCTCTCGAGTACAACGAATATAACAGTGTTTTAATTCTTAATAACTTATTGCCATGTGATCGACGAAGACCACATTCTATCATATGATGAGAGAAACTAATATGAAAGACATTCTCCTCAGCAATATTCAGTCCCTTGATCCTTATATGTGAAGAATGAACTCGCTTCCTCTCTGAGGGTGATGACTCCAAATGCCTAGAAATTCAGAATCACCTGGTTCTGCTTTGATTCTTCAAGTCACATATGGTCCTTCTGATTCCATGCTCAGTGACAAAGACTCATCCCATTCCCTTTACCAAATGTCTCCTAAGGACACAGCTCTAACCCAAGGGGTGATCTCTCTACTGCTGCACTCTGGCTGGAAGTGGGTGGGGCTCACTGTGTCAGATGATCTGAAGGGAAAGGAGTTCCCCTCTCACCTGAAAGAAGAGATGGTATCAGAAGATACCTGTGTGGCTTTTACAGAAAAACTAGAAGATAATTGGAAGATTCATGTTCTGTTTGAAATTAAGTTGGCCGATGTTAATGAACATAAAGGAGTAAATGTGCAGATAGTCTACAGTAATAATAGACAAACTGCCACTTTCTTTGTAAAAGAAATCCCGTCAACTAGAAAGAAGGCCTGGATCATTACAAAACCCCAATTAATATACTTGCAGTCTACATTCTAAAAGTAGAATCATTTGATAAACTTCTTTAAAAGGAGCCTTTTATTTTCAAAGAGGAGAAATAACCCAGGCTTCAAGAAATTTCAAGACACTTACACCCCCACCCTCAGCACCCAGGAGATGTTTACTTCCTTCCAACTCTGGAATGACAATTTGGATTGCTTGCTTCCTGCTTTGCTATGTGGACATTGTAAACTCCACCTACCAAATAGTTCCCTAAATACTATGCAAAAAGACATTGATGTGATGACCCTGTTCTTCCATAAGGAACGAAGTACATGCAGTGGTCCATGCCCTACATAAAATGCTTTTGAGAAAATCAGAAATAGGATCTAATGAAGGAACAAGAATCCAGAATAGGCTTTTACATTGGCAGGTAATCTTTAACTGTAATTCATGATTTGGGATTGATAGTTTGGGTTTCAAGACATTAAATTTGAGTGTATTTCAACAAATTATTTCCTAATATGAGATGAAATCCTGTAAGATATCTAAACATAAATAATGTCAAAATATAGCAAACTAAATAAGCAAAACTTATTTCCATGGAATGTAAAAACACATTTTCATGGAATAAGTTCAATGCTATAAGATAGTGACCGCTATCAACAGTAGCAAAGTCACATAAAATTCAACCTACATTTAATGACCCAAGGCCATAGGGAAAACCTCTTGTGGAAAATGAAATAGCTTCTGCTGGAGTCAAAAATAACTGGGAAAGTATGTGCTCTGACAAGTACTTATTTGCTAATAATAAATTAAAATGAAGATAAAACTCAACCCCCTGCTTCTATTGTTAATGTTAAACCACAGACAGTACACATGAGCCTAGGTCATATTTCCATGTATTCCTGATAAATAGATATATTTAGGTTTTATACTAACCAGATATAAAAGGAGGACTCATTCGTCCTTAGGGGCCTTGGTGATCACTTTTAAGTATGTTATTATCATGAACAGGTTATTATGTTATTATCATGTTGAACAGGTCAAAGAAAGAGAAATACAAACTTAATTATGAATGTTTAGTGTACTGTGTAAATTTTAGTATGTGGCAAACAATAGCATTTAACATAGACGCTGACACAGTTTGTGAACATGGCTTCCAGATGTCTTATATTAGATAAGTTAGTATGTCATTTGTACAAATAACGGAGTACACAAGGAACACCAGTTGGTAACTAGCTAACAAAACATTGAATCTCAGAAGCTGAAGTACTAACCCACTACATTTAAATATGTAACTAAATCTTGCTAGAGGGATGGTATAGTGGCTTGAATATGTTTGACCCAGGGACTGACACTATTAGGAGATTGGCCTTTTTGGAGGAGGTGTGCCTTTTTTGGAGGAAGTCTGTCACTTTGAAGGTAGGCTCTGAGACTGCTCATAGCTGCCTAGAAGCCAGTCTTCTGTTTGCCTTTGGAACAAGATGTAGAACCCTAAGCTTCCCCAGCACCGTGCCTGTCTGAACGTTGCCATGCTTTCTGTCATTAGTAAAATAGACTGAACATCTGAACCTCTATGCCAGCCTTAATTAAATGTCCTTTATAAGAGTTACCTTGATCACGGTGTTTCTTCAGAGTAATAGAAAACCTAAGGCAGAAGTTGGTACCAGGAGCAGGGTATTAGTGAAATATGCCTGAGCATGTGATAGGCCTGACCAGATTTTGTTTGAAGAAATGTGGATTTGGTGACTTTGGATTTGGGAAGCAGTGAAATGCTTTAAGTGGCGGTTAAGGGACCATCCTATTAGGAATAGGTAAGATGGCCGTGATTAGGGTGATCTGAACTGTGGAGGCATGCTAGTTCAAGAGGCTTCAGAAGAGAATTTTAGTATATGGCCAAGAGAGTGTTTCTATGTTTTGGTGAAGAATGTGGCTGCTTTTTGCCCCTGTCTGAAGAGACTATGCGAGGCAAAGGTGAAGATATTCAGGTTAATTGTACTGACAATGGAAGTCTCAAGAAAAGCCCAGCATAGATTGAGCAAATGCCACTATGAGCCAATTCTCCAGACACACATACCCATTAACATGCAGATATCTATAAACAGAAACTAGTCCAAATGATGGCGATTTGGAGGTCTAAGGGGATATAAAGATATTTCCTGTAATATGCAATTTCTAAAATATTAGCAAATTGAAGCTGTGTTAGGCGTATAGTGGTTAATGTGATCAACTATGAAGGCAATCATGACAAACTCATGACATAACTAATATTCGAAAGAAAAGGCAGGCACTTTTCTAAATATTGGGAATCAAAGGTCACAGTAAGGGGCCACATTTCATATCCTATGAAATACCAACATGTCATGGTGTCAGCAGAAGCTGTGACCAGCTACCAATTCCCAATCCCCCTTTTTCTGGGAAAACTGAACTTCCTTTTTCTCACCTAAACCAGAGTGGACGGGTGTCCCAAAAAGCTAGGTAATGTAAAGACAGAAATGAATGAGGTGTGACCAGGTTTCTGTCTCACACATCAGGCATTCCATAATTCCTACAGGAAGGAAGTACTGGTCTACTGTCTTACAGAAGAGCATGAATCGATACTCTACACATTTCACAAAGGCCAGCAGAGGTGCTGAACATTTAGCGATGGGAAGTATAACTTCAAGTCTACATTCTACTCTCCCATATAAAGACATCCCAGTTCCTCACAGATACGTGAGATCTTCATAGGCTATGCGAATTTAACTTATATATCTTAAAATATTTTAAACTAATGTGTAATGTTATGATCAGTTTTGTGTGTGTGTTTGTGTGTGTGTGTGTGTGTGTATGTTGCCCTTAGATTCCTCAATCTGTATGTACATAGAGTTGTGGTCCAGAGTTCTAGAAATTTCTACAAGAAGAAAGACCTCTCTGCTGTTTTGAAGGTTTTGTCCAGAGAAGCATATTTCCAACCAAACAGGTAGAAAAATAACACTTTTCTTCCAATTGCTTGTGAATGTAGAGAAACTTAGTGACCATGGTGTCAGAACACAGCCCTGTTCTCCATGTCTCATTCACTCACCTGCACCAGCTCCAAATCTCCATGTGCAGTGAGTTGTGTGGGTGTTGTCCTCGGCAACAGGGTCTTACCATCAAGTTGTAGAGAACAACTAATAGCCTTGGCGGTAGCCTGAGCTGTTTGGGGGTTCTTGTGGGACCCCTTTGGACAACACATAGATTAGATTTCACTCATTTTCAGTACTGTCAGCTTCGTTAAGATGGTGAGAGATGTCTAGTTGATACTCTGTTGCCCGGTCCAGTATGGCTGCATAATGGTAGGTGTGACTTAGTCCTGCCCCTGGATCATCACCAGGCCATTGATCCGCACATGCTGATAGCTGCTGTGGCCCTGAGACTGATCTTCTGTCTGTTCTATTTTACTTTCAGTCTCTCTTTCTGGGGAATACACTTCACCCATCACTCAGAGCTAATCATGCCACAATAAATGAAACAGATGCGGAATGAGGAATGGAAGTGGTCATGAGGCTGTGGAGGATGAGGAAGAGGCTTGGCCTTTAAGGCCATGGGAAAGGATGCCTACTTAGAACCTTCACCCCTGTGGAAGAGTGGAAGGTACTCTGCATGCTGCTGGAAGAGAAAGGTAACAACACCAACCCAGTTATACATCTTTCACTACTATCTATTCTTCATTGGCCACCCCAGCCTAGTCATCCGTATCACCCAGTAAGTAATATTTGGACTTAAATTCCCTGTGGCTCTTGCCATTTATTCTTTGATGAGGGTTATACCGTCATCCTGTGGCCTTCATTTTTCTAAAACTAGCAAAAACATTGAGGTGGTTGCTGGTATCAACAGTCTGTCATCTTCATCCAATGTTTGACTCAACTTGTTATCCATTATGTGTAGTTTTGTCTACACCTCTTTAAATTCCCAGTGAGTCGCATGTGTGCACCTGTCCGGGAGCTGTATCTCAGATCTAAGAATAGAACACATGCACACACACACACACACACACACACACACACACACACACACACAAACCTGTTATTCTTAAAATGCCTTTGCTAACTGAATGACTGGGCACTCCTAAAGCTTCCCCTGCTACCCCAGGCCAAGTCTGGGAAGTGCTGGTGAATGTTTACCTTACATGGCTGGTTGGCTTTATCTCCTCCTTTCTCCCAGTTCTGATTCTCAGTGTCCTACCCTTGTATCGCTCAGTGTTCCTCTGGTGCTCAGTCATTGGCTGCTGGCAACTTTATTGATGGATCAAAAAACAACTGAGTGCAAAGACCTTCAGTATCACTAAACACAGATTCCTGACTAAACCAGAAAAACCCTCCACAGTTATCTGTGGAATATAGTGGGAATATCTTGTTTTGACAATGTTGCACACTATGAACCGGGCTGCCAACCAGACCATGTGGATGAGCATTCCTAAAAAGAAGCTGTCTGTGAAGTCGGATTGATCAGAACTGCGATGATGTGGAGGTACTGGGATGCCTAGAGCCTAAAAACAATTTATCCTGAGCTATCTTTAGCGCTTATTAGCCATTTCTTGCCCATTTCTTTGTTGGGCCTAATGTACCATGACAGAGGAATACCTTTAGGAATGTGTTGAGTAGAACACAAGCTTCTACCAGCCTCAATATTAAGATTTCTTCTGATAGCATCTGGCCTGTGGCTGAATTTTCTGATTTGCCACAACACACTTTCTAATATCTAACTGAATAGCAACTTGATTTATGCCTGTTCTGATACTATAAATATTTCATGGAACTGCTTCCCCATAGGAACATGGAATCTGGAGGGACCTAAATTTCAGAGACAGGGTCTCTCACATTTGGCTCCAGAATAAATCTTACTCCATGGAGGCGAGAAAATTTCCTGTGTTGACAATCATCACATTCAACAAGGGACCATTTACTGCTTTACCCTGTACAGATAGCTAGAGGCCCTGGCCCTAGGGAAATTCTACTGTAGTATTCTTGGCTAGAACTTGCTGAGAGGTACAGTGAAGCCAAACTCCTGACATTCAGCATGATGTTGTTCTGCAGTACCTGGGTTACCTTCCTACCTGCCCAACACAGCAAGGGCAAGGCCATATGAAGAGTGTATCCATCCACCTTCCAGGGCAGGACTTCTCAGATGAAACTTTGTTCCAAAGTTACATTATTCTCATGACTGAAACTCTTTGAAAGGCTTAAAAAGAAAAATATAGTCTAGGAGAAATGAGTATTTTCTGCAGTGTCTGGTTAGAAGCTGGAAAGTCCATAGATTTTCAGGAGACTGGCAGCTCATAACCTCGCCAAGAGAATGTGCTCTAAATAGGTCATTATGTGAACTCTGTGTAATGCAAGTGCTGTGTCAAGGAATCCAGAAATTTCAGTGTCCACCCTCTAGACTTACTTTTGAGACAGGATCTCCTTTCTATCAATATATCACAACACTTAGGGCAAGGTCATAGAGGCAATGGAAGTCTTTAACAGTTCAGGGGCTAGAGAGATGGGTTAGGGGTTAAACGCACTTGTTCTTACAGAGGACCAGGTTCCATTCCCAGCACCCACATGGTAGCTCACAAATATCTATAACCCTAGTCCCAGGGGATCCAACACCCCATTCTGGTCACTTCAGGCTCCAGGCATTCACACGCTGCACAGGCACATATGCAAGGTACTCATGTAAGCAAAACACTCATACACATAAAAATAAAGGTTTATACTTCAGAGAGGATTAGTTTTTTAAAGAACACACACACACATTACTAGATAAAACTAGTTTATTATATCCAAAGTCCCAGCATAAATTTATATAAACAAGGCATCTGCCAGGCTTGGAGGAGCTGCTGGCTCAATCAGAACATCATGCCTTCCAGTCCGTCCTCCATGAATTTCTTATAAAGTGCCATAAACTTCGCCACAAATGCTTCCAAATGATAAATGGCTTTGCTGCCCAGCTGCAGCCGATGCTCATAATAGGCTGCCATCTGTGCCACTTCCCCTTTCAGCTGCCCATCACAGTTATGCAGGAGTTCTGAGAGCAGGCCCTGCAGGAAGTACGGACGACTTACAACGCAGTCAAGGGGAAAAAGGCCAAACATGTACATACTTTTCACCCAGTACATGCAAAGCCTTACTGTAGTTGTTATGTGTGTATGCAGGTGTCTATACCTGTGTGTGTGAATCAACAAGCCAAAACACTTAAAATATCATGTATACAATGAAACCTGGAGCTTTTCCAAGTCTTCCAAGCTTCAGACACAGAAAAACTCCTGCAACAGTCTGAGTTAAAAGACTGTTTGTTTTTCTTTCTTAATGGTGCAAAAGAAATGCATAAGCAGCAGAGGCTGTATTCTGGTACAAGTGAGATTATGCAGACTAAGCAGGTTGCATGTACATGTGTATTTAGGAATATTTCATATATGCATGTATGTAACAACGATTGATGAAAAGAGGACGTGAAGGTGAAAGAGAGCAGAGAAGAATATGGAAGGGCTTACAGTGAGGAAAGAAAAGGAGAAATGGTGATATTCCAATTTCTAAAAGTAAAATGATTAAAAATTACTTGTATCCTGAATCTCGACCTTTGACAAGCTAGGGATATGTAATATATATTATCTTGAGCCCCTGGCGCCAAGTTGGGAACTATTCCAGTCCACCACGCAACCCTGATGGCAACAGCTAATAATCTTCAGCACCCATATCATCACTAACCTGTGCTGTCTGATGGGTAAGAAAGCTGTCATCTACACTAAATAATCTTCTACTCGTTTGAGAAAGTTCTCACTATTGTCCAGGGTGATGTGCTCCAGAGATCCTTCTACCTCATTCAAGGTGAGGCCAACATATTTGGCCATGCCAGTTTGAACATGTTCAACTTATGACAGCTTCATCAGGAAGAAGCCCACCGTAATTTGAGAGCATCTGTATGCAGTTGCACAAGGGTACAAGGTTCTAAGCACAGGGATAGTTACTGCCACATTCATTACAATATTTATAATAATGCATAAGCAACTCAAAATTTCATCAGTAAAGACCACCTTCAAGAAAATGACATGGTTGTACAATGGGGTATCATCTATCTTATAATGCTGAATGAAAATTCAGTACAATGAACAGACTACACACTAACAAGTAAACACACACACAAGGCACTTGTTATTAGGTGAAAGATGCTACTAATGCAAAGTATTAACTTCTGTATATAAAAAAACACATCTTTCTTATTGTATTCAGTATAATTTGATTTTGTTCACAGTACTGTACAAGTTTAAAAGAAACAAACAGAACCCCATGAATATCCCCAACCAGTAAATCTTGCTAAGAGGCTAGCTGACCAATCCTACACATCCCAGACTATAGCAATATCTTCAGCTTCATTTCTGCGTATACCCTGTCTTTCCTGGAATGCCTGTTCACTAGGCATTCAGAGTCCCGTCCTTAGTTCTGAGTGCCAGCGGAAAGGCCCTTTCCCTTCCATGGCTGTGTGCAACTGGGTTCCATTATTACTCTATCACTTTCCTTCCTCTGAAACGTTCTTGTCTCCCATGTCACTCCCTAGAACAAACTGTCACAGCTAAGGTCTTCCCTCCCTTCTCCGGTGGTCCCCTAATGGTGCCTGCACACAGAATGAATCACTATGTGCAGAATTAACAAAATGTTATAGATGATGAATATACCTTAGCAGGACAAAAGCTCTGTGATCATATGGCCGGTGTCCACTCTTTAGCTCTGAAAGCTGAAGCTGTAAAATGGAGCCACCTACCTTCATTATTACCTCAGGAGGGATACAATGAGTGAGAAGCTCATAGAGCCGTCCACGGACTTCAAGGAGCCTATATAAAACAAAGCAATTGCTATTCTGTGATAAAAAGGAGCAACTTTAATAAACAGTCAGAATAAATAGTTCCGTGTTCTTTATGTATCAGCTTGATGCAGAGAGAAGCTTTCCTCCAACATGTATGCTGTGAACGAGAGACAGTCCTGGGCTGTCCCATTTTAGTTTGTCTGATTGGACAAACTCATTCTGTGGCCCCCGTGGCCTGAGCCTCACTAGATAGCTCATGTTGGCTTTAGTCAGTAGCCATCTTCCCGCCTCACCTTCCTAGAATATACCAACATGGCCAAGGATTGGTTGCTTTTTAAAAAGTTTTTTTCCATACATTTTTAACAGTAGGTATTTATAACAGTCCGTTATCACACTACTGGAGAGAAAACAAGACACAACGTTTGGTGGATAAGCTGCTTATTGTACAAACCTGATGACCTGAGGTTTGATTTCCTAAAAGCCATGGTGGAAGAAGACAATAAACTCCCAAAAGTCATCTTCTGACCTCCACATAGTGACATACTCATGACTGCATACACATACGTGCACACACACACACACACACACACACACACACACAGAGAGAGAGAGAGAGAGAGACAGAGACAGAGAGACAGAGAGAGAGACAGAGAGAGAGAGAGATCTTGAAATGCAAAGTTTGAGCACACCCCACAAGGAATAGAAGACACTACTGACATATCACATACTATGTTTATGCATCTTTTCTAGACAGAATGTTATGCTCAATGTATCTACAGAGTGGCTGTAAAACGACTGGGGCGTCACCAGTCAATCACAGCAATGAGGTGACTGATATGAGCATAAAGTATGACCACCTAGTGTTAAGCAATACAGCAGGGACACAAAGCTGACCTTCACAAAAGGGACAGACCAGAGCTGCCAGGTAGGCAAATCCTGGCTAAGTCAATAGGGTACCAAACCTCTGAGCCCTTAACTCACGACATTTCAGGAGGGCGTGAAGGAAAAGCACACATTGCATATCAACAAGAATAAGTAATATTCCTGAAACGGAGAAAACAATCGCCTTTGCCTTTCTAGAATACACTACTTGAACCAAAAGAAAAAAACAACTACCCAGGTTTCTGAGGAAGCTACTGCAGATGTTCCTCTCTAGGTTAATCAAGATAGTGACTTAGAAGTTTTCTTAAAGGTAGGCATTCAGACTCTTTTTTTTTTTTTTGCCACAGCAAGAGTATAATGTAGCAGTTCCTAGAATATCTCACTAACCACCTCCACTAAGTGATGTTGTTAAAAACCCTAAAAAACCATAACTTGTCTGAAACCAACTCAAAAGAGAAACACACACACACACACACACACACACACACACACACACACACACACACACACTCCTCTCACTCAGGTTCTCATGGCTGTACTCAATGTTCTGTACCCTAAGATGAACTCCCACTAGAGACCAAGGATGAGGCTGTGTTTCAGTGAGCCCAAGAAATGCAGCAGTACAACAGCAGGGAACCTAAGCTGCCATAAGCGAAACTACCAGCTGAGGTATTTTCAGTACTGTCCACTTCAGAGTAACAAACCCAAACATGAACAACTCTAGAGGACGTAATAAGATGATGCTTTCTAAGAACTCTGTATTTCTCTTCATAGATCCTACCCTCGGCATGGCTGTGTCCATCACTACCCACCCTATATATCCAAACTATAGTCCAACACTACAGTTCCAGAGCATTATCACACACTCTCTTTACTTTATGTGTTAAAGCAAAACAGTATCATCAAGATAGAAATGAAATGCTGGAAATCTAAGGTGAAGTCGCTTGTCTAGGACATTTGACTATGTCAGGATGACAGCTGGAAGGCCAGACAACTTCAAGGCAATTACAACAATTACAATTATTCTTCTAGCCTGAGCACACTAGGCAGTTCATGCTGTGCACTGAAACTAAGCTACCTAACATTCTGGAAAAGAAACTGAAAGAGTTCAAATTTTATTTTATAAATAAAGTTCAAATGTATAGGTTAACAGATTAAGAAAAAGCATAAACTACTTAGCCCACTATATTTCAGATCTTAATTGGTAATTTTTTTCCCTTTCAAATGAGGCCCAAGACTGATATACTTGTAAATGTCATGGTATCTCTGCCTCCCACACAGTTACCTCTGTGGCGTCTGCTGACTGACAATGGCATTTGCAGTCTCCCTCAGATACACCTCCCAGTCTGTCTCAGGGATTTCTTGGTCTTCAGTAAAAGGGTATCTATGAGACAAACAGAAAAGAAATGAACAACAAACTCTCATGTCCCCAAGTGCCGCACTACGCGTGGTAATCGCCCCACTCACTGCTGCACTCTGCAGGCTTCACACATGAGTAAGGCTTTCCTGAGGTTTCTGCACGACTTCTCGGCCAGCCTATGAGCCAATTTCAAAGGAAGAGCCAGACCTTCCTTCTTGCAGACAGTGGATAGTACACTGCAAATCTGTAAGAGAAAATAACGAAGAGGAGAAGCACAGTGACGCAATTTCTAACTACTGTTAGCATCAGTGTGGAGGCCTTTCACAGGGCTGCTTTGCGCTGCCTCCTACAGGGCACAGATGGTGCTGTCAGCACAACTAGGAGCAGGAAAGTGAAACCACCCGGTGCTACTGCGTATGACTTCCACTGTCTACTGTAAGTTGGAAAGGCGTCTACTGTGAGAAACCAGGACATTTTATTGACAACTGTTAAGATAAAAAGGGAAACATTGCACTGACCCCAACCCCGAGGAACCAGGAATTGTCACATTAGCTATGTCCCCTATGTTCCTATTCCCCCTACAACTAAGTAAATCAGCTTGGGGCAAAAGACACTAAATTCTTCAGAGGATTTTGCGAAGCTTGGCGAATTCCTCATACTAATCTATTAAGAGTAAAAGACAAAGAGAACATGTTCTATATTTGGATTCGCCACTAAACACGTCACTGTCACTTGGCACCTATTAATGGCTGGCCTTTGGCTCTGTCTGCAGCCCTTCAATGACTGACAGGCTGTACTATGTTTCAGAAAACAAAACTAGAGCTGAATGAAGTGTTTCTGGAAAACAATCCAACTTACATCTTCGATGCTGGGAGCAGGCACTCGAACTGCTAGGCACCTGCTTCGGATCGGGGGTATCACCTTAGATGTGGAATTGCAGCACAAGATCAGCCTGCAGGTAGACATGTATTTCTCCATGGTCCTGCGCAGGGCATGCTGAGCATCCTTAGTGAGTTTGTCCACCTCTGTCAATAATACCACTGGGTCAAAGAGAAACAAAACCAGCTTTAACTGGAGGCCACTGAAGCTTTAAGTTCTGCCTTTACGATGTCCTCGTTAACCAGCATGAGATCCTAAATAGATGCCTGATAGTCTACTTCTACCTTGGAAAAGCACAAATCAGACTTACAGAAGAATATTTTTAGCTTTTGAAATTTTATGATCAAACAAAATTAAGAAACATTGGTCAAAATGAAGCTAACTTAGGACATCCCACTCCAGCCTTTACCATTGGTAACAAAGCTGCAAAACAAGAACGTGCTGAACTAGCTCTAAGTCATCCGCTGACACTCTGGAAATCTGTGGGTGCCACTAAGAAGAGAGTATGGCAGCACAAACAGGATGACAGCATCTGGCGGCATTCTGGGCTAGGACCAATCAGTCAGCCTTAAGTGGTTCAGGCACGGTGCAAGGGGCCAATCCAACTTTTAGATTTTGTTATCCTGTTTCCAAGCGATGGCAGTAGCAGCAGGGGTTTCATTTTAGATCCGCCCACAGACAAAGCAATGTCAAACTACATCCACATTTGTGCTGACAGGACCAATGACAAAGAAGCGGCATCACGCTTGAATGAGAGAGAAAGGAGGAATCCATGACACTTGTCCCAACGGTTAGGGGCCAAACAAACCCTAAACTGCCACAGGAAACACTGGGAGTCACACCAGTATCAAAGCAGAACTTGTAAGCAGATGCAGGCTGCATAGGGCCCAACCTGTGGCAGAGAACACGGGACCCTGCAACAATAAGGTCTGGGCAAGTGGAGGTTCTTAAAAACGCTAAGATGATATTCCACACAGAGCCCAGCAGCAGAAGTTGGCGGAGGAAAGCAGGAAACAGACAGGGACAGGCAAGTCAAGTGACAGGAAAAGCAAAGGAGTAGAGACTGCGGCACGGAACCATGCGCCTCACCGCTTTCTGAAAATGAAACATAGGACCTCCTAAGGACCAAACCTAGAAAACCCCTTTCTGGCCTCCTACTTTCAAAGACTACAGGAAAATCTGCGTTTTTTAAATTCACATTTTATAAAAAATAGTCAACAGGAAAGAAACATATTGAATTCAAAGGTCTAAGAAATACATTATTTTTAAGTAACCATAAATGTAATAGAAAAAAACATGTTAATCTAACTGTGGAAGCACACGTGACAGTTCAGATATTAAAAAAAAAAAAAAAAAAAAAAAAAAAAAAAAGTGGGCATAAACCTCAGTTCTAGTGAAGCAGAGACGGGTGTATCCCTAGAACTCACTGCCCTGTCAGCAGAGCTGAAATCAGTGAGACCCTGCCTCAGTGACGATGAAGAATGAGCTAGGAAGACAGGAGTGTCAACCTCCATCCTCAACATGCACTGGCACATGTGTGCATTGTATGTTGTTTCTTATTTTACATGATTTGTACTCCCATTATCTTCTGAAATGTCAAACAGGCACCACAGACAGAAGACTGAACACCATGAGCAGGGACCAGGGCTTCGATTCATGTCTTTTCTTTCTTTCTTTGTGACAGGTCTCTACATGCAGGCCTGACTGACTGTCCTAGAGCTCACTCTATAAATCAGGCTGGCCTGCAACTTACAGAGACCCTCCTGTCTCTGTGTCCCTCGTGCCCAGACTGAGGGTGGGCACAACGGTGCACAGTATGCATTCGTTTGTAACTCCAGTATAAGAGTGCTGAGGGTGCCCAGCCTCAGAGAAAGCACCCTTGCCACCTACCTTTGAAGTCTCTTTGTGAGCTGGTTTCAAGCTGTTGTGACTGGGCCACTGTCTTCAGCATCTCCTGAATTACGACCCGGTCGCTGTTTCCCGCATCACTGTACATCAGCAGAACGATGGTTACATGGATGTAAACATTCACCAAGCACTGCATGGATGTAAACATTCACCAAGCACTGCACCCTCCTTAATCTGTTATCACATCAACAATATCCGCGAGTTTGCTTTCTTCTCTTTTGTTTTTAAGGTATACTGGTTCTGAATTTGAATCCTCCTCCATCAGGCTCCACAGTATACCACCATGCTCGGCTACAATTAAAGAGCTTGTGCTTAAATTTTTTGTTGATACTAGTAATGTCTAATTACAATCATGAACCGTGAAACATGAGGTCTTTTAGGCTCAGTAACAAATCTAAAATCACCACTAAAAACACTGTGTTCTTACAGTAGTTAATTATTTTTTTTTACTCAGACAACAAAACTATCAGTTTAACAAGTATCTTGATAATGTCTTAATAGTAACAGACACTTGAAATTGCACAACAGTTTTTCTTTACTTGTTACAGCTGGATCACAATGTCTGGATACTGGTGATCATGTTCACAGTCAAATAACTAGACTGTTTCCCCCAAGTAGCCTATGGAGCAAACACACTTACTTTTGTAATTTGATCCCTTCCCAATCTTTTCCTTGATGTATCCCCTCAGGGTTATTCTAAGGTTCATACAGAACGTACACAGGGACTGCCACCAAATCCACATACACAGGAGCTCAGGCCTCCTCCTTCTACTCCCTCCATTGCACAGACACCTCAGTGACACGGACCATGGTACCCACTGTCCTAAGGACCTCTGACAACAGTATGTTTTTTAAAAATTCTTTAAGCTGGAGGACAATGACTGGATTTTGTTTTGTTTGTTTATTTGTTTTGCTAAGTCTCTAACTACTTTTCTAAGAATATTTAGGAGCACTTTACCTGGGATTAACTTCAAGGTGGTAGTTACTTGCAATGGTGCTGATTTCGATTTTTTTTTTAGATGGAGTCTGTGAATGAAACAAGAATCAGTTCAACAATTAATTATTGGCTGTCTTCTTTTTATTTCACGTGTCACTAAATCACCACTGCCAACTCTACAGTCTTCCAGGTTAACATAGAAATGAAAGAATATTCATAGGATCAGTGCTCCATAAAAAATTAATATATAAAGAGAGAAAATGTCATACATACCTACTTTGCTTTTCCCACTTACTAATGTGCCTTTGCTACCTCTCAGACCACTGGCGTGAGGTCATGACCGTGTTAGCAACTCATAACATGCATGTTCTACAACTAATTACCCTTACGGGTTTTTACTTTGTAGACACTGTGCATGTCTGTGTCACCTGTCTCTAGACCCGCTGGCTAAACAAGAAATTAACATGTCTGGTAAGGAAACACTTCCATACACTTGCACCCCTATAATGCCTCACCATGGGCCTCAAGACACGAGTCAACAAGCCACAGACTTGCTACATCCTCTCAAAGTAATGCAAAGCCAGGGCTCAAGTTGGTGAATTGCATTTTGCCTTAAGATTTGCTATTTCCATTTCTCAAAATTAATACATCTCAACAGTTTCTCTCGCCTGTTGTCCCTTCAAATAAACGTACCTTCCCTTAAGCTAGTTTACATTAAACAATCTATTTCTAGGGATGAACTAATACACCCAACTTCACGATTCTCTTCCTAACTTATCTCATTTCAGAGATATTCTCCATATGGAGTTTAGGGTGGCATCATACACGTTTTAAACATCGGATTCTGACTGAAATTTATACCGTAACTTGGGACAGAGAGTTTTAAATATTAAGCCTCCCATGTGAGAACACACTTCACATTTCTATTAGTTCAGTTCCTTTGTCCTGTAGAATGTTGTTTCTTCTGAGATAATTCAACATTACCCTCCTGAAGACTCTATTAATAGCATGACCATCCACGCCACGCATTTTTGCCTTTTTGAATACAAAATACCACTAAGACACTATATGAGATGCCATAAAGGGCTTAAAAATAGGCATGATGTATTCTCTACACAACTTCAAAACAAATATAATCTTGCCGAGGTAAAAGATAAAAAAACATGACCAAGGCACCCTATACACTACCATGCGTAAGGAACTGCTAATTCTGCGGGGCTGAGTACATGGAAGAGAAGGGCATTTCAGGGACTGGGGAGATGGCTGAGTGAAATACACTTGCTGTGGGGACAAGTGCAAGCCTGATGACTCCACATAGACCTCTAGCACTGGTACAAATGCGACCTTCTAATACTGGGGGACTTCACTGAGTGGGAAAGGCAGAGACAGGAGAAGCTCCCAGAGCGCCCAGGTCTGCCGGCCGGGCTTGGGAGATAGCAAGGAAATGTTTGTCATAAACAAAATGGAGGAGGAGAGGACTGGCAGCTGACAGTTCTCCTCACCCCACCTTCACGATCATGAGCACACAGGCACACAACTTCCTAAGTCACACACCAGGCAACCAGTGCTGGTGTATACACACGACCCAGATTGAAAAGCCTCCACCTGAGACGCTTACTGTGATAGTCTGATGCTCAATTCTCAGTTTTTCCACCCCAACACCATAAAGTTCCCGCAAAATACACATAATTCTTGTCTTTTTTCCAGCGCCTGATGGTCCATATACTAAAAGGTGAGGAAAGTCTCCACACTGCACCTAAGGGGGTTTGGGGAGAGAAAAAAGACATTTGATCCTTAGGTGAACCACGTTAAACAAACCACTTTAAAAGTACGAAGATACTCTGTTTATCCTCCAACTTCAAAAGAAAATGTACCAAACTCTGGACACTAATGTAATCTAACTTACATGCACAACTACAGAACAGGCAAGGAAAAATGCTAAATGCTTAAAAGCAAGTTTAACTAAGCTATCTGAAGGGCCCCTCTGAAAATAAGGGATGCTAGAAAGCGAAATAGATTTCTGTAACTAAGGCAAATGCTTGTCTAGCTCGGGTTCCCCCAAAATGGCCCTCTTGCTCAGAAGTAGTTGCACTGATTTCCTTGTAAGTTCAATTGCAAGATACAGAAGAACTTTCACGCTAGATCAGGGTTGATGCAAAGCTATGGAAGGGACAGCTGTAACAGTGCTATCAAACGAAAGAGAACTATTAATTAGCATGGGGGTTTGATCTTGCCACTAGAAAACCGAACACTAAAGCCACTGCCAGGAAAACCGGTATTTGTACAAATGAAGTATAACGTTCTATTTTAAATTAGTGCATTCATCACAAAACAAAAAATCTAAAACACACCTTCACTTCTCCCTCGCCTCTTCCAAAAGCTCTCACAAGAAGGACAGCGGCATTTGTTAAAGCAATTTCTTCTTTTCATTAAAGACTTAGCTGTGATTCTGCAGAGTAGCTAAGTAACTAAGAACAGGGTCCCGAGCACAGTCACCTCCATCGGCTTCCCATCTTGCACCCTGTAGCAGGAGAGCCTATCTGGCCCTTGCAGTAACAGACTGTCGGGGCACACCCCCTTCCCCGCCCCCTACAGCGGGTGCTTGCTCTTTATTCTCCACACTGGACTTCTTCGAGTCCCCCCACCAAACTCATAGTAACCCCGCAGCAAAAACCACTGCACTTTGAGGAACCCGTCACTCCGACCCCCTCGCTGACACTGGGGCGCCCGCCTCCTCCCTTCCCCGGGCCGTGCAGGAAGCCGCCGAGCGGGGCGGCCTCCTCCCTCCCGGTCTGCTCACCAGGTTGCGCAGCTGTGCTGCCTGTTCCTTGTGATAGTCCAGCCGGGCAAGGGAGCTCGGCCGGTATTTGTCCACCCAGAGGCTCATGGCTGCTTCCCAGTCCCCCCGCAAGTGAGCCCGTCAACTAGACCGGAGAGTTTTCCCGCGAGCGCGAAAGGGCGCGACGTCATTTCCGGCAGCCGCCGACTTCCGGCGAGGGAGACTGGGAAATCCTAGCAGGGGCCTGAAATAGTGGCTGCAGTTCCTGCTACCGCCACTACCCCAACAGTCGCTGCGTTTATGGGGCAATCGCTGTCCCTTTGTTCTCTGTGACATTTTAGAAACCATTATAAGGAATTAAAAATATATCTCTGACAGTCAGGACGTCCAATCTTAGTGCTGAGGGAAGGAAGTTTCCTCCATTTTGTTCTTTTGTTTATTCACGGATTCACTTCATTCTGATTAGCGCTGCATCATTTCTTATCTTTATTTGTAGAGCTGTTTTTCTTTAAAATAATAAACAAGCAAACAAACGTCAATGGTCAGTAAGCATTTGCCTGCACGCCTCTGTGAACTATGTTCTGAAGTGAGAGTAAAGAAATGCGGGAGCAAAAGCACTGAGGGGCCATGTTTAAAGACGCTGGGATTGTGACCATGGAAAGACGTTCAGGGATGAAGAGTGAGGTAGGTGCTACTGTGATTTGGCAACAGTGCCCAGAAACATGACAACTTCCATAAAGACAGAGAGTTCATGGTGGACCCTAGGGAATATGCTCTAATGCTATGTTCTAAGAGACTGAAAGAATGTGGAGAGAACATGGCAACAAAAAGCCGCCACCACCACCACAAAACCTCACCTAGGTTTACTTGTTTCCACAAATACAAAACACAGATGCCCCCATTCAGTGAGATCTCCAGTAACATCTTTGTGTGCGTCTCGAGCAATATTGCAGTGAAATTAATTTTTATCTGAAATTAGATTTTAATTGGTTGCCCTGTATTGTTATCTTACAACCATACTGAGAATTTTTCCACAATGAGACCCGTCAAAGTGGCTGGACAGGAGAGAGCAGAGAGTCTTCCTACTATAGCCAGTGGGTCAAGGCCAGAGACTCAGCTCTGCTCTGCTCCCTGCAGTAGCTTCAGAAGTTACTTTCAGACACCTGAAAGCTTGTCGTGAGGGTCAGCTTGGTTATCAGCTTGGTGAGCTTTGGAATCACTGTACAAACTATTCTATAGATATGTTCCCAGATGCAATGGAGTATTGTTGCCTCTGGATTCCAGAGGTTGTGAAAATAGCAAGGTCTGTCTCTACATACCAGCACAAAAAGGTGCACTGAGTCTTTAATCTGGACTGAGACTAAACAGAAGATATTTGAAGCTTTAGAAACAGCTTTAGCATTGGCTCCAGCCGTAAAAATTCCAGATGTCTCAAAACCGTTTATCTGTTTGTCCATGAAATCAAGGACAGAAGAGCTTTTAACCCAAACTTTGGGACCATGAAAACACCCTGTGATATACCCATTCAAAGGATTGGACCCCATAACCATAAAATGGCCCATCTGTCTAAGAACTGTGGTAGGTACTGCTAATTTAATGCAAGATAACACACAAATTAAGTCTGGGTCTAAACAGTGTATTCAAATACTCCATTACAAGTTTGAGGTCCTTCTCTAAGGAACACCATGTGGCTTGAATATACTTGGCCCAGGGAGTGAGTGGCACTATTAGGAAGTATGGCCTTATTGGAGTAGGTGTGGCCTTGTTAGAGGATGTGTATCACTGTGGGGGTGGGATTTGAGACCCTCCTCCTACCTGCCAGGAAGCCAGTCTTCTCCAGCTTATTTTCAGAACAAGATGTAAAACATCCAGGTCCTCCAGTGCCATTTCCTGGACACTGCCGTGCATCCTACTATAATGATGATGGACTGAACCTCTGAACCCGTAAGCCAGCCCTAATTAACAGTTGTCCTTTTTAAGAGTTGCTTTGGTCTTGGTGTTTCTTCATGGAAATGGCAGACCTAAGATACACTAAGACCTTGGCTGTCTAATGCTTGTGTAATCCCAGGACCAGGACTGGCCACACTTGAGTCCAGTGTGAGAAACTCACAGCCATCAAACCTGATCCCCTCTTGCCCAATGACCACCTGCAGGTCCTCCTCTATGAAAGATGACAGTAGATAGATGGGAGCTGCAACAGTTACTTTAATGAAAATATTTGGGCCCAACTCAGGTACCTTATCCCAGAAACCAGAACTGATAGATCTGACCCAGGCTCTCAGATATGGAAAAGGGAAGTCTACCACTGTATACATAGACAATTGCTATGCTTTTAATTCCATGCATGTTCATAGTATGATAGAGAAAGAGGACTTCTCACTGCTGGGGGAAAGGAAATTCAGCTCGCTCTTGACCCTGCCTCAAACAAGTAATGTTTCCAGAGAGTTACTTTTAGAACAGCTTCAGAAAGGACTGCTAATCTCACATGACCTTGGCTCATCCATCCTTTCAGACTGTTCCTGTTGGGACTTCAGTTAAGCCTTAGACTTTCTCAACACATGGAGTTTGGATAACAAGTAATGACAGATAGCTTTCTTTTGAATTAACCATTTTGGGGCCCCCAAACAGGAATTCTTTGCCCCATTTAAGCAGGAAGCAGTTATAAAAAAGACTGTTGTCCCAGTTCCTTAAGTTGGATGTAGATTGTCTTGAAGCTGTTCATATTTTAATGTTAATTCCACTTCCCAAAAAAAGGGCTGCCTAGTCCTATACACAAGAGGTGACTTCATCTGAACCTTCTCATCTTAATTAGTAAAATAAAAGAAAGCCAGTGACTGGGCAGGGCTGGGGGGTCGAGAGAGAGAGGGGGGATCAGAGAGGAGAGGTCAGAGCAGGGAAGAGAACAGAAGAGGAGTTCCTAGAGCTAGATCCAGGTGGGCTTAGTTGGCATTAAATAGCTATGAACATTTAAGGATTTTATAGGTCTAATATCTCATATAGAAGGGCAATTTGTATTTTTGTCTATTTGATGTAATCTTGTTGTGTAGAGGGCTTATGGATTGAGAATTGAATACATAAACCTGTATGAAAAGCTATCAGGCTGTAGAGTTGTGTTTGTGTTGGGTTATGGGGTGAACAAACACCCCAGGACAAAGGCAGAAAACAGGCGGTGGAAAACCGCCAAGGGAGTCGCAGGGACAAAGTGAGACCTGGGTGGCAGCTCAGACCATGTGACAGAGGTGCTCGCGACTCTATACTAAAATCGGGCCCGAGGAGTGAGGGGCAAGGCTGATAAAGAGATAAATCATTTTTTATTTTTTAATATTTACCACAACAGTTGGGATGGATGGTTTTAGTCATTTTATGAGTTATAGATATATTATCATTTTAGAAAAAGATTAACAAATAATTATGGTCTTGGACAGGAAGGAAATAAAACAGAAAGCTTAAACTTAGGGATTTCTATCTTTTCTCTTCTCTACCCTTCTTTCCTTCTTAGATAAAGGAAAGGGAGGATATAGTAATATTATAAGAAATTAGAGAAATAGGGACAGATTATTGAATCTATTCTTAAACAAAAGCATTTATTGCTATAGGCTTACCTTGATAGGTAGAGATCTTTACATTTTGATGCAAAATTGTGAGTTACATTGTCTTACATTGATATAAAATTTTGTATATTGGTACAGGTTTATGGTTTCCATTGGTACAAACCTTTCTATATTGATACAAAATTTAAGATTAATTCCTTATAACATATTTGTATATTTCAACTTTTGTATTACATACTATGTATTTTTATGTTAGATATTATGCCTATACAACTCATTATAAAATAGAAGTTTTAATCCCAGTTTTTTTAATGGCTACTATTACATTTTAAAATAATTAAGTAATACAAGTTAATAGTCAGACAGCCAAACCCATGGTCATATTAGATATTAGTCTTGATCATCACTGAAGTATACATCCTGAAATCTATAGATAATAGGTAGCTGTAGACAGGCAACATTTGCATGTTCAGATATGCTATGAATATATAGTCTTCAAAAGTCTCAGAGACTCACTGAATATGGCATTTAAAGGTATTTTTATTAAGTTGAGCTTTTTGACATTGAGACATCTCAGCTCCTGGCAGCAGCAGCCACATTTGTCTTGGAAGAAGATAAAGAGCATCGATAAACCCTCATCCCCGTATGAAGTTCCTTACTTTGTAGTAAGCTAGCCACTGGGAAAGAAATGTCCTAACTTTATCTGCACTCAAAATGCTATCAAAAACAGGACAAAGGGACACAGGATAGATGACTGCGAAGCTCTGCTTAGACAGGGTAAGCTAGTCCTTCCTAATTCCTGCTTCACTTAAGGTCTGTCAGATTTTCTGGGCCAGAAAGCTGAAGACAGATGCTCCAATGTATAAAGAATACTGGAGGCTGTCCAGGCAGTCAGATGTCTCTGTCATTTTCTTAATTTTTAAAGAAGCTGCATTCTTGCAATTCCTGCATATTCAAGTAATGTGTGTTCCTTCTTGTGTCTCTGACGGAGTTGAAGATTACATAGATACAGTCTCACAATTAAACTTAAGTTGTTTAACATTTAAAAAGATGTTTTAGGTTTAAGAAGATTTTTTTAAAGATAGTAATACAAGTTAAATAAAAAATGGTTTAGGTGCAAAATTATAATTTTATTAAAATAGGATAGAAGATAAAATACTTTATCTAAATTGCCAAATATAAATGGACTGGACATTATAGATGTATATCATAACTTACAGCTTTGTAATTGTTATAATTGTATTCAATTTATATTTGAAAGAAAATGTTTTTATTGAAATAAAAAGGGGAATTATAGAGTGTATTGTGTATTGTGCAGATGCCTTACCTGTCAACTAAATAGCCTATGGCTTAGGCAGGAAATGGAGGTAGGACATCTGGGGAAGAAAGGATTCTAGGAGAAAAGGAGGTGGGAAGAGGAGCCCAAAAAGAGGTGAGGAGACTGACACGGGGTACCTGAGCACAGGTAACCGGCCATGTGATAAAATGTAGATTAAAACCAATGGTCTTTAATGCAGAGTATCAAACCTTAAAAAAAAGAAAAAAAAAAGCCAAGCACTGACAAAAATATATTTGTATACATTTATGCAAAAATGTTTAAAATTTTTTTCTTTTATCTTTGTTTTTTAAAATAAAGTTAAAAAAATAAAAATAAAGTTATTAAAAAAATAAAATAAAAAATAAAACCAATGGTCTTACCTCTGGGAGCATGGCAGAACCAGGGCCTAACTTCAGCACAACAAAGTAGGAAGGTTTCAGTCTCAAACGTTCTTTTGAAAGCTAGAATCACTATGTGGAATATTCTAGTCATTTATTCTGGAGTTTTATGAGAATGTAACATTTAGTACTTGTTTGTTTGCTTGCTTGTTGGTTGCTTTTGCTTTTTTTTAAGCCTATTTAATTTATGAGTAGCAAAATACAGAAAGAATTCACTTTATTTTTTAACATAGTGTTTTTATTAATTTGCCCTTTGAGAACATCACACTGGCATACTGTTCTAGCCTTATTTCTATTGTTGTGATAAACACTGGCGAACATCAATTTGGGGAAGAAAGTGTTTATCTGGTTTACACTTTCCCCATCACAGCAAATGGGAGGTGAGGGCAGGAATTCAGGCAGGAACCTGAAGGCTGGACAGGAAGTGAGAGATGTGAAAGAACGCTGCTGGCTGGCTTGCTCCCCTTGGCTTGTTCAGCCTGCTTGCTTACAGAACCCAGGACCACCTGTCCAGGAATGGCTCCACCCGCAGTAGGTTTGTTCATCCCATGTCAATTAAGATAATACCTCCACAGACTTTTCCACAGGGACATCTGCTAGAAGCAATTCTTCAGTTGATAGTCCTTCTTCCATGATGACTCAAGCTTCTGTCAGGTTGATTTTAAAAACTAACCAAAACACATAGTTTTAATAATATTCACCCTTCTTCTGACTCCTTTCCGGATTTACCCCGTATGCATTCATTTCATTGTGTTCCTACTTAGTTGGAATTTATACTTTCACCTTCCACAGAAAGGAGTTTCCCTATTTGCCCAGTTGCTAAGCTATTTCCTTCTTCCGTCACGTCTGCTTCCAGCTTTATGTCACTTCCTATTGCTTAGCAACTCTGTAACTACAGCTTACATTGTCTCTGCTCTCTAAATCCAGTCGTACTGGGGAGCAGATGAGATGAGAAAGAGCCCCTACCCCCTTCAGAAGAAAGGAGTTAGGAAACAGTGCACCCCAAATGTAGTGCTTTTACATCGTATCTGAAATTTTTATTTTCCGTGTATAAGTGCTTGCCTGCATGTATATCTGAACACCCGTGTGTGCCATGCCCACAGAGGCTAGAAGAAGGCATCTGATCCCATGGAACTGGAGTCACAAATGGTTGTCAGTCACCCTAAAGGAGCTGGAAGCTGAAATCAGATTTTTGCAAGAGTAGCTAATGCTTTTTCACTGCTGAGCCACCTTTCCAGCCTCACAGTGAATTTTTGAAAGTAATGCTTTTAACCACTGAGCCAACTCTCCAGACCCACACTGAGTTTTTGAAGCTAAGGGAATGATGAGAAACTCAGAATCAGGAAATTCTCTCTGTTTTCCTTTCCATGTTTTGGCCCTTTATGTGGGCCACTGAATCTGTATTTTCCCCACGTCCCTCTGCTCTTGAAGCAAACCATAAAATCTCAAAGGCTTGTTCTAGCCCTTGCCCTCTTCCCTTGAATATCTTCCTGTGACAATTTTCCTTATTTTAAATGCCACTCAGACCAAGGAAACCTATCCAAATAGGTATTACCAAATACCACCATCCCACTATGTTGGCTATCACTAACTTTTATCCCCCCCTTTTCCTATCATACTCCTGGTCAACCACTAATAAAATCATTTTCCCTGTGTTGTGGGGCTACATGTCTGAAGGCACCCATATTGTCAGTATTAGTGGGCTGAGGCTACTTGCAATAATATAAGGGATTCTAAGACACAATGAGGCCAGGATTTTCTACTTTGTCATAGACAATAATTTCAAGATGATTTAGTATGAAGCAAAAAAAAAAAAAAAAACAAAACAGTTCTATGTTAAACCATTAGGAGAGAGCAAAGCACTCAAGAAAAGGCTGAGACCCACCCATGTATGAATGGTGGCTTCTCCATAGAGCCCTGCCTAAGTGTCTTAGTGGTAGGCAAACATGATTTTGAAGACTTTCAAGCTACTTCTTCAGGGATTGTTAAGACGACTTAAATCCTGCCTCCCTTTGGTAAATGAGATTATGGATGACTCCAAATAACCCTCAGTGGGGTGACAAGCTGATGAGGTCAAGGCATGTGTCATAATACTACATAGGCTGTTCTTGTGAGACTTCTGGAACATTCAGGCTTATAGGAAAGAAGGCCACATACTGAGGTCTTAGCTTCATTCCTCGATACCTTAGTATTCATATTTAAAGCATCTCAAATAGGGTAGTACAATCTGTCAGCCCCAGAATGCCCAAGATGCCTAGATAACCACTGGAAGACAATGGAGAGGATGCTAAAGGACTCTCACAGCCCTCAGAAAGCAGCCACCTGCCTGGCACACTGGTCTACAGGTCTACACGCTTGTACTTTTGCCATCCGTGGCTATGAAATAACTGCTGTCGCTGTACCTACCTAGTCCACGGTACCTGCTGACAACAAGCCCAGAAAGCTAACACTTTCCTGGTGTCTCAAAAACTACTTCTTTACAAAGTCAATGCTAAACAACAGCAGGATAACATGGAGACATTTTTTTCTCATATTCTTCATTCGTAAACCCCTGTCCCTAACGAAGACCTTCAGCAAGCAAATTGAGACATCAGAGACAGAGTTAAGGATGAACCTCATCTATTCGTCTATCTAATCGTATGGGTATTTTTCTCACTGATATTTGTTTAGGAATTATATTTCAGGCTTTGGCTAAAACTTGAAGTGTTTCCCAAATCAATTAAATGATAGCTCTTGTTTGGTGGTGGTCACAAAAATTAGAGCCAAATTCTTGTATTCCAGATGAACAATGAGAAATCTGGCTGACCTTCAAAAGAGCATTCTTAGTAGAAAAGGCAATTAGTGCTCAAAGAACTTCCCAGGGACTGTCATATTAACCCACTGGACTGAGTCATGGGACATTTTGCTGGACCAAGCTTTGAACAACACACTTTTAGAAAGTTTTAAATTATAAATGCGAGTGGGCAGATGGCATCACTGTTTCCACTACCATCTTCTATAAAAGCCCTTTGCAGACACTCCACGATACGGGTGGCCAAAATATAGCAACTGAATGATACAGTGAAGAATGTCATAACTTTTTTTTTTTTTTTTTTTTTGCTCTTTTTCCAAGCTCTGTTCTATGGATTTCTCTTTAGTATTTTTAGTTAATATCTTCTATTTTTTGTGTTTCTGCTCAAATCACAAGTGTTAATTTAAAAATGGTACTAGCCAAACTCACACATCTTTGTAGGGCCATAGAAGACTGTCGTCAGGTGCAAATAAACTGCCAACAGAATATGCCTACAGCCCATGTCTCTTTGACGATGTCCTGGTTAAGGGCCATTTCACACCACTAACAAAAAATTAATAGTGAGATAATTCTCACACGTTTCCTTTTGAAATGCCCACATGTTATGTTTGATTACTGAGTTCAGCTTTCTGACATCTTTAAATGGTTTCCTGAAACTATTTCTGTAATGTGAGGTGTCATATTGGATAGGTAGTAAGTGAGGGATGATGTCCAGGTTACTGATTTACTAACATGTAAGCAAAAATAAGAATGCTGTGAAAAGGTGGTTGCCTTTCAGTCAAATTCATTTATCAGCAAATACTCACTGATTCCCTAACAAGTCAAAAAGTCCAAATCATGAGAAAATGTGTGCTCTTGTCTCTATCCAAGGGATCCAGACGGCTACACAACATACGAGTTCAAATGAAGCCTGCCTTTATAGTTCCTCTTTATATACCAGAGCACAGGACTCTGAAAACATGTAGAACTTCTCTGACTCTTCCATAGTCACACTACAGGGTTCAATGGCCAGATGGCTACCATATTTGCTCCTTTTCAACTTTATGACAACAACTGAGAAATAACTTAAAGGTGGCAGGGATAATCTGGACTCATGTTTCAGAGGATGTATATGACTGTTCAGTCTCATGTGCTTACACAGAACACTGGGACAGCCGGAACACATGACAGAGAGGCTACCTGTGGCAGGAAAGAAGCAGTGAGAAGGGGGCTGGCTCATATCAAGATGGAAAGAGAACAGAGAGAGCAGAGTCATCATGGGGAAGAGACTGGGTAAGATATGACCCCACAGGCATACTGCCAAATATTTACCTTCACAACTTCTTCCTTTTGGATAATGTCATCAGATTATTAATCCGTCAAGGGATTAATCCAGTGATTAAGTCAACCCTCCTGACTTAACTGTCTCAGAGAATCCCAGGGGTGCTTTTCTCAATCAAGTTGATAATCACATGACTTCTGTCTATCCTGCAGCTGGGGTTTGCTATGGGTCTCATTTCTCAAATCTCTCTCTCTCCCCAACCCTCAGGAAGTCTTGCTACAACCCTCAACTCTTTCTGACACAACCCAGATAAGATTAAATAACAAGCTCTTCATTCAAGTTTCATTCATGAAAATTACCTCCTTATTCTCACTGTGAAGATTCACAGATAAAGGCCTGAGAAAATCCACAGGCAGCAGCGGCTCTGACGGAAATGAAAAATACTAATTTTGATTTCACAAGGATTTTCTGGTTTGTATGGTTATCATTTTGTTTTGTTCTAATGACCTAAGAGGGTGCATAAGTTGTTTTTAAATAGGAAAAATAGACATTCAGCTCAGTAGTTAGCAGTTTCCCAGCATATGAAAATCCCTGAGCCTGATCCTCAGCACTACAAACAAATGCATAAGTAAATAGATAATATATATATAATATTTATATAACATAAGTATATATCATTGTATATCATATATATGTTGTTAATAGATTAGGTGATGTTGTAAGAGATAATAGATGATTAAGAAGATATGATAGATAGATAGATAGATAGATAGATAGATAGATAGATAGATGGATGGATGGATGGATGGATGGATGGATGGATAGCTGTATAGATAAACATAGCTATAGATAGGGTACTATCATTGCCACACAGGGTTACAGATTCAAGGTGTATACAAAACCTTCATTCTCTGCTTTATTTCTTCAAAAACATCCAATAAAAGGGTTGATATGCATGTTGGATTGGAGAGTTGGCTTATTGGCTAATAATACCTTCTGCTCTTGGAGAGGACTCAAATTCAGGTCTTATCACTCATTGCCTGTTATTCCAGCTCATGGAGATTGGATTCCCTCCAGCCTCTTACAGTATCTATACTCATGTGTCCATACATCCTCCCACATACATGTAAATGAAAATCAATTTTTAAACATTTTGAAAAACTTGTTAATCACTTGTTTCCTGACTCACATCAGCTATAGAAAGCAGGACAGAAATACTATGTGCATGTGGCAAATGACTTTGGAGGGAGTGTACATAACAGCTTCATGAAATTAGCTGCTTCAGAAACACACATAATCAAGTCTTCTAGGAAGTCTAGGCTGCCTTGACTCATTCTTCTGCTTAGAGTCTCACAAAACCAAAACAGCACCAGAAAATTAGGATTTTATTGGAACATGCCAGGGGAGAATCTGCTTGCTTGAATTATTGACAAATTTTAGTTTCACGTGACTATAGGACTATAGTTCCAGCTCCCACACCAGCGAGGTAACACATTGACTCTGAAGAGGTTTCCTTCCTTTCCAAAATAATGTCTCTCTGTTCTGCTACTACCTCTCCTTTCACCCACCTTCCACTTCCAATTTAAGCATTAAGGCTCTACGGAGATAATTCATGATAATCTCCTCTTTGAAGACCAGATGATTAACGATCTCAGTGATGCCTGTCATCACTGTGCTTCGTGGGCATCTGTTACGACTGATGTTTAAAAAACCAGGGACACTGAGAATTCAACTACCATGACAAGGTACAAGGCCTCTTCTAGCCAAATACATATCATAGGAAATTAAAAGGATTTTGCTGTCTTAAAATAACATCTGATGCCTCAAAGATAGAGAAGAAATAATTAACACTGCAATGACTGGTTAGACGCAGGCTTACCAAGGGAAAAATGGAATTAGGCATATTATACCCTGCACATGTTACCGATTCTGTTTTGTTATAGAAGTTTCTAGTGTGTTGTGTGGGTTGCTATGGTGCTTTGTTAATTCTGCTTCCTTAAGAGGGGCTATTCCATGAGGAGTGGATCACATACTCAGGTGATTTTATGTGAACCTTCTCCCTATTTTAAACTGTTCAAATAAAAACTAGATCCTGTGATTGGGCAGTGGAAAAGAAAGGCGGGGCTGGAGGTTTTAGAGAGTGGGTCAAGAGAAGGAAAGGGTTAAAAAGACTGAGGAAGAAGAGTTGGAAAATGGAGCAGAACCACATGGCCTGGAGAAGTCACAAGAAGCATGGGATCTCATAGCTGGAGAATAGATTAGGGTAGAGGTGAATTTGCCCAATCTAAGTGTGCAGCTTATAAATATTATAATTGAGTCTATGGGTTTTGCATGGGCTTAAAGGGGTTGAAGACTTGCCATTATATTAGTGCTGAGGATTTTTCAAGGACTGGTTTCCATTCTGATTTTACCTGTGGCCCTGATACAACAGAAAGATGAGGCAGGCCTCTTCCAGCTTCCAGCTTAATATCGTTCCTAGCATCTCCATGTTTTGGGCACCTTGCTGTGGACACAGGGATAGCACTTTGCATGGGGAGTTCTTGGGCCCAGTTTCAGAGGAAGGTCATAAACCTTCCTCGTTTTCATGATCTACTTCAAGGGAGAAGAAGGTGAGGAGTCAAAATAGATTGAATTAGTGACATATTTGAGATCATAAATGGTCTCACCCCATCGCATCCAAGCTAGGACATGCAGTGTATCAACCACTATTGCAGGTCCTGAGGGATGGGAGAGGAATGAAAGTAGCAGATAGTGTAGGCTCCCACAGTATGGAGAAGGAGAACACGATCTTATACTATATTGTTCCAAACTAGAAAGAGTACACTGGCAATCCCAGATTTCGTTTAGGAATACAGGAAATGCCATTCAACACAGGAAGATTAACAGATAACAATGATAACTAATGAAGTTGCTTTATAACCTCCTAAGTTTAGTCTATTTAGCAAATAAGTACATGAGGTAGAAACTTATGGTTTCTTTGGAAAGTCAGTTATGTCAACTGATATTTTGCTGGGGCACACAGACTGTTTTGCCGAAGCAGACATGTGAAAGAATTTCTCTGAAGCAGACACAGATGAAAGTATGTTTTGCCTTAGCAAACAGGTGAAAAGACACATGATGTTTAGAAGGAATATAAATATGACCTCACAGAGATTGGGAGCTGGCTCTCCTCACTAGACTTCATTGGCAGCACACATGTATTGGTTTGCCTTACACTGCATTGCTGAATTTCGCTTGTGGTGACTTCATAGAACCCTGCCAACGTTTCTCATGGGGTTCCTGTGGCTTCTTGCTGCTTCTGTAGACTTGGGACAATTAGCAAACCTTGTAATTTCTTCTGGATTGAACTGCCCTTGCTGGTTGGTGTGTGAGGTATCCTGAGTAGACAAGACTGTGGTTGTTGATTTATGTTTGGTGTTTGCTAGTGTAATGGACTGAGAAGATTGGAATTACTGCCAAAGAACTATTTCTAAACAGGTCCACCTCCCCCATATCCTAATAATCTTTCTTTTCTGCAGAAAGATTTTGGTGCCATGTCTAGAAATTTGGCATTTGTCTCTGGGCCTGGACAAGGAAGTAGGCTCAGATGAGGATATCAGAAACAGTGACCGTGGGGCTTTGTTTACTACTTTGCTGAATTACTACCTTATGCAATCTCTTTGCTTATTTTCTTGTGTGATCTTGTTTACTTTTTCGCTTGATTACATTGTCTTTGATCTAAGAACTGATCATGTTTTCTGGATGTACCTAAAATGATATAAAAGCAGGTTGGAGAAAAATAAACCTGCTTTAGTCTCAGTATAAGTTTCCATCATGTTATAATTTTTGTCTGTTTTTCTTTTTCAGTCCTCATTCCTTCTCTTGAGACCCCTTTGACTGACTGAGCTGGCTTGTCACTTTCCCATGATGTCAGGTGGGTGGTGGACTATAATGGAGGTTAAACCCTTATTTAAGGAAGCTGTGAAAAATATAAGCCTACAAGTACACTTTCCATTACTTATTGGCATTGCATACTAGAATCATTATATTAATTATGATGAGATCACCTCTCATCCTTCTTTTTACCCATTAAGCAACAGAGTGTTTTCTCCTTTTAGCTGATTGCCTTAGTCATTTTTTAAAACATTTCCTGAAAAGTCAGTTCTTTGTGACTTTAGGCAAATGTCAAGATAATGTTGTATCTCTTGGTTCCAGTTTTTAAATATATGATCTGAGAGATGAAGAGCAAAGTAACATCCCGTCATTTCCAGGAGAGCATTGAGAGGTTAATGGAGGTTTCCCTCATGGTCCCTTCACCTTAGGAGATGGGCTGAATTGGTTTGACCCTCAGACCCTGTAATAGTGCCCTCTATTTCACAGGGTATCTGTTCCTTCATGGGGCACCTGGATCTACCTGAAGACAGTTTGAAATTATCCTCACACGCCCACTCAGCCACAATCATCCCTTCTTGAACCTGCCTTTGCCATTGCCCCAATGTGGTTACATTTTACTCAGTTGGCAGCCAAGAAGTGTGACTTTATCAATGACATCTCCACCCAGCCCTGCTCAACCTCAAACCCAGTGCTAAAGATACCTTAGGGAGGATCCTCAGTGACCCTTTCACAGCAACTCTTTAGTGTTTCTGGGTATCTCTGAAGAATAACATTGTGAGTCCAAGTATACTAACACAAAGAACACATCAACTCATATATCCCACAACCTTTGGTAGCTATGAACCAGCATACAAATAGAATATTCATGGCATATCCCTACACTGAAAGTGTCTTTAATAGAATATGTAATTTAGAAACGTAAAAGTACATTTGAATTGCTTACAAATGAGATTCTAAAATATCCGGCCACAACAGGAGTATAAAGATGTATGCAATTAGATGAATTAGGCTGTTAAAGTGGATCACTCAGATAACAATGATTATATGAAGACTAATAGGGCTAACACCAACCTCCACAAATGTGCATGGCTATTATTTTAGAGTCACCCCCTAGAGGCGCAGTGTTACGTTTATGTTGTGGATGTTGTGGGCGGGTGTGGAGACCGAGGGTTTGCTATCTGCTGCCATGTTTGTCAGGTCGGCTCCCTTCCTCCCCCACTATTCTCAAGGTTCTGTCATCTTGCTCTCTTGACTTTATTCAGACTGGATCAATCCTTATATGACTTTTCAACCCACACGAACATCCATTTCTGTTCTATTTAAGCAGAAAGAGAACTTGAAGTTACAATTCCGGGGACTTTGTATAGCAGTTTTTCCTCCCGCTTTCACCTTGTGTTAACTCGCCAGACTGCCCCTACTGAAAGGATTGTTTCATAGTTCAAATTCAAAGCAAGAAAACATGGAAGATTACCTCTGACCATGAGATGCTAGTACTGTCAAGGTACAACCTTCTTAAGACCCTCACAGTAGAACTGTGACACTATCTGATGATGTCATCATGCTACATGTATGACAGGCAATGTTAAATGCCTCAAATGATATAGAAAACCATGCATGCGCTTAATACATAAAACAGTGGCAGAGCTCCAAAGAGCTTCTCTGAAGCAAAGATGTCCAAGCAGAGACCTGCAGGATGGCTATGGTATTGCTGAGATTTTTAAAGTAAGGGGGAAAATGAAGAGAGGAACCCAAACAATGCAAACGCTGGGTGGAGTGTTGAGAACATTGAACTAAAACAGGAGTTAAGAAAGACAGAGAAAAGAGAGATCATTGTGAAGCTACTGTAACTGAGGCAAAATGTGCTGACTTAGTCTAGGTGCAGAAAAAAATAAAGGTAGGTGGTTGACCGTGGCTAGGGAAGGCAAGCTAGACCATCCTGACTTCCATACTTCGTTAGAGCATCTGCTGAGCTGGTGGCCATTTTGAGAAACTGGGGTTCTGGGGTGGGATAAGGGGATAAACTTTAAGTTGACTAAGAGTGAGGTATCCTTCAAGAATGTAAATAATGGGGAGCTGGGGATATGGCTCTGCAGGTAAGAACATATACTGTTCTTGTAGAGGGCCTGAGTTCAGTTTCAAATCCACATTCCCAGCGCCTGTGTCAGGCAGCTCATAATCGCCTGTACCTCCAGCTCCAGGGAGACCTGATGCTTCTGGCTTCTGTGGGCACCTGCACTCCCATGCCCATACCCAAGCGCAGAAAATCCCAGAGGCACATGATTAGAAAATCTAAAAGTAAATACTTTTTAAAAAATATGTTCTTAGGAATCCAATATCCAATAAACAATTGGCCTTGGCCTTCAGTGAAATGTCTGGACTTGTAGTGCAACAATGATGGTTGTTGACTGAAGGGAAACTTAAGCGTTCTTCAGAAAGTTGGTTGGATGGTGTTAAAGTGGTGTGAAAGGCCAAGGCAGGCTTGTAAAGGAACGATTTACTGAAGTAGACACAGGGGAGAGGATGTTCTGCTAAAGCAAGCACATGAAAGGACCGGAGATAAAGGATTTTTTGCTAACGACACACATGCATTGATCTGCCTTATGTTGCATAGCTGAGTGCATTTGTCAGGACACCATAGAGAGAAACGCACCATAAAACTTCCAGTGGTGTGCTGGAGTTTGTTGCTGCTTTCAAGGACTCAGGCTGATTAGATGCACGTGCCGAGGCAAGAGCCACCCTGAGGCAAGGCACATGGAGGACACGTGATGTTTGCAGGGTATAAGTAGGACTCCACTGAGTGACGGAGACAGACTTGGCTTGCTGGTACAGCTTCTGTGCAATGCTTGTGGGTCTCACGTCTTCACTGGGCTTCACCTCCCTGAGAGAGGCACAGCAGAGAATGTCTCCTGGGGTTCCTGTTGGTCCCTCCTGCTGACTCAGGCTGAGGGTTGGCTGTCTCCGCTAGGTCCTGTCACCACTGTCGCTAACCTGACTCTATGGAGCTGGGCTGCTGGTGTATCCATGAAGTGTTTGCAAGTGGATCCAACTGCAGCTGCCTGCCGACCTGTAAACTGAACTGCTGATTTCTAGACAACACAGACAGGAGTCGATCCAAAGCACCTTTCTAAAGAGGTTCACTTCCCCCGTATCTTTTTTTGTTTTCACTGCCTCTGGTGTGTGGTGGGTTACAAAGAAGTTTGAAGCATTTAAGAACCATCATTAAAAATACGATTTGAAAAAAAAAATTAAAGTTACAGTTGACGTAGAGACTGTTAATATCATCTGTTGCAGTAATTATTAAATAGAATCTTAATTATCGCTTTATCTTCCCCTGAGGTCTCACTCCACCTATGCCACTTAATATGGTGCCGTGCGCACTGACTCTGTCACTCGGATTGCAAGCAGCCCTTTTCCCAAAATTCCCTTCCCAGGCGGTTCACTCCGCCTGCCCTGGTGCTTCTGTCTCCGGTGGTGGTTACCGCTTGGCATCTTCTTTCCTCCACCACAAACATCACTTCAGAGCCACTTTTCAAGAGGATTTATATACTAGATTCTCAACTCACAAGCCCTCAGCACAATAAGATTACATCCAATAGACAAAGATACAAACTGACCTTCTATATGAGATAAAGACCAATAGAACCCCTTTAACTATTTATATCTACCTATGTCCGATTACAGCCACCAGGATCTAAGTCTGCTTTCCCCGGCTCCATATTGATTTTCTTAAAATCCCTGTTCCTTTTCTGTTTTCCTCCCTTTTCCTCGCTTACCTCTCCACTGTCCAATCACTTATCGACTTAATATAAATCTACAATCATCAAGGTAGAAGAGGTTCCTAGAGTAAGCAAGCATGTAGGAAGACATCAAATTTTAAGCATGAAGAAGAGGCTGCTAGAAGGATGTGGACTGAATGCAGGGAATGGGAAGGAAAGTCTGATCAACACTCAAAGGGCTCCAGTACTTTAAAGCTGGGAAAATGCCACAGGAGGAAACTTGAAGCGTGCTGAATTTAACTAGGAGGCCGCTGTGTCTTCATTACCTTCTCTTGAACTAGAAGTCCCATTAGCTCCCTTATCTACTTTGATGATATTGTCTTTAAGTCAACAACTATCAAATTTTGTATTGCAAGTCCAAAAGTCAAGAAGAAAGAAAATATGAAAAGAGAGAACAATCATAATTGAAACAAGGACTAGAAATATATGTATGATTGACATGTGCATATCACCAGGGAGCATTTCTGGGGACATCAGAATAGCATATTATTGTTGTTGTTGTTGATGATGATGATGTTGTATTACTTTCGATATTACTACTGTTACTATTATACTATAATTGTAATGTGTCAGAATCAAGAAAGCTGAAAATATTGGCAACTCATTGGCATTGGTGTGAACTGGTATGTGCCAGTCTATCCTTTGGTCCTGGATAAGTCATTCATTAATAAGCCTTCCTTCAGTCTCTAATGTGTCCTTATGTGAAGACTGATGTGTGTATCACCCTGTGTTTAGGGTAAGTGGAGGGTGGACCCCCTCCTTGGCTCTTTATTCAATAAGGTGGGAGCATGGAGCATCCAACAAAGTACATTTAAAGGAAGACTTCCCAGGGCTATTTTCAGTTCTATTATTTGTTGGCTGTGGAACTTAAGGTACAACTTTTAATCCACATACAGTTTATAGAAGAGAAAAGCCAAGGCAGGAGCCTGTGGGCAGAAACTGAAGGAGAGACCACAGAAAAACACTATTTGCTGGCTTGCTTCCGGGCTCACATTCAGCTTCCTGTCCTATCCCTCCCAGGACCATCTGCCCAGGCATGGACACCACGCAGAGTGGGTGGGAGCCTCCTACATTAATCAACCACCAGCAAGTGCTACACACTCATGCCTATGGGCCAACAGGATGCAGGTATATCTTTAATTAAGAGTCCCAGCTCCCAAGTGTGTCAAGTTGACAAACTCCCCTATGTATGTGTGTGTGGGGAGGGGGGGTAATATACACCAGACAAGTGCACTCAGGGTCATCCTTTTGCAGAAAGACAAGATTGTGTAAAATACTGTACCCTTCCACCCACCATTGATCTGGCCGTGTCCTGCCAGCTGCCATTAACTTAGATACCCTGGGTGAGGGAGCTAGCACATATTTAATGCTTTAAGTCTGAAGCTCGTACTGGGAGTTACTGAGACGATTTAACTTTACAAATGAGGAAAAATAAAGCCAGAGGAAGTTAAGGAAGTCTTCGGCATTACACAGCTCCCAAGCATCCCAAAGAGAGCTGAAGTTCCATTCTCACGGAAACAAAACCCAAGTGGATAAACTATGCAGTATTTCACAATTTAAAAATAACATACTGCTGTAGAGGTTGCTTTAGAGGTTTAATCAGAAAGCAAAATAAGGGAGCTGGAGAGATGGCTCAGTGGTTGCTCTGGCTGCTCCTGGTTGACACTGGCTGCCCCTCCAGAGGACCCTGGGTTGACTCCCAACATTCACATGGTGGCTTACGACTATCTGAAAATCCAGTTCCAAGGGATCCAATACCCTCCTCTGGCCTCTCCAGGCACTGTGTGTATGTGTTGCATAGACACACACAGGCAAACGAATTGTACACAGGAAAAGTAATGTTTAGGTTATTTTTAAGAGAAATTTTTTAAATGGAAAAATTGACTTCTGTATCAAAACAAATGTCACTATGGATGCATAATCACCAAGCAGGCAACAACACTGGGGTATCCAGCAAATGTCACTGGGAATGCATAATTATCAAGCAGAAAACAACGCTGGGGTATTCAGCAAAGCTAGAGAGATCCATCACATCCCAAGGGCCCTGGTGAGGCCTGGGATGGCCGGAAGGACTGTCCTGTATGCTATGTACTGAGACAGGCAGTGCACCCTACAACTTGCCACGTTAAAGTGTTTCTTGGGGTTCTCAACTAATAAATTAATGCCCAGAGGTTTGTCTCTCCAGAGCCTCATCCTTTAAAAGCACAGTTGTCACGTGTTTCTCTTTTTAAATAAAGTTGTAAGAAAAAAAAAAAAAAAAAGCACAGCTGCACTCAACTGTCCTTGAAGTCAAATTGGACCAATTAGCAACACCAGCTCCAACATCTCAAATAGATCCAAGGTCCCCATTACTAATTCAGTTTGTGAGCAGGAGCAAGTGCATGACTGCCCACCATGTTGCCAGCATAGCATAACATTTGTTTCCAGTCCCTGCCCCTCATACCAAGAAGGTACAGTCTTTAGCATGATGAAAACAGTTTTCTCACACGCCTGCTGATGATGCTTGACTTTCATCTGAAAGCTTACTTCGAGCACAGCCCCTCGACAGAGTCATCCTCTTCAAATCAACGCTGATTGATAACAAGGTCTCCTCAGCCTGGCACCGTGCCTTCCATTTGAACAAGACTGGAACGGCATTTGTAAACGATTCAGCTTACTCTTGCGGCAGTGGTGAGCTGTGCCAGCCCAGGCTGGAAGGACAAGGCTACCATTTGAGTGTGGGCTAGAGGGAGGGGAGCCAGGAACGAAGTTAGACTCTGCGTGCTCAGGGCCGAGGGCTGACACCAAGGACGGAGTCTGTCTCTCTCACACCTTCTCTGTCCTGCCAAGCAGGCGTCATTTTTCTGGGAAAGCCTTCTGGAAATTGTTGATACTATCCATGGGTGTGACCTGGGCACTTTCCCCACCTTTCCTCTGAGAACAAGAAGCCTATTCTTCCGCATAAGGATTTTCAGTCTGTGGTCCATGGATACTTGCCACAGACCAATGGCTGTAGAATTTTGTATAAGGGCTTCGTTTTTCCACTATAATACACACCAAGTTTAGGGACGGTCTGTCACTATTCTCTCCCAACTGCCCTTAAGGTAGATCTTGTGACAGTGGTGCATACGGGCACCCCATAGTTCTAACTATGAGTTAGAACCCATGAGAGGACATACTTGTGCTACACTTGACAAATGGTAGCGTCTCCTCTGTGGAAGCACCTGTGACTGTTTTCATTTTCATTGTTGTCAAACTTTCAGTATGTTTTTTCCCCACAGCCCCAACCTCCCTGTAGTTGGGGATTGGATTCACAGGCTTCACTGCACTGGCCCAGCACAAAGCCCCCTAGAGTGTGGTCTGAGTGTGCATCATACAAGTCTGTGTGCCAGCCCTACTCACATCTGCCTCCAGCTGAGGCTCAAAGCTCTGCAACCACCTAAAGGTTATGAAAACATACACAAAACTAACCTGCTTTTGATCTCTCAAGAACATTAATTACATTTTTTTTTCTACAGAATGGGCTTTCAAGTACCTTAGCAAGAGATTTTGATTTTTTGCTAACACACCACTGATTAGACTTACTTATCTTTTTCTTTTAGAATTTATTACATTTCTATACAATATATTTGGATTGTACTCTTTCCCCTCCTCCAGTTCCTCCCAGATCTTCCCCACCTTCCTACTCACCAAAAGGCCCTGACATGCAGTTGATCTCCTCAGTGATATTAGAGAAAACGGATTTTCCCTTTCCCAGGAGGCAATGTGTTGCATATAGCTTCTTGGTTAGGCGTGGGACTTTGTGCTTACTTCCCCTAGCAATGCTGGCTTTATCTCGTCACACAGGTCTTGCTCATGCTATCACAGTCTCTGTGGGTTCATGTGTAACTAGTGATCTTGATGGACGTAGAATCTGGCATTCCATAGAATGCTTTTTAAAAATTCAATCTACAGGTAAAACTGTAGAAAATGGAAGGCTCCATCACCACCACCATGTCTCTGATGTGCACTGATTTACTCTCAGAATTCCACCCCCTGAGCTTATCTCATATCCATGAACACTGAGTAAAGTCACAATGTGGGTGGAGAGTAGATGATCTGTTCACCATCTAAACCGGATGTCCACAAGATAACGGTAAACTCTTTAGCACAACACATACTTGAACTTCTGTATGGAAGCCTCTTAGAGTTGGAGACTCCAGGCAAAGCCAAACCACGTTTTCACTAGAGACTCTGTATGAAAAAAGCTGCTCTTTGGGCTGACAGATGGCTCGGTCAATGAGAGCAATGGCTGCTTTTCCAGAGAGGCAGAGTTCAGTTCCCAGAACCCACATTAGATGTCTCTGAACTGCTTGTAACTCCAGTCCAGGGGATCAGTCCTTCCCCCAATGTGCACATAACATACACTCACATGGATACAAATAAATACGTAATTTCTAAAAAGAAACTAAATGCTGTTTAACTCTTGTGGTCTGTGATATTTCCTCATGGCAGCTGAAAGAGATTGTGGTCAGCTTTTGTCCCTTAACAAAAAAGGTGATGTGGATGGAATTCATATGGGCTACCATTATAGAGTTAAAAGAACCATAAATTCAATTTTTAATATATCTATACTAAAGTTATGTTTGGATAAGAACCAAGAGTTGATAGACATGCAACTGAAGTAACAAGCCGTGAGAGATGAGTCCCTTTCCCTGTGGAATGCAGTGTAGAAACTTTAAAATGAGAGTTTTTCCTCATTTAACTTGAACTAATCCACACTCTGCCATCATCTCAGAGCCTGGCTTCTGCAGGCAATTGACAAGACAGAGCAGAACTCACTTGCAAAGACTGAGGGCTAAGAGTACTTGGGCTTGATGGGTTTTATGAAAGATTCTCTGCTAATGTGAAGAGAGGGCATTTAAAGTGACATAGGAATCTCAGGGAGTATCTAACAGAGAGAAGAAGACTGTTATGAGCAGCTATGTTACCAGTGTTATGAGCAGCCATGTTACCAGTGTTATGGGCAGCCATGTTGCCAGCATTATGGGCAGCCATATTGCCAGATGGCTCTATGTGATGGGGGCCATTTTGGGTGCACTTTGGGTGGGGATCTAGTGGGGACATCGGTCCTTGTGCAAATGACTCAGGCCCAGAGAACTAACAGTGATCAGGAAAAGAATTCAAGAGATTCTCAGACAGGTGAACAGACCCTGGGAGTCTTAAACATTACCTTTCTTTGGAGCATTTTCTTTATAATGATAGGAAATGGCACATTTGTCATCAGACATTTCTGGGTGAGTACCCACCAAGCTTTATGAGTAACACTTTTCCATTTCCTGTGCCCCATAGCTTCAATTCAGTATTTTTTATGAATTATGTAACAACTTGATTGTCATGCAGAACTTTCTTTTTAAAAATTGTTCTAAAAATGGGTCTAGCCACAGCATGCTGCTGAGGTGGTCATTTCTCCTGACGAATTTCTCTTCATTTTTATAGTCTTAATTCAAAGTTATTATCTTGGTACTGTGGGCATACTCCATGAGATCTGCATGCATGCTGAAAAATGGAAGAAAAAAAACCCTCTTACACAACCTAAAGTTAAATGCTTCTTAGCACACAGTTCAGCTAGGTTTCTATAGGCCAAGTCCTCTACAGAACCACTCCCAGATACACTCCAAATGCTTAAGTTTTGCTAGTTTTCATTCCTATAAACTTTTCAGGCACTTAGAATCAATTATCAAGAGGACTGTTGAGACAGAGAATCACAAATTTGTTATAGAGGGCCTATCTTTTATATTGCATCGATTAAGGAGCCTGTGGCCTGTGGCTGAGGCAGGAAATGGGAAGTGAGTCATCTGGGGAGAGAGAATTCTGGGACACAGCCAGGCGGTAGATCCATCTGGGAAGATTCGAGGAGACAGACACACGGTATCTGAGCATCGGTAACCAGTCACATGGCAGAATGTGGGTTGAAATGAATGTGTTACCTTTGTTATGATCTAGTCAGAGAAGAGTCTAGCTTTATGGACAAGGTATTTGTAAATATGTTTTTAGTTTGAGTCCTATTTTTGGGAGGACAAGGCTGGGAGGAAGAACCAGGCCCTAATTCTAATCTTAAAATAATTAAGTTATCTTAATCTTTACAACCCAAATTATCACTGAAAACAGTATTGTTTAATTAACAGTGTTCTTGGTGGTACATTGTCCCCAAGATACAGCACAAGGTGGCGCTGTTGCATTTATGCTAACGTACCAAAGACACCAAGGCATGGGTTTATATATGCTAGTGTTTATAATGCCATCATTCTGATGGATAGGAACAGCTAAGCAGAAGAAAGGAGAAAAGGCATTCCTGTTCCTTATGGGGGAATCTCTGGAGAATCTGTGTTTAAGAATTGGAACATAAGAAGTGTTAGAGGAAGTAAGAGGATGCTAGGGGACCATTTCTGTATCTGCAGTAAGAGGATGCTAGGGGACCATTTCTGTATCTGCAGTAAGAGGATGCTAGGGGACCATTTCTGTATCTGCAGTAAGAAGATGCTAGGGGACCATTTCTGTATCTGCAGTAAGAGGATGCTAGGGGACCATTTCTGTATCTGCAGTAAGAGGATGTTAGGGGACCATTTCTGTATCTGCAGTAAGAGGATGCTAGGGGACCATTTCTGTATCTGCAGTAAGAGGATGCTAGGGGACCATTTCCGTTATCTGGAGACAGGATTCAGTTCTGAAGTTAGGTGTCAGCTGAACTCTTCTCTGGGTTTGAACATTCTGCAAGGAGGGGCCTTCCAGGCTATGGGGCAACGCCTGAAGTCTCTGTGGGCTTGCTGGAAACACAGGTACACCTCCAGAAGCTTGGACTACAGAGGACAGGGAAGAATTGTAGCCGCCATGTCTAGTGCTGAGGCCAGGTGCAGAAATCACTGTCAGGTGCTGGGCTTGAAAACAAGAAGGTGGGCTCCCTTAAAAAATACACGCCAGCATCTCACCCAGAAGCTTTCTCACTCAGAAAATTGCAGGTATAGAAGTGAGTTTTAAGCAGGCATCCCTGCCTAGGCCTAAGAACTCCTTCCTACACAGGTAGCAGGAAATTAAAATCCAGCAGCTGTAGAATGCCCAAATACAAATACCCATGGAAAAATAAGTAGAAATTGTCCCGGATGCAGAAGATTCTCCTCTGGGCTGTGAGTCCTTTTTCTGTACCCAGGGGTTCCATCTCTACAGATGCAGCCAACAACAGATTGAAAATACTTGAAAAACAGAAACTGAATGTCTGTACTGAGCATGTCCAGACTAGCCCCTTGTCCTTATTCACTTAACTATTGTGTTTACATTTTATCCTGTGGGAGCTGGGAGGTGATACGGATAAGAACATTTGCTGTACTAGCATGAAGACCCGAGTTTAGATCCCACATAAAAACTGGGAATAGTAAGTAATCAATCTGTAATCCCTGCACTGGGAGAACAGAGATAAAAGGATTCCAGATGCTTACTAGAAAGACAGACTCAGCTAGCAATGACAAAGCCCAGGTTCACTGAGAGACCCTGTAAGACAAAAAGTAAGTAGGAGTGATAGAGGAAGACCTCTAGTGTTGACCTTTGACTTCCACAAATACATACATGGGCAATCACACCTACCCCATACCTACACACACACACACACACACACACACACACACACCACTGTATGTGTACCCCTCAAAAATACACACTTCCTACACACATCTCACACATATCCGTACACACACAGCACACCCTATACATACATACACAGACCCCCTCCACATGCATACAACACACATGTGCTTGCTTGCACACACATAAGCAATCTGGAGGTGATTCAAAGTGTTCACCAATGTGTGTGTATAATCTGTGCAAACATACTTTATATAAAGGACTGGTACATCTATACAATTTCACAGCTCCAGGAGCCTGGAAGCAATCATTTAGGGGTGTTGAAGGAGGATTATGTCCTCCCCAACCCTCTAAGCAAACAGTTCTGTGTATTTACAGCCAAACACTTTCTAAATTTTTCAAAAAACATCCAATTGGGAAGTCTAGAGTCACCACTGCTGCAAACAACAAAACTTTTTGAGAATAGTAAAAATACTCAGCCTGATTTAATCTGGTGTGGATTCCACAGCTGTACTGGGCCCGAGTAGACATAAAAATAGATGGGCGATCAGACAGATAGACTGATAGATAATATATAGATATATAGAATTACAGCTAGCAATATGATAGATAGAAAAAATTCTTTTATGTAACAATGTGATTTGACTTCCAAATCAGAGTTTGTCTGTGTTAGCCATGAAGAATTCAGTAACAATGTAATAATGTAACATAATTTAATTTAGATCATCCATGCCCCCAAAGTCTCATGTCAGAGAAGCAGATAATTTAAGCAGCATTGGTTTACTCTAGTTTATATTATCGGGATAATTAATTCTCCTTTCCATTTCCTCTTGCTAATGTAATGTGACCTCTGAGTAAATTGGTTAGGAGACTTGGTTCACACATGTAGTTCTTGCAAATACAATCTGAAACATATACATGCAAACCACCACCATTAGATGAAAGCCTAATTAATTTATTCTCCAAAAAGGTAAAGATGAATGCTTCCACCTAACGGATCGCATACACCAAAGCTAGTATTTAGTTAAATATTAGAAATAAGTCCATGCTTCAGTTTGCTTTCCATTGCTGTGATTAGCCACGCTGACCAAACACAACCTGGGAAAGAGAAGGTTCATTTCATCTAACAGCTTAGAGTTTATCACCCAGGGAAGCCAGGGTAGGAGTTTAAGCAGGAACCTGGAGGGAGGAATTGAAGCAGAGAACATTACTCACTAGCTTGGTCCACATGGCTTGCTCAGCCTGTGATCTTATACATGCTAAGGCCACCTGTCCTGGGATGGAGTGCTTGGTAGACTGGACTTTCCTACATCAATAAACAACCAAGAAAATGCCTCACAGACTGCCTGAAGACCAATAGGATGGAGGCCATTCCTCAGCTGAGGTTCTCTCTTCCCAGGTGGGTCATTGCAGCCAACATTAACACCACAGCCAATGTCAGAATTTAGTACTACCCCCCAAAATTTCTCCATTCAATCTTTCAAAGCACCTTGCCAAGCCAGGCCCAGTCACATATATTAATTACAAATTTCCATAGTTTTGCTACCCAAACATGCTGTACAAAATTACCTCCAAGATGCTGTTTTGCAAACACATTCTTCTGGTTCCTCATGGATATGTGCTTTTCATAATGGTTTAAGAATGCATCTGTCCCCTCCCTTCAGAGACTTGATTGCAAGACTTCTCCTAGTGCTACTCTCAAGTTTTGATGAGTAATACTAGTCTGTGTCTTCTGGAAGCTCCGAGCACAATGAGAAAAAAAATGTCAATCACAGACATTCTTTTGTTCTTTGTAATTTTCTCTCTGAAGGGAATCCAGAAACATAATAACTGTTTGTGACCTCAAAATATGCTTAGAACAAGCATACAGCCTTTCCTTTAAAAATTCCTTTTAGATTTATTTTTGTATATAAGTGTTTTTTGCCTGCCTATATCTGCATGTAATGCCCGAGGATGCCAGAAGGGGGCATCAGATTCCCTGATACTGAAGTTACAGGTAATTGTAAACCTCCATATGGGTGATGGAAATTGATCCGAGACCATATGCAAGAAAAGTCAGTGTTCTTAACCCCTAAGTCATCTCTTGTACATCTTGACTTCTGGCTATAACAGTTTTGGACATTGGGCTGCCTTTTGATCTATTATTATTATTAGTAGTAGTAGTATTCCATTTGTTTACATATCAAATATTCTACTTTCCAGTTACCCCTCCACCAGGCCCCATCCCATATCTGCTCTCCTCCTACCCTTTGCCTGTATGAGAGTGCAAATATCCAGTCTGTTAGCCTATATCTTTTTATTGGGGAATTGAGTACATCGATGTTGAGAGATATTAGAGACCAATGATTGTTGTTCCCTGTTATTTTTATTGTTAGAGGTGGAATTATGTTTGTGTGTTTCTTTTCTTTTGTGTTTGTTGTGGAAAAAACCTAATTTCTCCATCTATGGTGAGTGTGAGTTTTTCTGGGTACAGTAACCTGGGCTGGCATTTTTGTTTTCTTAGGTTCTGTATGACATCTGTCTAGGATCTTCTGGCTTTTATAGTCTCTGTTGAAAAGTCTGGTATAATTCTGATAGGTCTTCCTTCATATATTACTTGACCTTTTTCCCTTAACATTTTCAATATTCTTTCTTTGTTCTGTGCATTTGGTATTTTAATTATTATGTGATGGGAGGAATTTCTTTTCTGGTCTCATCTGTTTGATGTTCTGTAGGTGTCTTGTATGTTTTGGGGGCATTTCTTTAGGTTAGGGAAGTTTTCTTCTATGATTTTCTTGAAGATGTTTGCTGGTCCTTTGAGTTGGGAATCTTCACTCTCTTCTATACCTATTATTCTCAGGTTTGGTCTTTTCACTGTGTCCTGGATTTCTTGAATGTTTTGAGATAGGAGATTTTTGACTTTTGTATTTTCCTTGACTGTTGTGTAGATGTCTTCTATTCTATCTTCTGCCACTGAGATTCTCTCTTCTATCTCCTGTATTCTGTTGGTGATGCTTGCATCTGTGATTCCTATCCTCTTTCCTAGGTTTTCCTTCTCCATGGCTGTCTCCCTTTGAGTTGTCTTTAATGATTCTATTTCCATTTTTATATTCTGGACAGTTTTGTTCAATTTCTTCACTTGCTTGATTGTGTTTTCCTGTATTTCTTTAAGGGATTTATGTGTTTCCTCTTTAAGGGATTCTACTTGTTTACTTGTGTTCTCCTGTATTTCTTTAAGGGAGTAATTTAATGCCCTCCTTAAAGTCCTCTATCATCTTCATGAAATGAGAGTTCAAATCTGAATCTTGCTTCAAAGGTGTGTTGGGGTATCCAGGACTTGCTGTCATGGAAGAACTGGGTTCTGATGTTGCCAAGTCTAATTGGTTTCTGTTGCTTTTGTTCTTTCTATCCCCTTTTGCCTTAGGGTTATTTCTGGTGTTATCTGGGGTCCTTGTCTGTGATTGGAGCTTGTCCTTCCTGTGATCTGTGATCCTGTGAAGCTGAGTGTCAGAATACCTGGGGAATCAAGCTGCAACTGGGGTGTGGGCTGCATGGGATTGGGTCCAGAGTGGGGGGGGGGGGGGAATCTAGTCCGGAACTGGAAGGCGTGTGTGGGTCTCTGGCTGGGCAGGTATTCTGCTTCTGCAGGCTGCAGGGGTCCCAATTTGCTGGGTTTTGGGGCCTACTTCCTGATCCTATAAGTTTATAGTATGGTGGTATCCTTGATGTCTCTGCGACCAGACTGAAATTAATCAGTGTTTTGAACCAGACTGGTTTGGAACTTGCTATGTAGACCAGGCTGGCCTTGAATTAACAGAAATCTACCTCTGTTTCCTGAGTGCCAGGAATAAAGGTCTGTCCCACCATGCCCAACTAGTGCTATTGTTATTTGAGGAAGCCCAGAGGACTCCCTCACCCTTTTTATATTTATAGAAAGCAGATGATATCCCTGAAACAGCAGCTGGCATCTTGACCTTGGACCTCCAGGTTTTAAAACTGTTAGAAATTAAAGTATGTTGAAGTAATTTAATCTATGGCACTTTTGCTGTAGTAGTTCAAATGGACACCCTCAAAAGCAATCTGCAAATTGTGTACCGGTGCTTAGGTATAAGGATTCATGACATTTCTGGTTGTCTAACAAAATGTCTTCCAACTGGAATTCACATCAAGAGTTGGGAAAGCAACCAATTGAAACATGAATAAAAGACTAATTAGAATTTCCATATAATTATGTATAGGCAAATGTCCTACTCTGCAGTCTGTTGCTGTGACAAGATACTGGCCAAAGCAATTAATCTGAATAGTAGCCCTCTCAAACTTCCCATGCCAACCTTTAAAACCTCCTAACAAGAGAAATGATGTAGGCTTGATTAAAAGCTCTTGAGTCTGGGAAATTATTGGGGGGAAAAACCCAAAATTCTGCAGTCATTTGTGAGCACGTGTGTGTGTGTGTGTGTGTGCGCGCGCGCACTCGAGTCCATATTTGCCTATGTGCAGTTTTGTCACAGATGTGAGTTCACTTAGCTACCACTGCAGTCAACTGAAAAGAACAATCCTCTCAACACAAGGTTTCAATACATTACTATCCCTCCCCCTCTCCTCAGCCTCCAGCAACCATTAATCTGTGTTCCATCCGTATAATTTTGCCATTTGAAGACCATGATATAAAGGGAATCATTCAGTATATAACCTTTTAAGACTTTTTCTTCCTCCTTGGCACACTTCTCTTGGGATCCATCCCAGTTGTTACACGCATCATTTTCCTGCCAAATGAAATAAATAGAAACAGAGCTATCCTGGGTACACAGTGGCTCAACCAGGCTGACTGCTTAGACTCTCTCAAGGTCTGAACCAACATTTTGGAGGCTTTGCTTATGAAACTGCTTCCAGGCTCACTGGAGCCCAGGCAAAGTCAACCTTTCAACAGTGGGACAAGAGCCGCTCCCTGCACCTGTCAGTGGCCACCAGAAAGGCAATCTTTGCATCAAAAGACTGCCCGCATCCTCCTTATGCTCAAGGTGGTCCACCTTCAGCAGCAGTCAATACAGCCCCCTCATACTTGGGAGCCTTCTAGCTTTTTCATATCCCAAGTATCTCCAACTCCAGCAAGAAAAAGGTCAATCTCACCGGATCTCTCTAGCTCATACAGGATCGTTTCCTCGTTTCAAGATCTATTCCTTTACTGATGTTGGAAAGAATCTTTAGCTGTATAATGCAGCATGTTCATGGGTTCCAAGAACTGCAGAGTTTATATATTTTATAAGGGCGTTTATCTGCCTACTGCAGTAATGGTCCACGGTGTAGGGATTACAGGATTTGTTTAACCCTTTCACTTGCTGAAAGATGTTTAAATTTATCCTGGTTTGGAGATGCTATGAACAGCATCAACATTCTCATCTATGAGTTGATGGGTACATTATGCCGATTTTTCTCTGTCCGGGGTCAATGGGCAGGAGTGATATGGCTGGGTAGGTTTGGCATATGCATGCTCACTTTTTATGAGATACTGATGAGCAAATTTCTAAACTGGTGGTGCCATTTCCATGGTAACCAGTGGTGTCTGAGTGATCATTTTTCTCCTCATACTCTGCTTTAGCTGTTTTGCTCCTTATACTGAGGTATCCCTTTGAATTTAATTTACAGCCGTTGAATGTCTGACAATGGCAACACAGCCTCCCTCTCATCTACTGTTCAGTCATTCTCCTTGGTGGAGGTCCTGTTTTCATCTTCTGACACTTTTTTTAATTACTTATTTTTATTATACATATAAACATTATTTGTCTCTGTGTGTGATATATGTGTGCCACGTACATGCCTGGTGCCTTCAGAGGCCAGAAGAAGATCCTACTAAAAAGCCCATCCTGTGACCATCTAAAATCCTATTTCAAAGTCATTTTTATCTGTAGCAAATCCTAAAATAACCTAAGAGACACCAGCTTTATGACTTGAACCTGGTTTGTTTGATGCTTTCAGTGAAGGACCTCCCTGCAAAGTTGAAGGTCTTGTGTTGATTCCTTCAGTGATGGTTGAACTGTGGGTCATCAAGGTTGTTTCTCCTCATTCCTCAGCTGGGGGTTCAGGATGGAGAACGGGTAACTGCCTTCCTCCCAGCCAGCTGTGGGTTCCTCTTATCCATCTATTTGCATTCTCTCTTCAGTGTTTCCAGGGGTCCCAGGCTCACTGCTCAGTGAGTGTTGTCTACAGAATCTCTTTCTCACCCGTCTCTGATCATTTCCATTGTGGACCTTCAAGGAAATTGTCATTGTCCCAGGAAACACTCAGAAAGGGAGACAGAGTGCAGACTTCAATGGCCGTGGCTTCTTTATCTACATGACTTAGACACATCCACTACCCATTCCCTCTTTCCAACTCCTCCCAACTTCTCCAAGACCCGCCCCCCAGCTTCATGTCCTTCTATTTTTTTATGACCTAGTAAGTCCAACTGGTTCGTTCTCTCTCTCTCTCTCTCTCTCTCTCTCTCTCTCTCTCTCTCTCTGTGTGTGTGTGTGTGTGTGTGTGTGTGTGTGCATGTGTGTGAAGATGTGCCTACTGGTCCAACAGCAGCAAGACTGTTGTTGGTGATGGGGAATCAAACATACTCTCAATTTTATTTGAGGTTTGCTTCATAGGAGGGAATTCATGCCTGATATTGTAAATGTAATCAAAATTCACAGCTAGGAATTTCATAGACCCTGGGGGGGCACTATTGCTGTTATTTTGTTAAACAGTCATGTTGTCAATACTTATATCCATAGATCTGTGGGTCTGTGTTGCCCCCAACCCTGTGCTGCCCCCAACCCTGACCTTATTATAGTGTGCCAATATTAATGCAGAGGTACAACAGTTCAAAATGCTAAGAGTAAACAACTGTCAAAGATCAGCCATATATGGGACATATATATCACCTCCCCCCCCCCAGCTTCCACCCCTACTCAGGGCTCAGGGAACACTGAAGAGGGGGTGGGAGAATGCAAGATCTGGAGGATGGGAAGAGAGGTGTGAACAGCTGTTGCTGGCCTCTGTACAGGATACAGTTAATATACATATACCAGCAGGGCAACTGTAGTCACCTCACCTCTTTAAATGCATCTTCTCTCCCCCCCCCCCTTTCTTTCAGGGGCCTGGGTCAGAGGTAAAGCTAGGGCTATGCATAATGTTGCACCCTAGAGACAAAGGAGAACTCTGCAGGCTTTGCTGGTGACACTGTTTCCTGTTGTGGTAAATATTTAAAAGGTGGCTCAATCTTTTATCCCGGGCTTTGCTAGCTTCCACAGGGCCATCCGGCACTACAGGGATTTCTATCTTGACTCTCTAGCTGCCTCTATTAACTTATGTGTGGTTCACTCTACCGCCCCTGCTGCCTCTGTCCCAGGGGGCTGCCCGACCGCCCCTGTGTGTTCCTTTCCTCTGCTGCCTGGTACAAACATGACTCACAGCCTTCCTGCTCGCATGGGCTGCTCATCTACCAGCCGAGAACTTAGCTCACAGTCTCCACAGCACAGTAAAAACATGACTTACAATTATCAACTTATCAAACAGGTTTATATATTAAATTCTCAATCCACAAACTCTCTGCACAATAAACTTACAACCAGTGGACAAAGATATAAACTACCCATTCAGAAAAGATAAATTATACCCATGGAAACCTTTAGAAATAATCATAACAACCTCATTAAGCTAAAAATGCACTGAGGGAAACATACACATCGGCTTCGATGCCGCCTACAGAATCCCTGCCTACCACCTTCTCTTCTGGTTCTCTAGCCTCTTTCCCCATCTACCTTTCCATTGTCCAATCATGAATCACCTTAACATAAACCTTCACATCATCCTTTCTGTTAACTTAAAAAATAAAAACAAAATCAATAACAACAAAAACCTTACCCTTAAATGTAAGCTGTGTGTAACTATTACCACTTGAAAATATTCTAAATGACTATGTTTTCTCAAAGTTAATTAGCTTGGGTAGGCTATAAAATTAAATTAGTCTTCAACTCCATCAGAAATCTGAGAGTAGCCAAATATCTAAAACCATAGGAAGCCTAACACAGCTTCCAGAGTTGAGACAGGTTGTAGAGACAAATCTCTACTAGCAGTCCCCTGTTAGCAACATGTAAGAACGAGTCTTCAGTCTTCTGGCCCAGAAACAACTGGCAGACTTTGAAATGCAGAAATCTTGAAGGGCTGATCATTTTGGCTCAGCAAAGATTATCAGTCGGCTATTCTGCATACTGTATCCCTTTCTGGACAGTATTAGTCTGTAGATTTCTGACTTGGTTGGAAAAAATCCAAGGATTTTTTTTTTTTTATAGCAGCTTTTCTGACCCATGAGGTATCCAGAGAGCTTTCAGAATTTGTATTAGCAGGGACAGCTGTCTCAGCCAGAGAGTTTTAGAATAGCAAGAAAAAGCTGTCTAGAGCAGAGCACACAGAGAGCAGTCTGGAAAGCCATCTCAGCAGGACAAAGTCTGCCAGCTTGTAACCCATTATGTGACTTCAACACAGGAACCCTTCTATCCCAGCTGAGGCTGGTTCTTGGTACAAATGGCCCTGTCTCAGAGCATAGCTAAATATAGTCTGGTGGGCTAAATGGGTGATTGCCCTGTCATTTCTCTCTCCTTCCTGGTCTCCTTTCTAGTTTAGGGCATAGAAAAAAAGTTAACTAGTTCTTGTACCAAACCCATTTTTTTCCTGGTAAATCTCTAGAAGCTTTTGTCTTTAATAATTTTACAAGAAAAGCCAATGCCAACTTTAAAAAATTGATGTGCTGTTAATTTTCAAATTTCAAGAATTTGAATACAAGCATGGGAAAGCAAGGGCATTTTTTAACAGCATGACAAAATTCCAAAGGTTCTACTGTCTTACAGATTTCTTTGGTAATTTTTTTGAGGCTGGCTCAAATATATCAAAATATAAAAGATGGTTTTTACCCCAAATGACACCTCATGAATAATTTATACTTACAAACATATAAAGTTCATGAAAAAAATATTGCTGTTACTGGCTTGAAATACTGAGATATTTGTCATCCTAACATTAACCTTTGAGGTTTTTTTTTTTTTTTTTTTTTGATAACAGGAAATAAAGGTGATAAGGACTAAAAGGGTAGCAAGCCCTGCCTTCCTGGTCTTGAGCTTCTTATTCCAGTATTCTCAGAGAAACGAGAGTTGACAAAAGAAACTGAGGCACCCAAGGATGATGGTCTCCCCTCAAATAAAGACAAAGTCGAATGAAAGAGGTACTCTGGCATTAAACAACATAAATGCTAAATAAATATTGCCTAAATCAAAGGGATTTGGTGTTTTTAAACAGAGAGAAAATATGGATACTGGTAAATGTTTAGCAGTTAGGAACAAAAGCAAATTTAAGTCATGGTTGCTTATAGAAGCCATGTTTTTCAAAACAAGGACATTCACCCAGTCCTATATGGGACATTCATATCTCACCTATCTTCTTAAGGCTCAGGGATCATTGTAGAAGGAAGGCGGGGTCAGAGATGGTAAGAGCCAGAGCCTTGCGATCCACGGCGAGAAGGTTCACTGATGAGAGCTGACTGATGTACTGATCCATGTGTTCAGGAGATACTCCCTGTGTCCATCTGATGCCTACTGTTGGAGAAGGAAAAGAATGTAACGTCTCCAGGCTGAATGTGCCCAAAATGCCTTTTCAGGGACCTGCAAAGCATATTCTTCAAACCTTTACCAAACCAGACCCAAATGGGTCACCTGACCATTTGTTTCATGAGATAAACAAGCCTATTTTTTTTTTCCTGAACAGTAAAATTGGGGTCATTTTGGGGGGAAAGACTAAAGAGTTTCTTCCTTGAAATTTGAATTTTTAAACACTGCATTAAAAGCCTTGCTTTAGGAGAGAGACCAGTTGGCAAAATTCACAAAAAAGAGACCATTTAGAGGTGGTCTCAATTGCTTCCCCCCAGACTGACCTAACAGGCGAGGTGGAAAGCCCATAAATAATCCTTTTCTGTATTTATGTTTCTCACAGTTGTGGGATTTTTTAAAATTTGTGCATAAAAATGCCAATCTTTTATTTAATTAGACCATCTATGGCAATGCAGTAAAAATTCTGTCTGCATCACTGACCCTCTGGGCTCAGCACACTGTCTGTTCCTAATTCAGCCTTCCATTTCCTCACAGAGCAGAAATATTAGACTGAGCACCTTAATTTTATAACTCGATGCTTCAGTTACCAGAAATCCCCACAGCTATTATGGGATAGAACCCTTTCTGCAGCAATGGCATTACCGGAATAGAATTTTACCTTTCCCGAGATCAGGGAGCAAAGCGACAGTCAGGGAAATGTTTCATTGGAAAGAGCACTCTATGGAAAGAATCAAGCACACAGTTAGGAGTTTGCACTTCTAGCTTTCTGTCTGGAAGGGAACTGAGAGGAGAGAACATTGTTTGAGTGAATTCATGCCACGTCAAGAGAGAAGGAGGACATCAATGAACAAGTGTGTCCGATGATCCCTAATATCCCAAATGGTAAAGGACAAGTAATTCAGACAAGGAGAACTGCAAATGCAATGGGTGTAGTTTGCCTTTTATGAGTATCAATGGAGAACTGCAAATACAATGGATGTAGTTTACCTTTTATGAGTATCAATCAAAGAAGTGATTAAAGTGAACATGTAACTAATCACAGAATAAAAGTTAAAACAAAAAAATTAATTTTTAGAAGGAAGGTTGTGCCAGGCAATGATTTCCTAACTGACATACTAAAATTGACAAAAGTTCAAAGAATCTATCAGAATTAAGATATTTTGTGCTTCAAAGGAAATAATCAAGAATATAAGAGGTAACAGGAAAAATAAGTCTCTCTCTCTCTCTCTCTCTCTCTCTCTCTCTCTCTGTGTGTGTGTGTGTGTGTGTGTGTGTGTGTGTGTGTGTGTGTGTGTGTGTTATGGCTATGTAAACAACTCCTAAATCAAACATCAAAAGCACAAATAATCTACTTATAAATGGACATGATTATGATGTGAATTTCTTCAGGGAACATATACAAATGGCTGTTGAGACAGAACATGAGTCTACAGGGGCTGAGTGGGAGGCATGACGAACGCTGACAGTTAATGTAAACAGCGTTTCCTTTCTGGTTGAGAAAAATTTAAATCAGTGAGGATGAAAAAATGACCCTTTTAATGTGCTCTAAATGGTATGTACTCATTATAAGCAGATACTAACCCAAAAAGCTTGAATACCCAAGCAACAATGCACACAACTTATGAAGCTCAAAGAGAAGGAAGGCCAGAAGGTGGATGCCTCAGTCCTTCTTAGAAAGGAGGACAAAACACTCAAGGGAGGAAATAAAGGGACAAATAGAGGAGCAGGGATTGGAGAAAAGATCATCCAGAGACTGCCTCACCAGGGGATCCACCCCATATGCAGCTACTAAACCCAAGCACTATTGCTGATGCCAAGTAGTGCTTACTGGCAGGAACATGAAATGGATGCCTCCTCAGAGGCTCTGCCAGAGCCATACTGATACACAGGAGGATGCTTGCAGCTAATCATCAGACTGAACGTGAGCACCCTGATGAAGGAGCTAGAGAAAGGACTGAAGAAGCTGCAGGGGTCTGCAATCCTATGGGAAGAACAAAATTATCAATTAACCAAACCCACCACAGCTTCCAGGGACTAAAACACCAACCAATGAGTTCTCACAGAGAGACCCATAGTCCCAGGTGCTTATGCTGCAGAGGATAGCATTCTCTGGCATCAATGGGAGGAGAGACCTTTGGTCCAACAAAGGCTCGTTTTTCCAGTGCAGGGGAATGCCAATGTGCTGAGATGGGAGCGGGCTGTTGGGAGAGGGAGCACCTTCATGGAGGCAAGGGGAGGGGGAGATGGAAGGGGATTGGGGGAAGGGGATAACATCTGAAATGTAAATGCAGAGAATATCCAATAAATAAAATAGTAAATAAGTAAATACAATATAACATTTGAAAACAAACACCAAACAAAAATAGTATTATTTGCATTTATAAATTATATTTCTTAAAAACCTAAATAATGAATCTAGGTAAGAGAGAGTGGGAGTAATCAGACAGCATGTTACATGAAGAAAACACTGACTGCTCTTTTAATTTTTTGCTTAAGAGCCCGGATATTTAATTTAAGAAGACAGCTGGATACATTTTTCTGAACCCAATAGTTTCTTTACTGCAGTGATTTTCAGCATGTGGGTCTTGACCCCTTTGGGGTCGAATGGCCCTATCCCATGGGTTGCCTAAGATGATTGGAAATATCAGATATTTGCATTATGATTTATAACAGTAACAAAGCTAGAGTTGTGAAGTAGCAACAGAAACAATTTTATGGTTGGGGGTTGCTACAACATGAGGAACATGTATGAGGGGGTCAAAGCCTTAGGAAGGTTGAGAGCTACTGTTGGGGTGACTGTTCTCACACGCTCCACTCTTCAGAGATGTGAGTGGATCTACAGTGAAGCATTTAGAGTAAAAAGCCGTGTGAGAGCAGGGCTGTCCTTCTTTGACAACACCAAAGATTCACAGTTAGTAAACTCTGGACAGCTGTGACAGTCTGTCATTTGCCCGCTGCCTTGACGGGTCCATGCAACTCCAGCATCTTCATGAAAGTCTCTCAGCCTCCAGGTGGAATGTGAAAGGTGCACCATTGCCAGCATATGCCAGACTTAGGCTCAGCCAGGTCTTACATTCTTCCTGGATTTTGGACTTGAAAGTTTGTATAATGCTCCAGAATAAAAGGTAAAACACAGAAGGGAGTCGATTTGCCACATTAATACCAACATAAGAACATTTATCATCTGAGTATTTCTGACATTGTTTTAATTGCTAAGGCACTTCCTCATGATAGAAAACTGTGTCTAGGATTCACCTGAGCTCTAAGAGGTACTGTATCTTTTTGGACTAAAAGTAGACATTTTCACTTCACAGAGTATATTCAGACCAACATAAGGACACCATTTCACCATGCCAGTAGGAGGATCTGTCTGCAGTATTTGCCATTCCTGTGATTTCTATAGTTTATCCAGATGTTATAACGGAATAGATGGAAATCTTTCTTCCCAAACTCGAATGAGGACATTGCCTAACAATAGGAACTGAAAGCCTATTTTATGCCTGATCAGCCAACCAAAGCCAAAATGCAATCTTTTCAGTTCTATCATACTAGGAAGCCTGAAATCCATACCTCAGTCAAATCTCTCGATGCTTAATGCTACCCAGTATATTAACTAGACATATTAACATACATAGTGTGCACAGAAGCCTTGCTGAAAGTATCCATCAAAAAGGCGTTCTTTACAGGGATCCTTGGACAAAGAGAATGTTTCTACCTCACCCCAAAGCTTTGATCGTCAGACAAAAAAGAAACATCAATTGTTTCCTGTGCCATAAAGTGACTAAGTTAACTTAAAATGGTGTGTGTCTGTGTGTGTGTGTGTGTGTGTGTGTGTGTGTGTGTTACTCTGTGTGCTTACATATGTTCCTAAAATGACAAATGGCTAATTCCCATAAGTGCTGGTGCTCAACAGATAGTTGATTTTATTGATTATCAAACAGCAGAGCAACAATTTCATATTATCGGAAAAAGCATTTGAATAGAGACCACCTGGGTGTTATCCTTTCCTCACCCATCTGGCATTTTCTTGGTGTCAGAATCCGACACCAACAGGTCCCTGAATTACAGAATTTGATGCCTACTCTATAGTAAAGATGGAGGCCAACAGATGGCACAGACACTACTCCACCTTGTAAAAGTTCACATGTTCAGAAGTATGATTGCAAGTGCACATAGAAGAAAAGTCATGAGAGGCACATGCAAGTATGCTGTAGGGACTGGTGACACTGCCATCTGGAATTAGCAAATCAACTATTACTCATATGGCAAGTGTGTGACTGGAATTGTACCTGCCACTTGTTAAAGCAGTGATTTGCCCAGTGTCATTTTAGTAAGGTAGCTTCAGGCTTATTGAGGACAGCAGAGTCAGGAAAGGCTCCAGCCCTGAGAGCAAGATGTAAGTGTTGCACACATTAAACCTCCTGTGACTGCTGGCCACTGAGGTGTAGGTTGATGTCAAGGTGATACATGATTGGACAGTAGAGAGTGGGAGGGGACAGAGTTCTCGTAAGGAGAGAGGAAGAGAAAACAGGAGATTTGAGAGGAGGCAACATGGAAGCAGATGTGGATCTTTCTCTTGGCACATCTCTATATGGATACGTTTTTTTTTTTTTTATTATTATTTCTAAGGGTTTCTATGGGTCAATTTGTCTTATCTAAGTGGGCAGTTTATGTCTTTGTCAACTGGTTGTAAGCTTATTGTGTAGAGGGATTGTGGATTGAGAATTTAACATATAAACCTGTTTGATAAGTTATTGATTGTTGAGTCATGACTTTACTGGGCGGTGGAGGACAGTGTGTGAAGGCAACAGGCTGGGGCGGTCATGGACCACCTGGGAGAGAAGCAGCCTGGGTGCTCTGAGTGAACCACCTGGGAAGTGAACCGAGTGGAGGGGGTAGCTTGTGGATCATGTGATAGTGCCCAGATGCCTGGAACTGGTATCAGTCAGCAACCTGGCAGCATCCAGGCAGGAATGGTGTAGGCAGAGCTGAGAGTTCTACATCTTCATCTGAAGCCTGCTAGTGGAAGACTGACTTCCAGGCAACTAAGGTGAGGGTCTTAAGCCCACACCACAGTGACACACCTACTCCAACAAGGTCTCACCTCCTAACAGTACCACTCCCTGGGCCAAACATATACAAACCATCACAACAAATAAATTTGCTTTTGGAAGTAAACCAATAATCCTTCATAATGGCTTGTACACATGGACCCCTGACTAGTGCCAATCACAATATTACATTGCTCACCAGCCCAAAGCTACTTCATGACTGCATGGGAAGTCTTCATTCCAGTGATGGATAAGCTAATCCCAGACTTCGGAATCATGAATAAGATCATTGTAAGCTATGGTTAACACAGACTCAGACACAACCATATTTTATGCACCAAAACTGTATACCCCCTTCTGGAATGCCCACCCCCCAGTAAGTAGCCATGATGACTGATATCACTGTAAACTGTGGGGGGTTTTTTTTTGTTGTTTTTGTTTTTGTTTTGTTTTTGTTTTTGTTTTTGTTTTTTTTTTGGTGAATGTACCCACAATGCTGAGCATTTTTAAATATCATTTCCAACCTCCACAGCAACACTAGAACTTAGGCAGAATTTTTAGATATAGTTTGTGAACAAATAAGCCAAGGCTTTAAAACAATTTCTCGACAAACGATTTAAACAAACTATCCTTGGAACATAGACCTCAAAGGAAGCCTGGGTATTCTATAGATCTGCTGCAGTCTGATACCTCACACAGTGGCCTTTCCCACCACCATTTGTATTTATATATGTCTGTCTTGGGGCAGAACACCTTGTCTGGGCAGTTCCTGTTACGTGCCAAATGGTCTTTTAAATAACTTTCCATTCTTCAGCTTCTGAAATCTCTGACAAAAGAAAGGCAAAAGTTAAACAGAAAATTATAATTTGGGTGTAATGGTGCAAATATATAAACACCAGCATCACAGAGACTGAGGCAGGAGAACTACTGTGACTTCAAGGCCAGCCTGGGCTGCATAATGGGCACCAGACCAAAGCCAAGGATACAGTAGTAGAATGTTGTCTCAAAACCCAAACAGAAAAACATACATTAAAACTCTCTGTGTATTACATGTCTATATAAAAGAATCACATTTCTTTTTTTAATTGAGTATTTTATTTATTTACATTTCAGATGTTATCCCCTTTCCCGGTTTCCCCTCTGAAAACCCCTTATCCCATTCCCCCTTACCCTGCTTCTATGAGGGTGCTCCCCCACCCACCCATCTCTCCTGTCTCACTGCCCTAGCATTCCTGTAAGCTGGAGCCTCAAGCCTTCACAGGACCAAGGGCCTCCCCTCCCACTGATGCCAGAGAAGGCCCCTTCAGTTCCTTCAGTCCTTCCCCTAACACCTCCATTGGGGTCTCTGTGATCAGTCCAATCAATGGCTGGCTTCAAGCATCCTCATCTGTATTGGTCAGGATCTAGCAGAGCCTCTCAGAAGACAGCTGTATCAGGCTCATGTCAGCAAGCATCTCTTAGCATTAGCAATAGTGTCTGGGTTGGTGTCTGCATGTGGGATGGATCCCCAGGTGGGGCAGTCTCTGGTGGCTTTTTCTTCAGTCTCTGCTCCACTCTTTGTCCCTGTATTTTTACTTTAGAAAACGAGCAATTCTGGGTTAAAATTTGTGAGATAGGTGGAGCCCCATCCCTCAACCAGGGGGCCATGCCTAACTTCTGGATATGGTCTCGGTTGGTTCTCTCTCCCCTTTGTGGGGTATATGTCAGCTAATGTCATCCCCATGGGGTCCTGAGATGCTTTTGCTTTCTGGGTATCCGGGACTTTCTGGTTGCTACCCCCAGGTCTCCATTCCCCATTGATACACACCTCTGTTCAATTTCCTAACCCTCTGTACATCTCCTTCATCTCCTCCCATACCTGATTGTGCCCCTCTTTTTCCCCTCCCTATCCCCTCTCCCTCCAAAGTTCCTTCCACCCTCTGCTTCCCTTGATTATTTTGTTACCCCTTCTAATTATATACTGAATTATCTACTCTTAAGTCTTCCTTCTTCTTGAGCTTCCTGTGGTCTGTGAGTTGTATCATGAATGTTCCAAGATCTTTGCCTAAAATCCACTTATCAGTGAGTACATAAGATGTGTGTTCTTTTGTGACTGAGTTACCTCACTCAGGATGATATTTTCTAGATCCATCCATTTGCCTAAGAATTTCATGAAGTCATTGTTTTTAATAGCTGAGTACTATTCCATTGTATAAATGTACCATGATTTCAGTATCCATTCTTCTGTTAAGGGACATCTGGGTTGTTTCCAGTTTCTGGCTATTATAAAAATGGCTGCTATGAACATAGTGGAGCATGTGTCTTTATTACATATTGGAGCATCTTTGGGTATATGCCCAGGAGTGGGTCCCCAGGCAGTCCAATTTTGTCCAGTTTTCTGATGAACCACCGAGTTGATTTCCAAAGTGGTTGTACAAACTTGCAATCCTACCAACAGTGGGGAAGTGTTCCTTTCTCCACATCCTCACCAGCATCTGCTATCACCTGAGTTTTTGATCTTAGTCATTCTGACTAGTGTGAGGTGGAATCTCAGGGTCATTTTAATTTGCATGTCCATGATGACTATGAGTAGAGAAAGGCAGTTGATTTTTTTGAGTTAATTTTATATCCAACCACTTTGCTGAGGTTGTTTATCAGCTAAAGGAGTTCTCTGGTGGGATTTTTAGGGTCACTTGAGTATATTATCATATCATCTGCAAATAGTGATATTTTGACGTCTTCCTTTCCAATTTGTATCCCTTTGACCTCTTTTTGTTGCCTAATTGCTCTGGGTAGGATTTTAATTACTATATTGATTAGATAGGGAGAGAGTGGGCATTCTTGTCTAGTTCCTGCTTTTAGTGGGATTGCTTTAAATTTCTGTTCATTTAGTTTGATGTTGGCTATTGGTTTGCTGTATATTGCTTTTACTATGTTTAGATATGGGCCTTGAATTTCTGATATTCCCAAGATTTTTAACATGAAAAGGTATTGAATTTTGTCAAATGCTTTCTTGGCATTTAATGTGATGATCATGTGATGTTTTTCTCTGAGTTTGTTTATGTGGTGAATTATGTTGATGGATTTATGTATATTGAACCATCCCTACATCACTGAAATGAAGCCTACTTAATTATGATGAGTGATCATTTTGATGTGTTCTTGGATTCGGTTTGCAACAATTTTATTGAGTATTTTTGCATTGATATTCATAAGGGAAATTGGTCTGAAGTTCTCTTTTTTTTGTTGGGTCTTTGTGTGGTTTAAGTATAAGCATAATTTTGACTTCAAAGAACTAATTAGGTAGTGTTCTTTCTTTTTATATTTTATGAAATAGTTTGAAGAGTATTGGTATTAGGTCTTTTTTTGAAGGTCTGATAAAATTTTGCACTAAACCCATCTGGTCTTGTGCTTTTTTGGTTGGAAGACTTTTAATGGCTGCTTCTATTTCTTTAGGGGTTATGGGACTATTTAGATGTTTTATCTGATCCTGATTTAACTTTGGTTCTTGGTATCTGTCTAGAAAATTGTTCATTTCATTCAGATTTTCCAGTTCTGTTGAATAAAGTTTTGCAGTAGGATCTGATATTTTTAATTTCCTCATTTCTGTTATTATGTCTCCCATTTTATTTCTGATTTTGTTAATTTGGATACTGTCTCTGTGTTCTCTGGTTAGTCTGGCTAAAGATTTATCTACTTTGTTGATTTTCTCAAAGAACCAGCTCCTGATTTTGTTGAGTCTTTGTATAGTTCTTTTTGTTTCTACCTGGTTAATTTCAGTCTGAGTTTGATTATTTCCTGTCATCTACTACTCTTGGATGTATTTGCTTTTATTTATTCATTTATTTATTTATTTATTTATTTATTTATTTATTTATTTATTTTGTTCAGGTGTGCTGTCATGCTGCTAGTATACAATCGCTCAAGTTTCTTTTTAGAGGCACTCAGAACTGTGAGTTCTTCTCTTAGCACTGCTTTCATTGTGTCCCATAAGTTTGGGTATGTTGTGCCTTCATTTCCATTAAATTCTAAAGAGTTTTTAATAATATTCTAATATTGAATTAAATTGACTTGCAAACAAAAGTTATCAAAAAAGATAAGCAATAAAACTTCATACTCATCAAGGGATAAATCCAACAAGATGAACTCTCAATTCTTCATATTTATGCTCCAAATGCAAGGCACCCACATTTGTAAAAGAAATTTTACTAAAGCTCAAAGCACACATTGCACCACACACAATAATAGTAGAAGATTTCACTACCCCACTCTCATCAATGGACAGATGATGGAAACAGAAACTCAACAGAGACACAGTGAAACTAACAGAAGTTACAAATCAAATAGATTTAACAGATATCTATAGAATATTTCATCCTAAAACAAAAGAATATACCTTCTTCTCAGCACTACATGGTACCTTCTCCAAAATTGACCATATAATCAGTCACAAAACAGGCCTTAACACATACAAGAAGACTTAAATATCCTCATACATCCTATCAAATCACCATGGACTATGACTGGTCTTCAATAACAATGAAAACAACAGAAAGCGCACATATTCGTGGAAGCTGGGAGGTACTTGTATCAGCTCTTTAATTCTAGAAATTTCCTTCATCCCCAGGCTTCGTTTATCTCCCAGAACAGCTCATAAGCAGTCACAAGCAGATTGGTTTTGGTGAGAGGCCAAAGTGAAGCAAATAAATGCTCAGGTCATATCCCAGGAAGTAGATGAAAGTGAACTTGGAGGGTTGCTGTAGTTAGCAGCACCCAGTGACTTATGGGCCCCTTCTCTGAGGTCTTCCATGAGCCTGCCTCTGTGGCTAAGGGGAGAGGTTACAGCGACAGGCAGACCTGAGTGTCAACTTTATGCTGTTGGCATGACAGGTGATACTATCTGCAGCACTGGGATGCTGTGTTCAGTAAGCAGAACAGTATAGAGCAAGGTCTACGTAAGACTTACAAATAGAGTTCGTAAAACAAATTAGAGTGAGTCCTAAGCCATTAACCTCTATGACTCACTCTCTTCAGTTTTCAGTGTTCCTTTCTCTTTCTTCCTGACACCAACTGATAATCTCCTCATTGGTTCCTTGAGACAAGCAAATTATGTTTGTAAGTTGGTTCCACAGAGGAACCTTGTCCAGCCCTGTTCTTGATCTTTCCCTCTCCTTGTCCTCATCTACACTCAGTCCTGCTAAGTCATGAGGATGAGGTGACATTTTGCACATTATTGTGTCCCAGGGCTCTCCTCCTGAACCATCAGTTACTGATGTTCATCTTCAGAGTCATACAACCCTCCAACTACCAAGGCAGTCAGTCATAGAGACCCCTGCCTTCCTTCCAGAAGAGCAAATAAATTTGGAAGCCTTCTTCCCTGGGGTTATCTCCAGGACTTACCAGTAACAGAGTTCACCCTGGGAAGATGGTCCCAGGACCTAATGTGGTACACAGTGCTTTTGCCTCACATGCCAGTTTCTAACTTTCTTTTCAAGACATGGTAGCATCCCACATGGGAAGATATCAGCTCACATATGTGTAGAACAATGGAAACCCTTCATACATCTTTAATCAATTATATCTTCCATAGCCAGTGACTTTACATTGTGTGTGTGTGTGTGTGTGTGTGTGTGTGTGTGTGTGTGTGTGTGTGACTTTATATCTTAGGTTTTTCTTTCTACCAGGAGGAGTGGTGATTAAAAACATGTGTTTGGAAACCCAGGGTGGCTCCACAGTAAAGAAAATGAAATCACCAAAGGCAGAGTGAATTCTTCCACTGGGATGGTCACAGCCCCACCTCCTCAGCTCTGAAATCCTGTGTTAAGATGCTGGGCTCTTGGTCTCACACTCAGCATTGTGAATGAGTCTATTAAAAATCTGTTCCTCTTATCCCATTAATTCTTCACCCTATGAGTTCTATTGAGTTTGCCCTCTAGATGAATTCTACTTGATTTAAATGTGTAAGTCAAAAATACAGCTAACCTCAAAAGTGTGGATGCTTCCATCTCTCTGTTCTTTCTTGTTTTAAGCTTGCATGTATTCCTCACTTTCTCAAAAACCTATTTTTAACCCGATTTTACACAGTGGAGTTGTGAATTAATGGACAACATAAAGAGGGTGTGGCTGATGCATAGCTACAGCAGGAAAATAGGGATGCAGTTCAGCAGGGACACAATTCAAAATTTCATTTATCTCCTGTAAGAGAAAATAAGTCGCCATCACTGTACACCAGGCACTGGTCCAAGTACTTCTTCATAAATATTGAGACATTTCATCTTACTAACTTCACAAGAAGGTGCTGTTAGTGTTTCCTCTAGTGTCCAACAGTTACCTAGCAACAGCCTGGTACTCTTGCTCGAAAAAGGACTGATCACATTCTACCCTCTTCTCTCCCCAACATGTCTCCTCCTTTCCTCTTCCTTTATCTCTCCTCTCTCTTTATGCCCTTCTCTGTTTACTGTTTTCTGCTCTATGCACTCCCCCAGGACCCCCTTCCTTCCTCCCAAATAAACTCCCTCTTACATTAGGCCTGTCACATGGCTTGATTGTTCAGGGGGACACCTTGGCAGGGCCCTCCAAGCTCCACCCCCTTTGCCACCATTTTATAACACAACAGGTGCTATGACGGTTCCAATTTTATGGATGAGAAATTGAGGTAGAAAGATATTAAGTAATTGTATAATTTACACATAGCAGAGCCTGGACTAGTTAGTGCTTTCCAGACTTGGTTTTTGTTGTTTATTTTTTATTTGAGAATTACTGTATTTCCATCCTTTCTGCCCCTTCTCTTTCCAACGTTTCTTGTGCCCTCCTATAGCCCTATCCCAAATTCATGACCTTCTACAATTATGCATGTGTTTGTGTGTCTACATACGTGCACACACATGCACATATAACCTACTGGGTCCATTTAGCATAGAGCTCATTTGCATGTGTTAAGGGATGATTCCTTAGAGTTGGAGTGAAAGGAAGGAAGAAAGAGCTGATTCCCTCTCCCTCCCCATCCACTGACTGCACACAGCTCTTTGTCTAAGGGTGGGGACTTGTGAGATCTTCCCTCTGAGTTTGGGTGTTAGTCGGTGTGAACTTTGCAGGTCTTACACGGGTACTCATGCTGTTGAAAGCCTATGGGAGCAGCATCACTGTCCTTTCCAGAAGGCACATCACACAGCAGCCACACTGATCCTCAGGCCCAGCCTCCTGCCCCTTATGCTCCGTTGTTCCTTGCCCCTTATGTTCTGTTATTTTTTTTTAAAGGATGTGTCTCTATAGGACCTCAAACTCCTAATCCTCCTGCTTCAGCCTACCAAGTGTTGGGATTGGAAGTATGTGCCACCATGGCCGGCTTTATTTGTTTTCATTATTAAGACCTGAATCTTCAGTATAATATAACTGAAAGCATAGAGGTATCTTTCAAGTTCAAGTATACTCTGCAGTCATGTCAAAGAAAGCATGAACTTTGACGAGCAATGATTTATATTGTAAGATTCTCAGGTGACTCAATATATACACTTGAAAACTGTATCTGAATCAGAAGCACAGAACAAGAACCAAGCTAGCTGACTCATAAGTACTCAAACCCAGAGCTAGTCATCGCTTTTAGGCCCATCCACTGAGTGGCCAGCTATAGGCACCATTCATGCATAATTCTTGCCATAGTCAGCTTCACATGTCAACTTTACAAAAATGTACAGTCACCTGAGAAACAGGAACCTGAACTAAAGAATTGAGTCAATCAAATTGGCCTATGGCATTTTCTTAATGGTTACTTGATGTAGAGCAGCTCTGCCCACTGTGGGTGGTGTCATCCCTAGGCAGGTGATCTTGGGCTATGTAAGAAGAGTAGCTGAGAAGCTAAGGGAAGCAAGCCAGTAAGCAGTGTTCTTCCATGGGCTTTGCTTCAATTCCTGCCTCCAGATTTCTGTTTGGGTTCCTGTCCTGATTTCTCTTGTCGATGAAGTGTAAATGTGGAACTATATAGCTGAAATAAACCCTCACCTTTTCAAGTTGCTTTTGGTCAGAGTTATCGCAGCAACAGAAAGCAAACTAGAACAATGCTTTAGGCAATTGTTCCCCGGCATTGTTCCAATTCACTCATCTTACTAAGCTTCATGCGCCAGCGCCAGTGTTAGCTGAAGTGCCCCTAGGTCCCATTTACCTCTGCCTGGGAACAGACTGACTTGGTTCCCACCTGCAGCAAGTCGGTGGAGGGGCACTTCTGGCAATGCTGCCTGCACTAGGCCAACATGTGCTATTTGTGGAAGAACTTCAATTCTTGTTGAGGAAAACAATCCTCTGGGCTTTTAAAGTGCCCAGTGCTCCATGTCTACTCCCATTGGCTAGGAAAAGAAGGTTTATGGTGATGTGTTGTGGTAAATAAAAGAGCGGTATCCTTTTATCCTGTGTTAAGGCACCTGTAGGGCCACATGGCACTGCGGGGTATCTTTATCTCAGAGGCACCACAATGTCCCAAGTACTCACAGACTCTGGCTTCCTTTGACCCAGGCAACCTGCTACACCCACCCTGGCTGCTTCTGACCCGGCTGCTTCTCTACCAGCTGAAAACTTAGCTCACATTCCCCACAGCTCAGTAAAATCATGACTCAATAATCAATAATTTATCAAACAGATTATATGTTAAATTCTTAATCCAAAATCTATCCGCTCAATAAGCTTACAACCAGTTGACAAAGATATAAACCGCCCACCTAGATAAGATAAATTGACCTATAGAAATCCATCTTTAGAAAGTATACATAACTACCTGTGGCTACTCAGAGCCACACGGACAGAGATGGACCACAACAGTAATGAAAATCAAGTCTTCAATCCCTGGCCTGTCGGCACGCCTGCCTCCTGCTTTGACTATAGACTTGAGCCCACTGTCTCTAAGAAGAAGAGTCCACATCTTAATTTAGGAGGTTATTCTTCTTTTCAGTGAGGATACATGGTAGTGTGCATACAGGTGGAGGCAGGAGAGACTCGTCAGAATCTTCCTTTACTTTTTCCTACCTCATTGGCTTCAGACAGGGCATTCACTGGACTAGAAACTTGCCAATTTCTGCTAGGCTGACTGGCTCGCAGACTCCCAGGATCTGTCTGTACCATCTACCCTGCTACAGACACCCGTAGCTATGTCTGGATTTTTCCGTGGGTGTGGGTCCCCAATGCTTGCTCAGCAAGTGTTCTTACCCCTCAAGCCCTGCCTTCCAGCCACGAAAACCTCTAACAATAGGAATTTCCATTCCTTGCTCATCGTGTGACAGACATCTTCTTTGTTTGCTGGGCTAAATGCTGATTAGATATTTATTTACCTTGACATTCATCAGCTCACAACATAAATATGAATTCCAAGAAAATGTTTGTAAAATCTATTTGGTGACTTTGTCTTGGCTGAACTGAAACAAAGGCAGCCTCTGAGGAGGTCAAGAGCCCACTTCAAAGTCCATGGTGTCTTCAGAATTGAGTGACACGGAACTCCACAAAGCACAGGAAAACACCACACAAAATTGACTTTTGGATTGGTTCCAAATTCTGAAATCTACATGGGTTTTGTATCTTTTTCCTGTTCAAATCCTGCTTCCTGCAGTGTTTAATAATGTTCAGTCATTAAAAATAACAGCTCAGGGCTGGAGAGATGGCTCAGTGGTTAAGAGCACTGACTGCTCTTCCAGAGGTCCTGAGTTCAAATCCCAGCAACCACATGGTGGCTCACAACCATCTGTAATGGAATTGGATGCCCTTATCTGGTGTGTCTGAAGACAGCTATGGAAACTCATATACATTAAATAAATAAATCTTTAAAAAAAATAATAGTTCAAAACTCTTTCTACTGGGATTTCACCTCTAGCGTTCCTAGGACCATGTTAGAAGTTTCTTGTATGATTCCAAATATCTATTTGAGCAAAATCTTAGGCAGGTCTTCTTAAAACCTGGTAGAGATTGAAGGGTATGAACTGTGTCTCTCGCTTTAACAGGGAACATTAAACTTTCCGGAAACCATTAGATCTCTCACTGCAAATAGACTTGGGAGCGCTCCTGAGACAAAGGCCTTTAATGAGAAGAAATGTTAATTGGATGTGACTGAAGACATGTCATGCTGCAGCTGTGGGAATGGCTGTAATCTGTACTATGATGTCTATAGGGAATGTCCATGAATGTTAGGTACATAGGAGAAGGAAAGACACGCTTCCTGGTTTCTGTCAGTGTGCCTGCATTCTCTGTAACACACTTCTTTTCCTCTCTGCTGGTCATACATTCCAGCCTCACCTGTGACTCTTTCATGGCTATGGGGTTCAGCTGTTCTGGGGTCCCCAGGCCCACACTTAACTATCCTGAATTTTTTCAAAATGGTAGCCTGGACAATCACAGTAGCCATAGTCAAAGCCTCGGGGTTCAATGACCCAGCTACTGACCTGTGGGACTTGTACTACTGTCTAAGGATTTATCCTTTCTGTGAGGTGATGGTGGTAGTGGTGGTTTGGGGTTTCCTCTGAGAACCGTGTGTGTTGAATACATCTATCACTTTGAACAGGGCTGAGCTCGTAGGACACTCTTAGAGATGCCAGTGGCTGTGGCTGCTGATGCTTCCCATCCTCCCTTTACTGCAACTGGAAATATCTACTGACATGAATCTTGGAGCCAGCACACATTAATGATCACGAAAGCCAGGTAGCTACCTAATCTGTGTGATCAGATCTTCGAAATCATTTTTGCCAAGTAGTATCTAGTTATCTATTGCTTCATGACAAGTTACCCTAAATTTATTACTGTGTTATATAATAAAGCAGTGTCATTAAACAATGACCATTTTATTACGCATATGAATTGTGCAAGAGAGGAATTAAAACCAGCACAGTAGCTGTTTTTCCACTGTGTATGAGGCCATGGCAGGGAAAGATGATGAAGCACTTGGGTGTTAAACTCAGCCAGAGGCTCTTTTACCCGTTTCTCTGACACCAACAATGGAATCCTTGAAGGATGCCATGGAACACTACTGTTGACTTATCTCCTGTATTTAGCCCTTTAAGTCATGCCTATATGCTACCCATTTTATTCTCCAGAATTTCCTGAGTCTTCCTTTGACTCAATTCAGGTCAGGAATGCATAATAATTTTTTTTCTATTTGTCATGGAATTTCCAATTGGCTCTTTATCAAACAAATCTCATTTTCTTTCAATTATATTTTGTTGCTATTGTTCTGAGACAAGATCTCACAGGCCAAGCTCATTTGGAACTCTGTACATGACATAGATGGTTCTCTCCTGAGATTGTCCTACATCTATTTCCTGAGTGCTTTGATTATGGAGTGTGCCACCTCCTGGGATGATCCAACTTAACTCTGTGTTATAATTTCTTGTTTCTCTAATGAATTTTATTCCTTCATCTCCTTCAGGATCCCATGCCGGATTAGGAATTACATTGGCCAGAAATTCATGTCAAACTGACTCTCGTGGACCGGGGGATGCAGCGCAGTAGAAAGGGGCTTGCCTGGCATGACAAAGCCTGGAGATTTTCCTCAAGAGCTGAAAAAAAAAGCACCATTAATTTCTCTCTTTCTGCTCGTTCCCCCAAAACACCAGTTTGTCCATTTAAAGCTGGAATGTAGACACGTTGGTCTTTAAAATGCTCCTTGGGAACAGTGGCAAGATAGGAAGTCTAGTTACTATGAAGGGTGGTATGGAAAGAGGGGAGCCCATAGGGTGGTCCACAGATAGGGAAAGGTCCAGCTAAGACTCTCAGGTATTTTTCAACCATCCCCACCAGTGCTCAGGCATATCTGAGATTCATGTTGAGTATTCCAGGCCTCTGTCTGACAGACGACCATGGCTTTCAAAGCAAGAGGGTCATCCAGGTGGGCTTAGTTAACCTACAGAATCAGGATTCATAGAACAGATGTTGTAGGCTGGCAAGATGGTTGAGTAGGTGAAGGTTTTTGTTGCTAAGCCTGAATACCTGAATTTGATACACGGGGTCCACGTGGAGGAAGGAGAGAACCAACGACCTCAAATTGTCATTTGTGTGCTCTCTGCTTTTAAATTTATGGTGGTGACTCTCATCAGTTAACTTTAAAGTTCCGTGGAAACAATTGTTTCTACCTACCCAATTCTTCATTCCCTCCACCTTTGTGACACACGTGAAGTTCCTGCTCCCTTTACCACAACAAGTGAATAATCTTTTCCTTCCTTCATATTAACAATGTATTTAGAGCTACTTTTTCAGAGGTTCACCTCATTATCATATTGGCTTGACTTCATATATAACACACATGAAAGTCTGTCAGTTATTAGCTTTTTATTGATTATTTATTCAATCAATATTTACTGAACCATCTATATAGATCAAGAATATATATATATATATATATAGGGGGAACTCCCAATCAATTTACACTTATATGCTGTAGAAATACAGGTTGACAAAAGTAGTTTAAGAAAGAGCAAAGGTGAGAACAGTAATGGAAAAGAGTAAGGGAAATTTCCTAAAATGAAATGGCTCAGAGTGGCGTGAAGCTGTGATAGACAGGAGGCATTTCTTCCCAGGGGTGAGACTTAAGCAATGTCTATTCCTCCTACAAAGGTCACAATCACAAAAGGAGACAAACACTATGCCTTACCCAGCAGGGATGACAGCCTCCCCATATGGGGTCCTCCTCCCCGAGTCTATATATTCTAGTCTTTGTTCTAGGCCATGTGCAGAGTTGCCAGACGTAGGCAAATGTTCAGGTCTCAAGCTACACTCTGCTTCTCTCTGTGTGGGTGGGACAGATATAAACTATCAACAAGACCAGCTGGGATGATCTTTTGGTAGGGAGCATAGCTGAACTCCTAAAGATCACAGTTGATTGGCTGTGAGGACCATCACTCATGTCATTGTCTCAGATCTGGGGCCTCCCCCAGCCAAGGTAAATGTTTCCCATCAGTGCATCCCAGAAGATAAGCCTTCCCTCTTCCCTCCACGTGTGGCTGGGTTCTAGATAATCTGACTGGTTCCCTGGGAGGCCGTCATGGGATGTTTCCTCTGTGTTTTCAATGAATGGAAGTCACGGCCAACAAAAGCAAGCAAAATCCAGATTGGCAAGAGTTTCTTAGAACTCCTTCCTCCTCAAGAGATGCTCAGGATATCACAATGGGATGCTTTGTGTGACATGGGCCAAGTTCATTTGGCACCTCTGTCCCAGAAAATATGTGCAGACTGTGACTGGCTTCCAGAGAAGCCTCTGCCCACATGCGCTGTGTGGCTTCCTCATTGGTGTTTGGCAAGAGGGGGCTGGTTCTTCCTGATGCTCTGACAGCTGCAACTTGTGTGCAAGAAAAGTCAGCCTGCACCCTGGCATCCTGCTTTTACACTGGGGAGCCGTCTCTGAAGCTGAGGCTGTAAGGTAAGCAGAGCTCAGCTGCCCCTCCTGAACTCTGAAACAGTGTGAAGCAATAGGATTTTTTTGTTTTATTTTGTTTTGCTTCCTGTGAAACTTGATCCAGTCTGCTTAGCCTCCTGACTTTTAAAAACAGAAGGATTTTTTTTTTTTTTTTTTTTTTAAAAAGCCACTGCTTTTAAAATAAGGTTTCCTGTGACAAAATGGGTGCACAGAGTTGTTGTCCTTTAGCTTGGGTGGAGGTGTGCCACCGGGTGCTGGCTTTTCTCTCTGCGCTCAGCCGGAGCAACCCATTCACTTTAAAAGGGTTCAAATTCTCTCTGCCACGTGAGACTGGGTCCGGAACAGGTGAGAAACCCTGAGGAATTGTGATCAAATCTCACTCCTGTCTGTACGTCTTTTTGCTTGCTGGTTGAGTAGACAAGGGGAGTTGAACTGCTGTCTAGATGGGCGCTGCTCTGCAGTGTGGGAGATCTGCTGGGGTCGGTGCTGGCTCCTGAAGGCCAGTTCCCCCGGGATTGTGTCAATTTAAACCAGGAAGTGGGAGTTGTCAGAGTGCAGATTAAAAGCCAGGGAAGTATCCAGCATGGAATGTCATGGAGTGAGCTCAGATGTACATAAGCTCATCACTTGCCCAATGTGAACAAAATCTAATCTTTCAGATGGAGTCTCCAAGAAGGTTTAATGGTTTTGTTCATGTTTAATCTGACTCAGTGCTCGCCACCAGGTCATCTACTGAGGGTATCTCTGTGAAGTAACTCTCGGTATGCTAGCTGTTGAATCATCTTTCTCTCCTCCAGATGTCTTAAAAGGCAGACTTTAATCAAGCTGACTGTGTTAATTCTGTGTCCACATAATCCCTTCTCTCCTATCTGGCTTTCTCAGAGACAAAGTGAATAAATGAACTGTGGTCATAGCAAACTCTCCCTTTGATCTCTGCTCCTGACTCTGAATGTCCCTTCCCAGTGCAACCCCCCCCCCATCTGCATCCTTATCTCCCTCCACACAAATCAGAGTTGTGCTCAATGTTGTCTCGCTCCCCTATCATATTCACATATACATTCCTAGTGCATACTCCTGTGAGAGGTGCTCGCTCCTGTGTGCAAGCCAACAGTAAACCTCAGAGGCCGTCTAATCTAAATTCTAAAGGTGTCATTGTGGGGAGGATTTAGCCTGTTCTTCATATTCTTCTTCTCAGGCTTTTCCCTTCCAAGGCAAAGATGCCTCACCTGTCCGGGGTGTGCTCGGGGTCTCTGTACTTTATTTCTGTGTTTTTTTTTAAACACAGACAAAGAAGAGAGACTCTTCACCCCATGCCAAAGTAAAAGATGTGGAGTCACTGAGGTTGAGTGGGAGGTCTCCTGAGCCTTCTTCTTTCTCTCTCACTGTGATTTTTTTTTTTTTTTTTTTTGCTAGCTAAACACTCACTTCCGTAACAGTCTCCAAGGAGTGCAGGCTGCTGCACTTTTGCAGCCAGAAACCCAGGATGGAGACTATCAAGGCAAGCAGTGGGTTTGGCTCAGCATCCCAATGTCCTGATGTTGTTTTGAACTTGACAATGTTCCCACACATCTGCAACCTAAACACCCTGTGTGTTAGGATGAATATTTCAGAAATGTGTTCACTTTGTTAATAAGGGCCACGGTCAGTATTGGCTTGTCCTATTATAATAAAACAAAAGTGGGGGACAAAGTGTCTACATCAGTTCAGGGGGAAAGATTGCCCGATTAAGAAGCAGGGTTTAAAAAGCCAAGACTTCTCCATTTGATCAAAAATGGCCTCTCCTCTTTGGAAGATCATGAGTACCTTATGCTCTTAGATTGCTCATGTCCTGTCCCTGAACTGTGTCCAGAGGCCAATTTCTATGCAAGGGAAAGTGTGAGGTACCATCTCCAAGACAAAGACTAGGATACTAGATAAACATTGGGTACAAGAGTTCCCTGACATGGGGCTAGAGACATGGTTCAGTGGTAAGAGCATCACCGGCTCTTGCAGAGGACCCCAGTTCTGTTCCCAGCACCCACACAGTTTGGCACAACCACACTTAGCTCTACTTTCAGGGGATCTGATGTTCTAACTCTTTTGGCACCAGGCACCACAGGTACAGAGACATACATGCAGGCAAAACACAAACATACATAAAATACAAATAAATAAATCATTCCCTGTTCTGAGGAAATCACAACCATTCCAGAATCATTCTTAAAGATTGCCTTCTGGTCGTATCATTTTTTAGTGAGATGAACAAAAGGCTGAAAAGATAGCTAACTTTAATTCCCAGAATGCCATGCCCATCTGACGAATTCTGTAAGTTTTTACTTAGATTACACGGGTATATGAGTCCTTGAGAACTAACACTGAGAAATATGACTCCATCTTAAACATGCTCTAGGCACGTGAGAACTATTCCCTAACGGATCCTTTATGGAGAAGACGAGATATGGGTGAAATGTTCTGTCCTATTTATGTGAGACAATGTCATAAAGGAATGGGGCCTTGCCACAATGAGCCAGGAGGGCTCACACTGAGCTTCTGAGCACTTCCTGTCCTCCAACTCCAAGTGCTCTTATTCTGCAATCTTTACCACTGATGACCTAGACAGCAGTAAAATGGGTCCAGGCAAAGGAATAGCGTTGAGGATCCTGTAGGAAGGGCAAACAGCAGACGTGTGTAGCAATGCCAGACTCTGTAGAAACTGGGCAATTTCCTTGAAATTCAGTCAGTGAGACGTGCGTGCAGTCAAATGCTTTTGGTTCTAAGTAGGAGAGTGTCCCCTATTGGTGTCTGTAGACAGTCTCCTAAGAATAGGCACAGGAGTTCAATTTCCTTAAATTGGCAGTACCTTAAATAGATCACTAAAGGGATCAACTGTAGGGGACATCAGAGGGACCCTAGAATCTAGTGGAGATTCACTGAGAAAGAAGTTGCCAAAATACTCACTTTCTTTGTTTTGATTTTGGTTGGTTTTGTGTGTGTGTGTGTGTGTGTGTGTGTGTGTGTGTGTGTGTGTGTGGTGTTTGGTTGGTTGATTGATTGTTTGTTTTTTTTTTTTATCTTTAGTATACTATAAGACTGGGAGATAAAGAACCCATTACTTAGCCTAAAAGCCAACTCTCAACATAAAACATTAGCTGAAGATAAGTATCTTCTACTAGGCTAAAGTTTATGGGATAAAACATGAGGCAGTCTTGAAACTCCCTCTTTACACATTATTTGATGATTCTGAGAACTTTTCCACCATTTACTCTAGTAAGCACCTCTAAATTCATCTGCAGTTACTTTCCCTGTATGGTGAAAAGTTGGGGGGCTTCAGTACTTCTTTAGAGACCAGTTGCTGGGAATGAACTCAGGGGTTCAACGATCCATTGACTCACAAGTCAATCCGCTTAAGCAACTCATGATCGCTGTGAGGAAATAGCAACTCTAAATGGAAACAAGGAAAACCGCATCCTGTTCCCCCTCAGTGAGTGAGGCACAGAAGTGTGCACAGGGCTTCCCGTATGCTTCTCTGAGGACTTCACACGATCACGTGCCTACTTCCTGGCTCTTAGATGAATGTTCATGTATTTTCAAACGATCTCTTAGTGGTTAGGTATTTGATGAACCTCTGGGTTGTTTTGATTATTCTGAATTATAAGCAATACTCCACAGAGAGTATCTGGCTAGAAATGAATTAGAGATAACAAAGGCGGGAGCTGGAGAGATGGCTCACTGGTTAGAGCAATGGCTGCTCTTGCAGAGGACCCAGGCTTGGTTCCCAGCAGTGGTGGCTCATGACTGTCTATAATTCCAGTTCTAGGGATACTGATCCACTCTTCTTGCCTCTACTGGCGCCAGATATGTGCGTGGTATACAGATATGCATACAGGCAAAACAACGATGCATATAAAATAGTTAAGTAAATTTGTCAAATTGTTAATCATTCTCTAGTATTATACCCAAACATGGCAACCTTTAAAAGACACTAAATGGCATCATCCATTTTAACCAGATGATGATTATTATTATTTTATGATAGTATAAATAACAATAATTATTATTATTGGCTAAAATTGCTTTTATTAAAGTGATTCTGGCCAAATCAGTAGGAAACAGTAGTTAAGGAAATGCAACAGACATTATACACTTGAACTTGAGCAGCACCTTGGCTCCATTCTGGGATTATTGGGGAGCGGCTCATTCACAGGGTACAAACAGCAACTCGGGAGAGGCAGGATGACTTGTAAAGAAATTCTGTTTTTTAATTCTTCTCTGGGATGCAAATCTATCAGTTCCTTGGATATGCATGTTTAATAAATACCCAGAGACAAATGTTTTAAATGACATTCATTGGTGAGCAAGATGGGAGTTCAGATAGATCTTAACAGGCTGTCCTAACCAGCTGTGTCAGCGAGAATGGTTGTTTGCTGCGGCCCATCAGTAAGAAGGCAGCTGTACCGAATGCCTCAGTGCAGTTCAGCATGGTGTTGGTGACCTTGTCAGAAACAAAGGGACAGAGTAGTGGGTGGGATATGCTGCATGCCAGAACTCGGGCCAAGGAAAGCCTGTGCCACAGCCCCAGACCCAAGTTGTCTTTTATTGCTTGAAAGAACGAATGAAAAACTGTGGTTTCCCTCGGAACACTGAAACCTAAATGTTTTCCAACCCAGAGGAGGTCCAACTCAGGAAGTTCTTTTGACTGAGTATTGCCGAGGCATCTGTGGGTAAATAGGAGCACAGCATGAGTCAGCCTGCCGGGGCAGGAGTAATCTTTGCATCTCTACACATGCAAAGGACAGTGATTAGATACTGTAACAGGAATGGTTAGCAAGTCAGGACCATTCAGGGGAAGGACCACGTGAAAGATATTCCTCATACTATGGCAAAGAGCATGGGCAAGGTTCCAGATGGGGTAAAAGTTGTAGCTGGGCATGTCAGAGGCCCAGTGAAGCTCCCCAGAGATGTTCTGTGTCACGACATCTGGGCCCTGTAAGAGTAGAAGCTGAAGAAATTGTGAGCCCTGCCTGATGTGGATTAAAGACCCAGGAGGGAATAGAAACCAGCCTCCATGGCTTGCCCTGCTGCTGGCGATGTTGACTCTGCAGGGGTGTCTGTGTTCCTTTTTGGGTTGTTTCTATAAGGACTAGTTCACTTCCTGCATCTGTGCACGGTTCACCGACCCCTGTGTGTGGGCCGCTGGCTGGAGACTTCAGCCCTTACTCTGACCATTGGGGCAGTAGGGTTTCCACCGTTGCTTATAGGGAGTAACCAGAGAAAGATGATGCCTAATTGTGACTTATAAGCATGGGCGTATGTGGCTATCCATGCCCTGGAACTCACTTGTTCATCTGGCTTTTTGAACTTTTAAGAGAGTAGCCAAACAAGCACTTGTCCAAATGCCACCCAGCCTGAATACTTTCCGATTCCTGGTAACCGCACCCATGTCCCCCCCCCCCCAACGCCTACCACCAGATTCCCTATGAAGAGAGTCCAGGACAGCCTCCTTCCACCTGTGAATACTTCCGTTTGTAAAAGCCCTCAGGACTTGACTCTAGCATTTCCATTTTCCCTAAGGCATCTTTTTTTTTTTTTTTTCTTTTTTTGGTTTTTTAGTGAAGAGTAAAAGTAATTCAGCTCAAAGTATCAGTAAGAGTAACGTAGTATCTGTTGAGTGGAATAATTTTGTACTGGATCATAAAAAAACCCACAGTTTTAGCTATTTTAGTTTTCAGGCTCCTTCCTTGTTTTCACATCTAAAAGTAACGGGTGCCTTACAAGAAGCCAGTGATGTTTAAAAGATTATTTTTCCTGCCTGATAGCACATCTCACCGAGGATGGTGCCTTAGGAATCCAACAATAGTTGGATGCTACATCAGTTCAGCTCTCAAGCTACCTGCCCCAATGTTTTTTTGCACATTTTTCTTGCATGCAGCCTCCTAAATAACCAAGAGTACAGTGTAAAAGTCCTAAGTATGTAAATTTTTACTCAGCATCTCTGGTACAACCTGGGGACCCTAGCAAAGGGATCAAATCTGCACAGGAATTTTATCCCTTGAGGTACATACAGAGCTTGTCTAGTGTGGAGTATGAAGGTTGTCTCTGGCTGTCTCTCTGTCTTTGTCTGTCTGTCTCTCTATCTCTCTGTCCCTCCTTCCCTCCCTCTCTCTCTCCCTCTTCTCTCTCCACCATGGATGTCCTCTTGTACCCCCAAATCTTGCTAAATGGGCATAGATAGCAGAGATGCCAAGGCTTAGAGACTGACTGTACCCAGAGTGGGAAGTGGCCTTGGGGCCCTGGAACACACATAAATTAGTGAGACGGAAACAGCTGGAGACTTGCTGTGACCATGCTGCCTCTGTGATAGATAATTTCACCAGCAGATACAGCCATGATGTTTGTAGAACTGCATGGTAAAGAGGAAAAATGTAAAGTCTGGTGGAATAGGGGACTAGGAACTAGCTTGTGGTTTATGAGTAATCAGCTGATAGTTCCCCAAGCCCCATTGTCCTGAGATTTAGAGAGAACTAGCTAATGAACTCACTGGATGTATTTGAGACAGAACATGGATTTTCATCTCTTTTTGCTCACTACTTTACCTCCAGAACCTGGACCAGCATCTAACATTGATCAGTGCTCTGAAGACACTGAATGGATGGATGAATGCTAGGTCTCAACCACAGACTAATGCAGAGGGGGAAATTGTTTGCTCCCAGTAAGAACAAACGACCCAAGGATGTTCACTAAGCACTATATATATCAAGCAGATGTTTCCCACATATGGATGGACTGTTTCCCACAGCTACTGATGGACCACTTTTCAAATAGGCTCTGGTTTTACTGTGGTTAATATCACATTTTAAAACCATGTAGCACCTTGTGAAATACCATGGCAATAAAAGCAAACCCTGTGCAATTCTTTGGACCAGGACTCTTGAATAATTGAGTGATTTCATCTTTACAAATATATAGGCTATAGATGCCTTAATTATTTTACTGTATGTATATGTAGAATCAGATAAAAAAAGATGCAGAAATGACACACCATTTGCACACAAGCCTCTAACAATAGACAGCTCTGAGCCACCAAGTTGTGTAATATTACCAAGACTTTCCTTTACTTCAGAGTAGTAATGCCTAAGTTAAATTAGGCCTGAGGTCACATTCCACCTCTAAACACTGTGATTCTAGGTGGTGTGTTCTGCTCGATTTATTAGTAATGTTAAGATCAGAGTTCAAAATGACCCATTTGCCATTCTACTGTGATCCAATGGAGCCAACCTGCAAACCTCCTCCCTCCATTAGGGGTAAAGAAGCCAAGGAATGTGGTCCCCAGGAATTTTCCCTTTGGTCCTAGGTCATGAGTGTTCTTGCCACATACCCCAGGTCCATTTAAGCTGCAGCTTCCCTCAGAAGCAGGTCAGAGGTCTTGTTTTGCCTCAGTTGATTATAGGTTCCTGTGGTCAATCACACAGAGACACTTTAACCCAGTAGCTTGAGCTTAACCGTCCAAGTCAATGATTTATGACCTTCCCTCTTGGGAATCTCATTAAGTGAAATCTGGACACTCAGGAGGGCCCTGAAGAGAGTTGGAACTTGAGATTCCTTTCACCTTGGCGTGATGGCTCACTTTCTTCCCGCCTCACCTGGAACCCCTTTCTCAATAAATGCCTCTTGACAGCCATGGGGCTTTCAGATGATTAAACAACACAATGAGCCTCCTTATGGAAAGAAAGATGGGAAAACCAAAACAAGCATCTCATCCTGCAAGAGAAAATACATCCCAGGCAGTAATGCTTCCACTGTCTGAAATACTCCTCTGATTCCAGGAGCTGCCTTTTCATTGCAGTTCACCGAAGGGCGTGGCAGCAGAGGGGGCTGGTGGGAGCAGATATCACATCTACTCACCTGCTGGTTCTGCAATCTGTGAGTTCACTGAATCCGCAGAGCTCCGTGTTTTTGCCGGAGGTAGCCTCAGGTGCATGTCACCGTCCAGGCAGAGTCCACATTGTCGATTTGCTCAGCAGCTCAGACTACATTGAATGGTACTAAATGTCTACGAGTGTGGTGTCCGACCTGATTTTCACTTGTGGACTCATTCTTGTATCGATCTGTTAGATGCCCAAGTTATTGTTCTGAACGCTGCAGATTCACGGATGCATGCATCCAATGCATAGGGCATCTAACTGACATTAGGAAATGAAACCAACAGATAAGAAAAGTTAAAAGAGAAAGTGATCACTCATATCTCCAAAGACCAGGCCACAATGGCCACTCAAGGGAGAGACTAAGAATGTCTTAATTTAGTGTCTGAAAGTCATGTGTAGAGTCTTAATTTCAAAATCATTAAAATCTGACTGGTATACATTGGCCTCTTAGAAGATGTATTAGAATGTGTCCCCCCAAAGTAATAGTAATCCTTACCAATAAGTATTATTCATTATGTTTATTCACGTATTTATTTGTGTGGGGGTAGGGTGGGGCAGAGGGAATGGGAGCACATGTCATGGCAAGCCTGTGAGTGTCAGAGGACAGCCTAAAGGATCCATTTTATCCCTTCTACCTTGAGAGTTATAGGGTTCAAATTCTGGCAGCGGGTGCCTTTACCTTCTGAGCCATCTCACCAAGACAAAATTATCCATTTTTGTATTTGGATTTCAATTGCATCGTATTTAGTTAGAGTTTCAGTTAATGTGATTTTTTAAATTACTTTTTAAAAACTGATTGTTGTTTACATCCATTTACTATAGAGTATAGCACTAAATTTGTGCTGACCTCTCCTTATGAATTCAGAAGGTAATGTGCCACCCAGTCCTGGACGTACCGGGTTCCCAGCATTGCTCTGTGGTGAGGAATAAGGCAAAGCAGAGTCAGTAGGGAGTGTGGCTTACTGAGGACCCCCGGGCCAGACAAAGCAGCAAATGTGGGGCCTAAGATCACTCTTTATTTCAAAGACTCCATCCCTTTAGTCAGCTACTAAACACTTAGCGGAAGGCAAAAACCAGGCTGACCATGTTTTTTAAATGCCCCCCCCCCCACTTCTTACTCACCAAGGACAAAACAAAATACCTCAGAGCATTGAAACTGGGCCTGAATTACTCACCAAAAAATAAAATAAAAAATGCACCTGTTGTAATTTTTCAATAAATTAATTTTGATCATTAAAGACCTGACTATGTTGGATCTTTGAGACTTGAATCACATTTGTATAAAGTTCAGCTTTTCGGTAAGCTTAACTTAGTGGGGGTCTCTCTAGTTCAATCCTTAGTGTTAAGTCATGACTAGTAGCCTTTACCCCATCTTAAAAAGGACTGTCAGCATAACGTCTTACTGCATTCAAAATACTTCCCCATATATCTACAGACCCACGTAGCTGCCACCCCCCATCAAAGAGGGTTCTTTTTGCAGCAGAGAAGAGCTGCTATGAAGGTCCACAACGAGCCAAAATGCAGAGGACAGGTGGCCATGGAGTGCTGAGCCCCAGTTGGTACATCTGTAGTGTAACCCTCCACCTAAGGCTCTGGGTGCAAGGCAAAGGAATGGACAGAAAAATAGCAAGAGCCAGGGCGCTTGCTGCTAGGTAGTGTCTTCTAGATATGACACATGCTCAAGCCTCATGGCTGCCTTAACAAGACCTGCATAACGACAACATTCCTGGTCACACCAGTGCAGATGGGGGAAATTCCACAAGGATCTTCCTTAGATAAAGAATTCAGGGCAATCGGTGGCTGTTGAGAGAATTCGTTTGTACAGGGACAACCCTCTTAATAGGTATCCAATCCTAAGTAGTCAGGCCTAAATACACACACACACACACACACACACACTACTTATTGTATTAGTATATTCCAGTTGCTGCAAAATACATCACAATCAATAATAACTTGAAGAGGAAAGCGTTTAGTTTGGTTTACAGGTTACAGTCCTTTATCAAAGAAAAGCCAAAGCATGAACTTGAAACAGAGTCCACAGAGGGATGCTGCTTACTGGCGCATACCCTCTTGCTTACTCATCCACCTTTCTCATAACCACCCAGGCCCATCCCATCTAGGGATGGCACCACCCACAGTGGGCTGGGCCCTTCCACAATTAACAATAAAGAAAATGCTCCCACAGATGTGGCCACAAGCTAATCTGATGAACACAATACATCATTTCAAGTCCCTCCTCCCAGATATGTCATGCAGACAACCAAGACTAGCTTCGAATTTGTTTTTAGAAAAAGCATGCTTTTTAAATGTAATTTAGGAACAGTATTGCTGAGTCATGTGATGACCTCAGGTTTAACTTTCTAAGAGAGCTGATGTCTTTTTCTCAACACAGCTGTCCCTCCTAACTATTCCATGAGCAATGTCTAAGGACTCCAATTTCTCTAGACCCTCATCAACACTTGGCAGTCACTCTGATGAAGCTGGTTCTAGCAGTTGTGGTGTGTTCATGTGGTTTTGATTTATCTCTCCCTGCTGAATAAAGCTATGGGACATTTTTTTTCCCATCGGTATCTGGCCATCAGTCAACAAGGAGAAAAATGCTTTACAAAGCTGTTGCCTGTTTTCAAAGTAGATTATTTGTATATTTATTGAAGAAGCGCATCTCTGTATATTTCAAAGGTTAGCCCTTTATCAAATATGTGACTTGCAAATATTTTCCCAGTGTCACAGTTTATCTTGTCACTCTGTTAACTACAAAGGACTCTTTGATGTGCTCTGCTCGGTTTGACAGTGCCCTCCATCAAAGCGCTGGCATGGTCCTTTGTACTACTTTGATAGTTCTGTCTGCAGCTCGGGATTCTTTTAAATGGTAAAATCCAACATACCTATATTTTGTTATTGACATGTGCTTTCCTATCATATCTAAGAAACGCTGCTCCATGTAAACTTTCAAGGATTTCTTCTTCTGACCTGACAGGGAGTATTATTATATTGGCTTCTACATTTTTGTATCTGTTCTCTTTTCCCAAGTTTTCCCAAGTTCTTTAGCATGTGACCCGCTACCTTTATTGAAAATGTAATTCTCCATCAAACAAACCTGGAACCCTCCTCGAAATAAACTGATCACAGATAAGTCTTCTGAGTGGGTTTACTTCTGGGGTGTCAGGTATATTCCACTAGTTTCTGTGCCCTTCCTTATTATACAAGTCCCCCTGTGGTGTGTCTGTAACAAGCTTTGAAGTTGGGAAGTCCTCGTCTTTGACTCTGACTCGCTTTCATTTCTCTGTGAATTCTTGGACAAGTCTCTAAATTTCTGCAGAATAAATAGCCCAGATTTTGATAGAGATTGAGACAAATTTGCATATCCAGTTGAATAATGCATCTTTGCCGTGGTAAGCCTCTAAGCCACCAACATGTAAAATCTTTCCAGTGACTTATTTATTTAATTTCCTTTGGTGATGTTTATAGCTGTCACCTAATATGTTTGTTGTTGTTTTGGTTTTCAGTCAGGGTGTCTCTACATAGCCCTGGCTGGCCTGGAATTCATCAAGTACATTTCTGGCCTCAAACTTAGATCCACCTGCCTCTGCCCTTGCGCACTGGGATTAAAAGCAAGTGCCGCCATGCCCCAGCTCTACGTGTTCTATGTCACGTTTGTTAACTTAATTCATAAGCATTTTATTTTTTTTATGTTGGCTAAGTGCTGTATATACTTAGACAATATAGTATAGTATATGTAATAGTATATAAGAATATATACTATTATAATTTAATGTATCAAAAGCTAAAGATACAATCAGTACTATCATTAAAAAATAGATACTGAGCCTGGAGAGATGGCTCTGTGCTTAAGAGCACTGGCTGCTCTTCCAGAGGACTTGGGCTCCTTCTTAGCAACCCGACTTCTAAACATCTGGAACCCCATTTCCAGGGGGTAATCTGGCACCTCTATGAACTCCATGAGCACTACACACATGTGAGCACTACACACATGTGAGCACTACACACATGTGAGCACTACACACATGTGATATGCAAACACAAACCTGCAAAATAAGATTAACTAAAATAGCTAAAAGTAAGTAAACACCATTGAAGTTTCTAGAAACCAGATATTTGCACAAAATATTGTAGCACGGAATCCATTCTGTATCTCTTGAAAGTTGTTACTTTTGTTCCCTAAGATGAAGATACTACAGTCAATGATCTTGCCCAAGATCTGCTTTGGTTGGTGGCTTACTGGAATTAGTATCAGACATAACTGACTTCAAAATGTACATTATTACTATACATATTTTATGATCTAGTGTATCAGCTTTGAAAACAAGAATAACGTGGAAACTCATGTTTTCTCATCCCGTAAAACCATGAAACTATACACAACCAAGTAAATTACAAACGACACGTACAATAAGCTTTAAGTATGTATGTAGCCTACAATGCTGAATATGGTGCAGAAATATAGAGTGGAGTTTGTTCCAGCCTATATTTAAATGTGCTTTTATCATACATGGAATTTTTGCACTGTATATTAAATTACTTTTTTACCAGCATCTGAACCTGGTATTAGATAAATGGTAGGAAGAGATTCTAGTCTCTCCTATCTTTTCATGACCGAAGTGGGGCTCAAAACTGGCTTTGTGGCAGCGCATCTAACATGGTCACCTAAGCCACTGCAGCCACAGGGTGGCCAGGATTCATGAAAGGGCAGTTTGAGGCCTCCTTAGGATGAGAATGGAGAAGGGAGATTTCATCTGTGTCTAACCTGACCTAGATATTTCATGTCAGAAATAATGTTAGGGTTTGGATTAGCAAGTTTAAGGGATTTTTCTTTACCCAAGGAGTCAAAGTATTATAGTCTACAGTTGATTGGTCAGGGAATACAATGTAGTTTTCAAACCACATTCTCAATTTTGAACCAGATTCTCTTAAGAAAACAGGGTGAATGTTATCTTACACAAGGAGATGGAATAGATTCACACTGCCTAGGACAATGATCCTCTGGGGTTTTTTGTTTAGTATTTTGGTTTCAGTTCTGTTTCTACTGTCTAACCTGGAACTCACTAAATGTACCATATTGCAAATCGAATCTCTGTATCTGGTACTCAAATAGTTGTGAACTGGGGGCCAGGGGAAGGGCATGAAATTCTTCAGATCAGTGTAATAAAGGAATAAAAACTATTGTCCTCCGTCTACAGCATGATGATTAATATTGCGTATTTCTCAGTTAGGAAATTTCACTTTCAGTTTTCTTCCAGTGGATTGTTTTAAACTCAAAGCCCCCATGGCAGTTGGGTACCCCGGGCTCACTTTATATTCGCACAGGATATAGATTTCTTAGTTCTCTATTTACTCTCATTACCAAACTCAGTTTTAAAAAAATATCACTGTAAAGCTTAACTATGACAAATACACTTGTATTTAAAAATATTGGGGGGAGGTTATTGAAGAAGAGAGTATATGTTAGTAAGTTTCCACTCTTGTGATAAACTGAACATTTTACTCTAATTTTTTGTTTGTGTTAAGTCCCATACTTCTCCATATAATTATTCAGTGCAAAGAGTCTATCTTCAATAAAAAACAAAAACTATAAATAAAAATAATTAGTAGGTGCAAAAGGGCAATCTTCTTATATGAATATTTTTTATAATTAAGCTTCTTACCATTCAACATTTCATTTGCCACAAAATATTGATTATTCTTTCAAAGTGTTACTTGAAAATCAACAAGTAAAATGAAGCTCATTCTGTGACACAGTTTCATTTTAGAAGCGCTTGCCTGCGATATTTTATTGTTTTGAATTCTGCAAGGGTACGATACTGAACCCTGCCCTTCTGATTGGAACTCTAGGACAGTCACAGTTAATCAGAAGGTAGTTAAAAAACAAAAGTCAGCCACAAAACCCTGGACTCCTGAAGAATTCCAAAGTGGGATAATGAGATCTTTGATGCCGTACCCCACTCTTACTGTAAAGCCAAAGATCCTTAGTGTGGCAACAAAGATTGTCCAATGGCAGTTAGTTTTGCCCTGAGATCATTTTCCTGACTTTGCCCATTGCTGACATCTTCTGGTACCAAGACAGGGCTAAGCAGCCCACAGTCAAGATGTGAGGGAGTTTATAGAATTTCCCAGAATTCTTGGTTTCTTCTCTACTTAATTGATAAGTACTTAATATGGCCTCCTTCTTATAACTGCTTCACCCTGGCACGAAATGCTTTTCTTACAGGGAGCTCCTGGAAAGAGAGATGGGAGAAAAACACACTAACAAACAAAAACACAAGTTGTGTTTTTAAATTTTATTTTCTGTGACTAGGATGAAAATACTTCCTTGACGGAGGAAAAGGAAGTTTGGGGGATGTAGCTACATTCAGTTCCAGTTATTCAACAACAACAACACCATCAAAACTGTAGCACGGAGCTGTTAGGAGCACACAGCATTCTCTCTTTGTGTGTACAGTGTGGTCTCAGAAGGACGTCCTCTTCTACTTGGACTTCATTGAATTGACCAGTTTTACATTTCCTCTTGTAAGCGTTCTGTCCGTTTTAAAAGGCATCGTCCTCTCTCTGACAACAGCTGGTGTCTCTTACCCTGTGTACTCTCCGCCCACTGGAAAAGTCTCGGAATTCTCAGTCAGTTGCAGTAGTTGGCAATGGGGAAAGGGGAAACCCCTCCATGCTGATGTTGACGCTGAAGCTGAATGCAAATGAGATCCGCCCTGTGGGAAATTGAACTCAAGAAGAAATAAAACTCCCACACACATTCCTGGGAGCAAACTTTTGCATATATCAAACTCGGTCCCCAGAGCAAGGACTGCCACCCACCGAAATGCCACTTGCTTCTAGAATTAAGACAAACAATTATTCACTGTTTCCAAACAATAGAACGTTTTCCCAGACGTGTCTATAACAATGTAATGCCCCGACACTGCAGCTTCCCCTGATTCTACTACTGATTAGCTTGCTAACAAATGCAAGCCGCTCAATGCCTTCTTGCACTGAGCGAAATTTCAAAGTACACTTCTCCTGCGGATGGAGCACACGTTGGCATCTCAGAACTCCGGAGACACATAGAAGACACATAGAATGACTATGAGATCAAGGCAGCCTGGATTACAGTGAGGTCATCATCTCATGCAGAGGACTGAGACTGACCAAGTGCAGTGTCTATCTCTCCATTCACATTCCCAGGATGTCACTGGTCACTGATCCAGGCTTTATTCTGGGCCTGAGCCACATTGTAAATGTCCAGGCAGTGCAGAATTGGCTACTGAGGCCAGGCATCTCACCACAGCCCCACCTGCTGTGGCCAGGACAGACAAGTGGAACCAGGAACAAGGTGGTCCTTATGCCAGGAACCTTCTTTTAAAGAGATCTGTAGTTGAAATAGGCAAAGACCAATGTTTTCACGTGCCCGCTGTATATGTGCCTGTTTGCTGTCTGTGTGTGTTTGCCTGGGCATTGTCATATGTATGTTCTGTATGTGTGTCATATGTATGCATTTTGTGTGTGCTATGTCTCTGTGTTTGCTATGTGTGTGCCACATATATGTTTATGTGTTGCTGTCTCTTTTGCATGCAATCGTCGTGTGTGTGCTGTGTATATGTCTGCATGTGTTCTCTCTGTATATGCTATCTCCCTGTGTGTCATTGTGTGTTTCTATGTGTGTTTATCTGAATGCCATATGTATATGTGTGTTGAATATGTATATGCCCATGTGCTATCTGAGTGTGTGTGTGTGTGTGTGTTGTCGGTGTATGTGATTTCTGTATGGTGTGGTATCTATGTGTGTACATGACCATGTGTGCTGTCTGTTTGCGTCTATTATGTATACGTGTGCTATGTGTCTTATCTACGTGTGATATTTATATGTGTGTAGTGTTCTATTTGTATGTGTGCATGTGTGTTGTCTATGTGTGTTATTCAAAATGCCAACTTGTTATTAGCATTCAAGAGACTCTCATGGTACAGCAATATCTGCTGTTTGCACACGCACGTGTGAAAGCTTCAGGCCTCTCTTTCTTCTACGAGCAGGAGCTGCACTGCATCTCTCCCCAGCACGTCCTACAGGGCAGCTGTGTAGAACTAAATGGTCATTCTCTGCCAAAACGTTGATTTCGCATGAATTCACTCTGACCTTTTGCCTCAGTCAAAATCAGCCTTCCATGATCTAGGCCTTATTTGCTCAGAAGCAAGCATCGACCTGTGACCTGTGTTTGCTTCTTCCCAGAACTCTCTTGTAGTATCCTAGCACCCCAACTCCCCCGTCAGCCCTTTGGGACACCGGGCTCGACCAGATGTCATTCCTATCCATCAGTGCTGCTGACGGACTGCGTCTGGGCAGGTTTATGTAGATCTCTGATCTTCGGCCTGTGAATGGTGTTCCTGGTGTCGATTTGCCACTCTCTAGGGTTGCTGAGAAGTTCTTCAAGATGCCTGAAGCTTGGGAAGTTCACAGTTTTCTGTAGTCACCTTCCAGCAGCTGTCTACTCTGATAGGACACCACCTCCTACTGGTCTCTTATGCCACAGATATTGAAGTCCTCCACCAAGATCTCTTCTCTCTCCTCCTCCTCCCCTCAGCTCTGCCCTCCACTCGTAGGTGTTAAATGCAGGTTTTTCTAAAGCTCTTACTTTATTCCCAATCCTTAGTTTCCACCCTAGAGACTGCTGTTCATCTCTTCTGGTGTAACCGTTAGAAAAGATAACTTTAGCTCAGTGTCTCAGCGCTAACTGTAAACTTGACACCACCTTGAATCACCTGAAAAGCAGTTTCAGTGAAAGAATTGTCTTGGGAAGTGGGAGGGAGTGGGGGAGTGGGTAGGGAAGCACCCTCATAGAGGCAGGGCAAAGGGGGATGAAATAGGGGTTTTATCAGGTTGGTCTATGGGCTTACCAACAAAGAGACTGTCTGGATTGTCTTATGAAGAAGGACACAACCACTGGACAGCACCATGTCCTGCTCAGAGCATCTTACACTGTATAAGAAAGCTAACAAAAAATAAGTCAGCCAGAGAAAGAGAGAGAGATAGAAAGAGAGAGAGGGGGGAAGGATGGAGGAAGAAAAAGAGAGGGAGGAAAAGAGGGGAGAGGATGGGAGGGAGAAAGAGTGAGGGGTCAAATAGATTTTTTTTTCTCCTCTAAGTTGTCTTTTTGTTCTTGGAGTATTTTAATCACAGCCAAGGGAAGGAAACTAGGCATTGCCAAACGAGCCCATAATCCCAGTGATAAGGAGGCTCTAATAAGAAGTTCCCATTGGCCAGCTAGTCTCACTGAATCTATGAGCTCTGGGTTCAGTGAGAGACCTGGGGGGAAGACATTAAGAAAGGAATTGATTGACCTTGGGTCTTCACACATGCAAGCATGTCATGGAAACCTGCATACACAGGAATGCTTACATATATGTGTGAAACCTACCCACAAAGACTGCCTCAATAACTCTTACTGACTCATTGACATGATCATCCTTCAAGCTACTCTCTTGTACATACTGTCTGCTAATTTGGAATTTAATGAGAAAATGAGAAGAGGGAGAAGTAAGGCATAAAATGTGGTAAGAGATAAAGCATTATTTTCAAAGGACCTAGGGGGCAGAGGCAGGATGGTCAGTACACCCAAAAGGTGAGAGCCAAATCTACCCTTATTTTGCAAGAGTTAAACCTCAAAATTAATTCTCAGAGTCAATATTTCTTTTCCTCTTTTATATTGACATGACCAAAACCATTACCAGTCTATTTCTGTTCCAATGAGCTGTCTGGGATGTAGCAACGTTTTACTACCAAAATTACAAGACCGAGCAACTCGGTTTTCCAGAGTTCTGCTCTCTTCTGTCTGTAAGTGAGGATAATGGCCTTTCATGTCCTCTTTCAAATTCAATGAAAGGAAACAGGTATCCAAAATAGTTCTAAAAGTACAGTAGGTGTGCCATAGAAGAATTGCTCTACTTAATAAGCAACATGGTGTGTGTGTGTGTGTGTGTGTGTGTGTGTGTGTGTGTGTGTGTGTGTGTGTGTCAGAAGGTGTCTTTCCCTACCTACCACCAACAAAATGAACAAAATAATTTTGTAGTGTGCAGGGTGGTACTTGTGAACTATATAAAAATGTTTGTTTGTTTGTGTTTACCCTTATTGAAGCAAGCTTGAGGTCTAACTCAGCCAAAAGACCCTGAAATATCCATTCACTTCTTCCCTGGATCATCAGGAAACGCTCTGCTGGGAAGCGTACAGCCAGGAACGGCCATGGACAGATGGGGCCGACTTGAAAAGTAACAACACCATCTGCAGTATCCATCAGGAATGGCAGAGTCGGGTGTACGGTGCTTAGTTAGAGAGAAGCACTTGAGGGACCAGCATGGGGATAGACTACCACCCCCTTTATTTTCTTCAGTGATTCAGAATCCCTTAATGTCTTCATTTGCATGGGCTACTTAGAGGCTATTTATATCCTAACTACAGGCTATTTGAATATTACATTTGGATTCTAATTGCAGGGTTTTAGAAATAACGCATTTGTTTCCTAAGGGTAGATTGCAGTTGATGGAGAAATGCGCTGGCTAGCCAGGAGCTGGGACCCTAAGAAAAAAACACTGACCCTCATGGGCCAGTCAGGAGAAGGCTAAGCATAAGCATGTGACAGGGCATTTCTTTCATCGTCATTGCACATAGTAGCATGATAAATTATGCAATAAGAAAACCAGCAACAGGGTGCACCGTTCCTTGGCCCTCACTTTCCCAAAGGCTCAGGCACTTTGTTGTATTCAAAAAGGGAAAAGGCCACCCACATATCAATGCTTTGGGGATAAAGAATTCAGGAGTCTTTATTTTATTTGAAGATTTATTTTTAGGAGTCTGCGCTTGTTACCTGCACGTACGTATGTGCGCCTCATGTATTCAGTGCCCGCAGAGGCCAGGAGAAGACACCAAATCCTCCTGAAACCGGAGCTCCAGATGGTTGTGAGCCACTGTGTCGTGCTGGGAATCAAACCCTGGTTTTCTGCAATTGCACAGTGGTCTAGAAATAGTTCAGGCAGTCTGGGAAATGCCCATTGACAACAATGAGAAGCTGTCCGTGGATTTGTTGAGTAGCCTCTCAACATCGGACATCTCGGACATATTTCCGCTGTGAGATCACCAGTGTTGTGTAAGTCTAGAGTCGTGGAGTGGTTTGTTTTCTCAAGGTGTTCTGACAGGTCCTTGGCAAAGCATTTCAGATGCTCTGTGTCGATGCCTCTTAGAATGCTTAGCTTAGAGGTATAAGTCAGGTTGTAGCATGAATAAAATATATTTGAAGTCTTTCCAATATAGGCTAGAGGAAAACAAGGTTATTCAAACAGTTCGTGTCTATATTGTGGCTGCTTTGTAAGCACAAGTTCTTTGCAATTCGTTAAAATAAAAATTTGATAATTAATTGTAGTTCTGTCCTCTGACAGAAGGGTCCTGTTTAGAGTTTCTGAAGGATCCATTGAACTGAAAGATTCAAACAGATGTGATCTTGTCATATCCAGGTCCTGCTGAAAACACTAAGCACAGAGTTCAGAAAGGGAGCCTAAGAAGTGGGTAGGGGCAGAAAAGCCTGCTCATTCAGGCTAAGGAGTGGAGCTGGGCTTCTTCCCAATTTAACCACCTTGTGGTCTTTGGAGCCCAGCTAAAATTCTCTGCTCCATACTTGGTTTTTACATAAAGTGATTTGGAAAATGAAACTTAGAACCAGCCTGGGAAGAATTATTCAAGAACTCCCACCCTCTTGACACTCTTAATATGTTATCATTATAAATAATAATTTAAAAGTTATGCCAATCCTTTGTGCGGACTCAAATATATTCACAAAGAGGATGCAAACGCTGAGCTATGGGGGACATCCATTGTTAAATGGACTCTTAACTCTTTAACATCTACTAAACCAGATAGTGCCCGAGTACTATGTATGAAGAAAATCATACATAAATACATATATATGTATTCTAGTAGGCATTGTTTCTTTATGTTAGGCACCTGGAGTTTTTCTTTTGGACAAGGTACTAGAGGGTGATCTGTAACACTGTTTACAAGAATCTGGTGTAAATAATCCTTAGGATACATTTAAAACTTCCATGTCAGTATCATTAAGTTGGAGAATATGATGTAATTAAATCAAGCCTTTGTAAACACCATTTGAGAGTAAGAAAGAAAATTAGAAGTTAAGGGCTTTCTTAATCCATAGAAAGTGCACAATGCTACGTGTCGCAGGGTAGAGGGACACAGCTGACATTTTCCAGCACTGTCTATCACTGATGTAATTTACCGTGCACACATACCTCTTGCAGAAATAAGATGAACTGTTGTGGACGCCCAGGGCAAGTCCATTGCGCAAGGTGAAAAATCATCGCTTGGTGGGGTGGCACGTTTGCCCTTTTGAAATGACAGTCTTGACATTTCCCAGAAATAAAGCTGTTTTTATTCAGGCTCTGGGTTTTGTTGATCATTAATGATTGTGCAATGAATGAACAGTCAATATGTGTTTGAACGAAATTACATCTTTCTCATTGACTCTTTAATAAAAATGAAAAAGAAATGAAAATAATGTACCTAGTAGCACAGTGATTCAACCTTAGAAAAACAGCCAAATTTGTTCCTTATAGAGAAGAGGTGGCTGATGGATTTGCCTCTAAAATAAATTTTTTCCCTATCAGAGTTTGACTTATTAAGTTCAGAAAGTTCATATACACTGGTAAATAGAAATGGTAAAATTAATGGTAATCTTGCCAAAATATTTTCTCTACAAAAACAACCCCTTGATCCTTCCTTGTTTGGAATGCCTTTTCAGCATTTGGATAACATATTTCTAATTTGGAGCAAACTTTCTTCTTCTATAGGTCCAAACATGAAGACACGGAGGTTAAATATAGGCACAGTAATGGCTTTCGGCATACGACTTGTGTTACATTGTATCAAATACCATTATGTAACTCTGTAAAGTAGCACACTAAGTTCTCTATCTTAATGTATCTGGTCAAAACTGGATGAAACACCAGTGATCCGTGGGCTCAGTAAGACAGGCATTATCCAGAAAGAACAAACGGTAAGACGGATCTCGGCACCGGTCTTGCAGAACGGAGAGCTGGTGTCCTAGCCAGGCATCTCCAGCTCATAGTGTTCTCTGGCTGTAAGCCCTTTGCCTGCAGTGCGTTGGTAGAATCTCTTAGCTACAGACTGGCAGTCCGCTGTCCACCTGCACCGCTGTACGGAGTTTGCTAAATGAGGCTGGCGAATTCAAAGCAGATCCCATTATAATGACAAAGCCAGTTCCCTTCACAACACTATCATCAGGAATGTTTATTGTGATCATTACCTAATAAGTGCTAGTTAAACTTTTACAATGGAAGATTGTCTTTTGATTCTGAAACTAATGAAAGCGCGTTGCCATGACAACGTCTCTCTCCGCTGTTGTAACTCTAATTTTTACTCTAAATTACTTGTCTGCCAGACAGCGTACGAACGTTCTAACTTGGTCTCTCGCTGTGCCGTTTTGAATAAAGGAAATGTTCATATTTGTACAGACATTTGAGGAAACGGATTTCTAAAACAGCAGTTCGTTCTACTTTGACAATCTAAACTTTAATCGAAATGTAACATCAGATTATCATAGATTTAAAGGCTTTACTTTTATTATTTTTAGTTGTATGTCTATGTGTGTATGCATGGAAGGGGAGTTGTCTAGAGAGGGTGCTAGAGTTGCAGTTATAGGGGGTTGTGAGCCACCCAAAAATGGGTGCTGGGAACCAAACCACTGCGCTACCTCTCCAGGTCCCAGTAGAGATTTAATGTACACAAATCATATAATATTGTAGGTTTAGTTCCCGACATCAGCATTTTTTAGCCCAAAGCTGGTGGTGAATCTTGTTCAGTGAGGTGGGAGAGTCCACACTACGCTCTGGAACATTCTCACTTCCGGTCATCAGCAGCACGACCCCGAGTCTCACATCCTACCCACAACCCACCAGAATACAAAGAGGGAAACGCTTTCAGAGAAGCAAGGTGAAATCGCGCTTGAAATTAGCTCCGTGATATTTTTGAGCACTTGAGATAATTGTAGTTCGGCACAGCGCCTGACTGTTTTGAGCCCCTGATGGATGGTTTTCGATGGCATCGCTTTTAGGCAGAGAGTGACGCATTTGGGAAGATCATTGGGGGTTATTTGTAAAGATGGAGACCAGCAGCAGAAAGAAGTGAGGACAAAGGCTGAAGGGGATGCGACTGCGCCCAAGTGCTCATGGGAAATCACAGCAAAGCACATGATTTTGTGATTAATATATGTTGATGAAATGTTATTTTCTGAAGACAGGGTCTCACGATGTATCCCTGGCTGTCTGGGACCTTACTATGCACACCGGGATGGCCTCAAATTCATAGAGACACAACTCCTCTGGTTCCCAAGTTCTGGGATTAAAAGCAGGAGCTTCTACACCCAGCCCTAAAACTAATTTTTTAACAAAAGTGAAACATATATAGTATTAAGAGTTTTTAGAGTCTATGCAAGTCAGGACAGGCATTGATGCTAACCACGTGAGAGACTAAGAAGTCTTGTTCTCTCTGTGTGTATACATGTGTGCACAGGTGTGTGTACATGTTTGTACATGCATGTGTACAAGTGTGCACATGTGTGTGTGTGCATGCAGATGTCAGAGATTGATTGCCAGTCTCCTCCTCAATCATTTCGCACATCATCATCATCATCATCATCATCACCACCACCACCACCACCATCATCATCATCACCATCACCATCACCATCATCATCATCAATCATGGGACATTCTCACTAATTTTGGAATTCACTTATTTGTGTAGAGTGGTGTAATGAGTGGAGTTGGGGGGAGATTAGAACCGACAATTCAGAGGGTAGCTCTGAGCCACTTCATTTCCCTGTTCCTCAGGCACCTCATCTTTAAAGCAAACTGCTCAAATGTACCCCGTGCAGCAGCTTTGAGAGCCAGGGAGTGAAGGCAGGCTTATACAGATACACAAAATATAAAGAAAGTATACGAGAGATTATACACAAAATATAAAGAAATTATATATGAGAGACAATGTCAGTGACTGTTGGGCATCCTATGCAAGCTGTATAGGATTCAATAGCATAGTAGGCTTTCATTTGCCTCTGACATCATTTGCCTCTGATGTGCATTTTGTTTCTTTTGGGCCCCTAAACCTAATAATATCAAGCTTGAATTACATATCTAAAAGATACTGCAAACCTTCGGAGGTTGTTGGCACACTGGAAGGAAATTAGAGATTTACAACTCCTGATAGTGTTTCTTATAGAGTGAAGCCAAGGAAAGAGGCAACGAGACTGTATTGGACGTTTTGCCCGGCAAAGTCTTGGCTCTTGAGAAGAATCTTAAAAAATGGTATTTAAATTCATCACTACTTGATATTCTTACCCATCTAAAGGTGTCAACCTATAGAATATATGTTTATGTCAAAGAATGCCACACCGTGCTACCCATATCACTTTAAAAATTGGTTGCCTGGAAGCCATGGTGTCTTGTTAAAAAACGCACACATACTAATTACTTGACTTTAAAAAGGAGAAGTTCCACTGAAACAATTACTAAGCTGTGGTAGTAAATTGTTCACCCACTGGAAGCTCCCGGTTGGGTGTGCGTCTGCTTCTCACCACCTGCCCTCAGTTCCGGATCCCAGACAGAGAGACCTACACATGCAGCCTGTATATTTTAATATACCTTGACTAGCTCAATGGTTGGGCCATTCCTGTGCCTCCGTGTGGTTACACACTCCCCTCTGCACATTCCCCGCCAGTACGCCTGGGCTAACATTTACTAAATCTATATATTATCCGTGCTGCCCTGGCCCCTTCTGGCAAGCCCTCCTGAGGCTGCTGTTCTCTTTGCACCTACATTTCAGCCATCTCTCCCTCCTATACCTTCTTAGAGTGGCCCGTCTCCTACACCCTTGTCATGGCAAATGTCCTCTCCCCTCTCTCCTGCATTTCTTGCCCAGGAATCCTAAAAGTACCCGCCTCTGTCTCCCTCCCCAGCCACTGGCTGCTGGCAACTTTATCTCCCAATCAGAGCCAACTAGGAGCAGACACCCTTAGCCCAGACATGCGGGTTCCCACGTGATGTCGGGAGCTGAATTAACACAAATAGCATTAAAAACCAATCCACAACATTAATCACTTACTTTATATTATTAATTTATTTATTTGTGTGTGTGTGTAAGCATGTGTGCCTAATATGTGTGTGATATGTTATGGTAGCGTGTGTGTGTGTGTATGTGGCATGTTTGTATGTATGTGTCGTGTGTATATGTATATTTATGGTATGTTTGTATATATGTGTGCCTGTTGTATGTGTGTGTGTGCTGGGGGGAGTAGTATGTGACATGCTATGTGATGTATGTGTGCATGTGTGTGTACATGCATGTATGTAAGCATGTGGGTGTGGTACAGTGTAATGATATATGTGTGTATATGGAATGTATAAGTATATGTGGTATGTTTGTGTGCTGTGTGTAGTGTATTTGTATATATGTGTATCTGTGGTATATGTAGTGTATATATGTGGTATAGTGTGTTTGTGTGCTGTGTGTGTTGTATTTTTGTATGTATGTGTATCTATGTTTGTGCACATGTGTGTCTGTGCTATGTGTGGTGTGTATATGTGGTATTGCGTTTTATGTGGTGTGTATGGTATATATATGGAGTGTGATATGTGTGTGGTGTGTTTCTGTGCAGTGTGTGTATGTGGTATGATGTGTTTGTGTGTGCTATGTTTGTGTGTTTGTGTGTAGTAGTTGTGTATAAGTTTGTGTACGTACATGTGTCTATGGTATGAGTGTAGTATGTGTATGATATATGATTTGTGTGTGTGATATGTGTGTGTGCTGTATGTATGAGTGTGTGATATGTTTCTGTGCTATGTGTATTATGCTCATGTACATGTGTATCTGTGGTATGTGTGTGTGGTATGTGTGTTTGTGTGCATGTGTGTCTGTTATGGTGTATGTGGTATGTGGTGTGTGTGTGTAATGGATGTGTTGTACCTATGGTATGTGTACGATGGGTGATATGTATGTGTTTGGTATGTGTAAGTGTGTGTAATGTGTTTCTATACTGTGTGTGTGTGTGGTATGTTTGTATCTGTCGTATGTGTAATCCATAAGTGCATGTGTGGTGTGTATGTCATATGTGTGTGATATGACTGTGTAATATGTATGTGGGGTTGCTGTGTGTGTGGTATGTGTGTATGTGGTATTTGTGCATGGTATGTGTATGGTGTGTGTGTATATGTGTGTGATATGCACGTGCATGTGTTGTGTGTGCCTTGAACGTGTTTGTACCCATGTGCATGCATGCAGAGGCCAAAGAAAACAATTGTCAGTCATCCTCAGTCCTCCTATTTACTCTTGTGAGACAGGGTCTCCCACTGACCCTCCCTGGAAGCCCCTAGGCTCTTCTCATCTGTTTTCCCAGTGCTGGGATAAAAGGTCTGTGCAACCCTGCCAGGCGCATTGTGTGGATGTTGGGGATATAAACTCAGGCCTTCATGCTTGTGCGGCAAACATTTTACCAGGAGTCACATGGCCATGCCTATGAGCCATTATGAAAAATGCAAATATGTTTATAACCAACCAGCAAATTAGTGTCACCTCTAAGAGACAAAGCTGAAATGTTTTTAAAACTTCGTTTTCGCTCTGCTGTTTTTATTTCTAAATAAGGCACTATGCAACGTGGCACTCTTGATTTTGGTTTCGGTGGGTACCTACCCTGTCTTCCAGAACATCTAAAAAAATAGTTGCTGGTAATTTCTGCTAAAATAAGTTCTACCATAGAACAGGCATGTTGCAGTTAACTGTTGGCAAATATCCCTGTCTTTAGGGAACAGGAGGGAGGTTGCAGTCAGATAAAGAGCTACACAGAGTTCAACAGCATCAGAAGCAAGAAGGAGACTGGGGTGGAGTCTGGACAGACTGTGGGGATCTGCATTCCCAGTCAGACAGCACTGGCCTGTAAGAGATGCTGGTGCGTGGAGGTTGGGCTTTCGGCCCCGAGTCAAGCTGTGGAGATGGTGTGGCCGGAACAGTAAGGGTTAACTAGATACATCTTCTTGTCTTCCCAGTTTCAGTTCATAAAAATGCTTGGTTTCTCTAACATGCCACTTCTTTCATAGACTGAATTGTATTTTGTCAAAATCGGATGTGATTCTGAGTTTCATGAATCCAAATACCCTGAATGAAGTCACGTGAGTCACACTCGAATTCCAATTGGAACAGATTCACCGCAACGTAACCCTGAGGGGAAGAGAAGGGACTAACCCATGTCTCAGAACTCATCTTGAAGTCTGAAGTTGCTCAGAAGGGTTTGCTCTGAGCTAGAAAGGAAAATGACTTAAGAGAAACGTGATTTGACTCGTTGTAATTATATCAGTCACTATGAATATAATAACTCATCTCCTCTCCTACCTGTGACTGTTAGATGACATGGCGCATTCCTGGACAGATCACGCTAATCCTGCACAGGTCTCATGTGAGAGGACTTTATTGACAGAGGCCCCTCTGAAGGGGGTTGGGGTAAGGGGAAAAATGAGGAAAAGGGAGGGCTATGATGGGGTCTGTCTTTTATCTGGACCATGATATAGATAACGTAGGTGATACTCAGGTGATGCAGGTAACACAGCTAATGCATGCACAGGGGTGTCAACAGGTGCCATGGCAGGGGATGCAGGAGGGACTTGTCACCTACTGTCACCTAGGGTTCAGAAGCTGGCTGTAAACACCTTCAGGCTGTCAGTGGGGGGGGGGCATGTCTGATGTTAACAAACCTCCCATTTCTTCTCATAAATAGAGGCAAAAGAAGGACAGGCAAACCAATGGTGGAAGGGAAGTAGGGGTGTCAGATCTCTTAAACTGCTTCCTGCTGTCTAGGGACGTTGTCAATTTTGGAGCGTAGCTGACTTTCACCATTGGGGCCCACTTGATAGTCGTTTGTGACTGGACAGTGGCTGGTCATCCTGTAAAAGGAACTGACTGTTTGGTTAGAAATTTTCTTAATTTGTCGATGAAGGAATGTGGAGACAAGGTTAATGAGGCAGAGAGCAGGAAGTAAAGCCAAAAAACTGAGAAGGGGCATTAAGGAGGAGAGTATCCACTTCCATATAGGGTTATGGAAAGCCCGTGTATTGGAGGTCTCACGTTGTTCCCTGAGTTTCTGGATGTCTGACTGTAGCCACTGGGTTTTATTTCTTACTATCCCAGATTCATTGATGTAGAAGCCCCATTCTTCTTGGAGTAATGGGCAAAGGTCACTTTCTTTAGGTGTCAGGACATCTAGTCCCTGGCAGTTCTGAAACACCAGTGCTGCCAAAGAATCCATCCGCCTTTGGATGGTGAGCATGGTTTGGGTCACTTCCTGGAAACCGTTGCCAAGCTGAGAAGAGAACTCATTGTATAGAGTTAAGGAAGTGGTGAGCCCTGCTTTTCCAGCACCAGCACCTACAGCTATTCCTGCAGGGACCAGGAATGGCATGACCTGAACTGTCCTCTTGTCGTGTTGGGCAGGTATTACGTCTCCAACCATGATTGGAAGAGGTTCTTTTCTGTGGATTACGAGGAAGTTCAGGGGAAAGAAACACTACTGTGCAAACTCCTGACCAGCTGGCAGCTAGGTGAGGATACACCTGCGTGTCACAAAGAATGGACGTGGCAGAGATGAGGTATCAAGGGTTGTGGTTCTATTACAATTTAGGGAGCTTAGCATTCCTACAGAACATGTCCTGCATGTCTTAAAACAGTCTGCCATGCCAAAAAGAGACAAGGTATGGGGTCATGGCAACACTGAAGTCAGGGCAGCTGATAAAAGGTGAGGTAAGGTTAATTGGCAGTGTCACTGGAGAGGCTGTAAGTGGAAATTGTGAGTTCGTTCCAGGGGGTACACATAGCCAGCAATCTTTAAAGAGACCAGGTCGAGTGACATCGGTAGTAGGTAGGACAAGGTCACGGTCTGAAGCAGAAGGCGAAATGACAAGTTAGTGCCGTTTATGAGGGGGGGATGTCAAGGGAGTAAGGACCTCAAAGAAGTGTTTGATTACATCTTCTATTTTTCCAATGTTTAGAGGTTGAGCCGTTGAGACCTATTTTCTTTGGACATGAATAGTAATATAGTACCCACTGGGGACCTAGGTTGGTTTTTACAGTAGAGCTTGCTAACAATTCCATCCCTGTTTCCCACCTGGGACTCCATGGGTCTTGTATATAGAAGAGGGTCCTGCGTTGTTGGCAGAAGAAATGATTGGTCTGTGATCCCAGCATATGTATCTGGCAAGACAAACATGGGAAGCCCCCATATTCGTCTGGACATTTCTTACAATCATCTTTCGTCTGGTCAAAGAGAAAGCAAACAAAGAGGCCATACCATTTAGATGGGATGGCAGATAGAGGGATGACAGTAATTTGGATCGGCTCCCGACATCCAGCTACGGAGCAGTTTCCTGACCCTATTTGGAAAGACTTTTTGCTATCAGTGGGGGTTTCTTGAACCTTGAGTCTCCAGATGTAAGGGCTCCCCTGGATGGAAACTGAACAGCAGGGGGAGGTTGAGAAGCCCATGTCTAATCCAGTGGAGTCGAGTGTGGCTGTCAGAGTAGAGTCTCATTTTTCTGTGACTGGGAACAAGGTGCGTGGTCTCGGCATCTTCTGGAGTTACGAGAACAGGGTCCTGTTGGGGTCAACATGTAGGAAGGAGAATCAATTTGAGGTGGGGGGTGAAAGGTTTGAGGTGAGACAAGTAAACCCAATGAGAGAGTCCCTCGAGTTTGGCAGCTGTAGGAGTCATGAGAGTCACCTTGAAAAGGCTCTGCCATTTAGGAGAGAGAGCTGAGGGCTGATTATCTGGAGGGGAGAGAAGAACTTGGTCTCCAATGTTGACAGACAGTGGCAGAAGACAGTGTGAGGCCTTGGTAGATGGTGGTTGTCAGCAAAGTTCCATAGGAGAGAGCAGAGGTGGCAAAGTAATGGGGTTAGGAGATGATCAGGGAGGGGAGAGCATTTAGGTGAAGACCAGGGGTTAGGACTGGGTGTCCATACCTGAGTTCAAAAAGTAAGATGAAAAGAAGTCACTTGAGGAGAACCCATAGCCTAAAAAGAGCCAGGGGTAGAAGTTTTACCCAAGAGAGGTGAAGTTCCTGTGACAGTCTGACAAGAATGGTTTCTAGGGAGGGATTAGTCCTTTCTACCTTCTGTGAAGGCTGGGGGTGGGAGGGAATATGAAAATGACAGGGGATGCCTAGGGCTTTAGGTAGAGTTTGAGGATTTTGGGAAGGACTGAAGGGAGGCTGGGACACCAAATTGGGAAATGAGTTCTTGGAGGAGGAGATGAGAGACTGTCTGAGCCCTTTTGCTGGTAGTGAGGAATGCCTCCACCCACCCCGGAAAGGTGTTTAACAAGACCAGGAGGTACTTGGCACATTTGACAGTGGGCATGGGGGTAAAGTCAAGTTGATGGTTGGTTCCAGGAAGGGAACCTGTAGCCCGAAGGGTAGAAAAGAGATGCCACAGTACCTGGAGTTGGCTTCTGACATATGACAGATCTTACAAGAGGCAGTGATAGATTTTAAGAAACCCAAGTCCTTAGAAGTAGGCTGTAGGTGGGTTTTAACAAAATTAGACAACGCTTGGCTGTTAGGACGAATGAGTTGGTGAGGATAGAAAAGTTTGTGACATGTGTTGGGTATTGGCAGAAGGGATGCAGATTGTAGTGTAAGAATGTGCTGGAGAGGACGGGTCGAGTCTAGGCCCCTAAGGACCACAGCTCTGCCTCATCAGCTCAGTTGTTTCCCTTGGAGACAATGAAGTCATCCATCCAGTGGGTTCCGCAGTGGACAATCCCAATAGCTATGGGGAGATGAGAGGCCTTTAGCACGGCCATAATTTGGTTTCCATTAGTTACTGATCCTCCTTTGGTTGTAAGTAACTCACACTCCTTCCAGATGGCAGCTTGGGACATTTGGAAAGCGTATTTGGAGTCTGTGTAGATGTTGAGGGATTGTCAAATTAAAGGTAAAAGGCACGGGTGAGGGCTATGAGTTCAGCCTGTTGATTGGTGGTATGAGCAGGAAGGGCCTGGGCCTCTACCATCTCTGTGTCTGACATTTTAGCATAGCCAGCTCTTCTGGCCCCTTTGTGCATGGGTATAGATGGCCTGGGGCAGTGTGCACGCCTGTATGTGTGAAGGGTGAGGTAATAGTTCCTCTAAGGTTTCAGAGCGGGAGATAGGGAGTGGTTAGTCTATTCCCCTAGGATATATATAATTCATATAAACTCAGATGGTGTGAATTACCATGTACAGAGTATAAAAGAACAGAAGCTGCATCCCTAGTTCAATTTCTAGAATAAAGGGCAGGGAAGGTGTAAGGGAATGGGAGGGGTGCTAACTAATCCCCAGTCTTCCTTGAGCATTGTGACAGTCTAGTGACATTCAGTAGTGCTTGTGAAGATGAGGTAGAAAGCCGTGTTTCTTAGGTTGGCTTCCTAGTCTAATGGGTACCGAGTTCAGATCTTATTGCAGAGGTGTATTAGTTCTGATGTCCTTAAGTCGGGCGTTAACTTCAGAGATTTGAAATCTTCCAGGAGACATCCTAGGGGGTGTCTTGAATACAAGGAGGTATTCATGGGGTAGTTATTGAATTATTCTTACTGGCATCTCCGAGAGTAATTTCAATTAACAAAATTTTAGGCAGCCCTTCTATAGGCTACACGGTGGATCCCGGACTCACCAGAAAGCATCCCTACACTAGGCCTAGGATTTCCTGAACGGCTGCAAGAGCGGGGTGGGGGAGGTGGGGGGGTGCAGGGCGGGGGAGAACTGCTTTCGAGGTGGTTGTCACCCAAGGGGCGAAGTCCTATCTTATATGTCAGCTAAGAGGCTGGTCATAAGGACTGTGGCTGTGAAAACACCAACCCCTTAGCCTTTAAAGGCTGGCCAGTCCCTATTTGGGAAACTGAGGTCCTCCCTGCCGATTGGAGGAAAAACCTTACCAATCTGCCAGTGTTTGTGCAAGAATTTCAGCGGTCTGGTAGCAGGAAACGTGGAACTGTATGGTTGGTGGGGTCTGTTCCACTGAGTAACCCAGCACCACATGGCGGACGGCAGTGGGCAGTGGCTCACATGGTGGAAGTCTGAGTCCTGCAGTGGTCAGTAGGTGGCGGTGGTGGAGCTATGGTGGGCTGGGCCCCTCATGGCGCATGGTGGTAGGGGAGCAGCTGTGTCTTCTGGCCAGTGGCAGAGGCAGTGGCCCTGAGCAAAGCAGGAGAGCTCGGAGGTGAGGAGATGCGGTAGCCCCAGAACAACCCGGAAGAAGTACCGAGGTGGCGGGAGCAGTGGTGGCTGAAGTTCAGGTCCACCGTGGTGGCGGGAGAGCAGCTGTGTCTGTCCTCCAAGTCCCTGAGGTACAATGATGGCTGTGGGCAGTGGTCAAGGTCATCTCCATCCCAGTATCTTCATGCGGTTGCAAGAGATCGCCTTGCTGCTTCACATCTCTTGGACTTTCATGTTGAGATTTAGACACGTGTCAGGATAGCTCTCTCTTCCACGTACACATCAGAGTCATTTTAGACTACAGCCTTTTGTTGATGATGCCTGGAACACCAGACTGCTCTGAAGTCTCAGCAACGTTCCCAACTGAATTTCATACTATATTTTTTTATTACTCTTTGCTGACGATTTGTTATTTTGAGGCCTCGTGTGCCGACATGAGTCTTGATTTTTCTATAGCTGTCATAAGAGCACGATAGTTCTTGTAAGTCAGGCCTTGTGTCATTTGCAGTGGATATAAGGTATGTGTGTGTGAGTGTGAATATGTGTGTGTGTGTTTACCTCTAATCGTGTGAACAGCATGCAGTTCAGAGCATTGGTAATCCTTGTGCTGAGGTCACCCAGAGGTTGCCTGTCTCTGCTGCTGCTTAATTGAAGTGGGAAGATCAACTCTAAATGTGGGTGACATGATACCACTGGAAGACCCAAATTGACTCATCTATTTGAGGCTCCTATGAATGAGATGAGAGATTGAGGATCGATGGAATAGCAAGAGGTTTATTAGTCCAGTGCACTGGGATGGCCTACATCCAGAGGAGAGGCAATCCTGAAAGGCTGCTACAAGCAGTTTTTACACTCTTAGGGGTACAGGTTACATCAGCAAGGTTATGATTTAAATTCATTGGCTAAGTGTATTAGCTTTGAATCTATTTGCTAGCAAGCATGTGACAGGCCATGGAATCAGAGGATCAGTTGACTGTCAGCACATTCTGCGGTTTCTCAAGAATGTTCCTGCTCCTCCCAAGAACTGTGGGTGGAGAATGGGACTTGGCCTAGCCTTGACCTGAGGTGGTGGAATTAAGTCTGGCAAAAGCCCCTAGGGTCCTTCACCATGAGTTTGGGCTCTGAGCCTCATAAAAAGAAAAAAGAGTGGTTATAAATACCAGTCTTCCTCTCTTTCTGATGATAGGAAGGCCTCCTTCCTTGATTCCTTTTCCTCCTTCCTGTTTACTCCCTTCCCTCGGCCATCTTTCCTTCTTTCCTTCCATCTCTTTCCTCCTTCTTCCCTTCTACTACATTTTAAAATCAAATCTAATTCTGGCAAAAAAAAATGCATTTTTAATATGCTTGCTGTGGCTTCCTCTACATTTAGCAAATAATATAACATAAATAATACCAATAATGGAGGCTCTGGATTGCTATCAATGGTGGCACTATGCCGCTAACATTAAGCTCATTAGCGTCAGGAGTTGTTTGAGTGAAGCCAAAGACTTGAGGATGATATATAGGTACTCATAAAGTATTGGTCGGCCTGAATGGTCCCCATCAACTTAGAAGTAATTCATTTCCCCCACAGAGCTGTTTGCACATGTGGTTAACTACAGACCACACGGAAAGTCCTTTCTTTGAGAGCAGGGTGACACGGAGATGTCAGGATGACATCTCTGACACTGAATTTGCAGTGCCCTGCCTCACAGAAGCTCCAGTGTGTTGTTGTCCTAAAGGTTTATGTAAAAGGTTTCTCTTCCTGAGAGCATGCTCTTCTGGGAAAGAGGTGGGCGTTCCTCTCACTACCCAGCCTGGAGGGCACAGCCTGGCTCCAACCTTGTTCTACACTATTCTGGGAATTGGTATTCAGTACAGAGACAATTTTCTGATAACAAAATCTGTTTCTACCTTTAGTGTGGAGCAATAGAAAACACTCAAAGAGATTGCTGCTGAATTTTTTTTAAATCATTTTTTATTCTTTGACGGTTTCATAGACAAACATAGCAAATTTTAGTCCTTCCATTCCCTGCTATCCTCACACCCCCTTTCTTCTTCCTGCTCGAACTCTTCAGCAAAGACCCTCCAATCTTATGCCTTCTTTCTGTGTATGAGTCATTGAATTTACATGAACATGACTGGCAGGGTATTTGCTGGAGTTACACCATGGAAACACCCACAGCAACTATTAACATTCAGTAGCCCCTCACAGAGGGATTCTCCTTCAGTAGTCTCTCAGGAGCACTCTTCCATCTTCTGTAAAAGTCCATGACCACAGCAGGTCTTGTCCAGAATACTTTTTTTTTTTTTTAATACAGACAGCCCTAGCCTCTGGCTCATGGGTTCTTCTTGACTTGTTCTTCTGTAACGCTCCGAGAACCTTAAGAGATGGGCAACATAGATGACCCACTTAAAGCCAAGCACTTCACCATTCCTCAAGCTGGACACTCTGTCCAGGGTGTGAGTCCCAGCATTCACCACCTCCTACTGCCATAAGCCACCCTGAGGCAGGGTGAGAGCATCACTAATCTATGCACATGGACATGAGTGTTTAAGAGGCAATGGGATCACATGTCTACTTAGAACAATAATAGTGGATGGCTCCTAAGGTCCTTGATCTCCTTAGCCACCAGCTTTTGACTAGGCTCACAATAGCATGAACTGTTACCGTTTGCTTTCTATTCCTGTGATAACCACGTCCAAGAGTAACTTGGGAAGAAAGATTCTGCTTCAACTTACAGGTTATATGTAGTCTATCATCAAGGGAAGCAGGAACCTGGAGTAGAAACCATGGAGGGGGCTCTTGCTGGCAATAAAATTCACTTGTTATCTCATTTATTGATTGAAGGCTGCTCAGGTTTTTTTTAAGTCCTATCCCACAGCCTTCCCATATCCCATTTTATTTTTTCATTCTGTATCTTCTTCCCAGGATTGGCGATTTTCATAAAGAAATGATATCTTCAACCTTCAACAAGCAATATAAACTTTTACACAAGACAAGCTAGAAAACATCATGGGTGAACCCCATAAAGAAGCCATCTGTCAGGTTCAAACACTTTAGCCCTCCCTCCACTCCGAAGCCTTCGTACTCCCTAACAAGCAGGGCACTGTGAGTCGGCTAACTTTATTTCAAGCCTCCTGAGTTTTATAAAAGACTACATTTGACTCTTGGCATTGAATCAAAGTCTTCTGGAATAAATGGCCTGCTTGTCTGGCTGTCAAACATGGCCCCCACTGGCACACCCATCATAACCTTCATTGGACCAGGAAGTGCAGCCTTTCAAATTCAACAATATTCTTAAACCGTGGCTGCCTTGCAAACATGGACCCGCCCCTCAGAGTGGTTAAGTTTATTTATAGCATGTTTAAATTATGTAGCACAAAGAAAAGGAGGTTTGAAAGTCTAGCGGAGAGTTGGAGAATCGACTTCTATAAAAATGAGATGCCCAAAAAAAAAAAAAAAGAAAAAAAAGAAAAATGCCCTTTTTGTTCAAATGCTGGAAAGAATTTTGTCTACCTTCTTGCTTCATTGGGGTTTCTTTATGTTTCCCTGATGAGCAGAAATGTCACTGTCGGTGCAGCATTTGGCTCCTTTGGGGGTTGGGGCAGGGGAGGCAAGGATTTCAGCTGAGCCTAGCACAGGGGAATGAGGGGTACTGTGTGCACAGCCAGCAGCCAGTCCTGCCAAGTCAAAGAGGAGCCAGTGAGAACAATGGAAGATTCCATGAGGGAAAGTAAATACCCTGAACGAACGCAGCAGGAAACCCACACCAATCACACTGGGAACCCGCAACTCTCCCCTTCACAATGCCGTCCCTCCTCTAGAGCTCTGAGGACACTGTGGATTTACCCAGAGCTCACCCACGAAAGGGTAGAGTAGAAACAAGCCTGCCTTGGAGTTTCCTGCTTGTCTCCAGAAACTCTACAAGTCTTATTTAGGTATCATGGTGTTGCAGTAAATATTAAAAAATAAAATAGCTTATCTCTTTATCAGCCCCGTGGGTCTCACTCCACAGGCCCGTTTCTAGTTTGGAGCTGCACACGTCTCTGTTGCTCAGTCCAAGCTGGTCTCACTCTGTCCACACGACTCCCTTTCCTTGGCGGTTTACTCTGCCTGTTTACTGCCTCCATCCCAGAGTGTTTCTTTACCCTGAATTCCACCACAAAAACAACTCTAAGGCCCGATAGCTTTTCTTACAGGTTTATATGTTCAAATCTCAATTCACAAACCCTCTGCACAATAAAATCACATCAAATAGACAAAGATACAAACTGCCCCTTCTATATGAGATATAAGACCTATAAAATCTTTAGTTGTTCATATCTACTTAATGCCAATAAAACCCACCTGGATCCATTTCATCCTTCTGGACCTCCATCTTGGGATTTCCCTCTTGGCCCTCTCCTGTCCTCTGACCTCTGACCCTCTATCACTCCACCTCCTTTACCCTGCCCAACCACTGGCTCTTGAGTTTATTTTACTAATTAATGAAGAGAATTATTAAGAGAAGTTTTTGATGAGGTCCTGAGTATGTGACTAGGCAGCACTACTTGGGGAAATGGAATTAGCATTAAAATACGAACAGCTTTAGGAAACCTACACCCTTGTGTTCTTTCAATGACATTAGCCTAAATGACTACCCTCCATGGTTGGTGAACCAATAAAGGGTCTCTCTAGCTGGAGCTCCCATGTAACAGCCCAGAACAGACAAACTGACTGCCTTTGACCTTGCTTGTGTCTTAATACCCATGGAGGAATAGGAGGGGACAAAAAATAACAGCTGGATTTTACTAGCAGCCACCAAAACTATCATGTGACTACTCCGTAGAGCTCTTGGTGGCTCTCCCTGAGGCCACAGGTCCTAGCGATGTTCACTTTTAGGCATGGCTAAGTACCCCGGCAGCACACAGTCAGCACTCAGGGTGGACAAACAGGTCAAAGAAATCCTAAAGGACAGTGCAGAACAACTGAGTGTGACTGGGTCACTCATCCTTTGGTTTTTATTTTATGTGCACGGGTGTTTTGCCTAAATGTGTGTATGTGCACTATGTGTGCACAATGCTCAAGGAGACCTCTAGAGGGCGTTCGGATCCCTGGAACTGGAGTTAGAGATGGTTGTGAGCCATGGAATGGCTGCTGGGTACCGAACTCGGGTCCCCTGGAAGAGCAGTCCCATGAACTTTATAAATCTCCAAGTATTTGTGAAGTTTAGGATGAATTTTGGTTTTAATCTTATAACACAGGTCAACACATATTGTCATTTTTATGTACGTATTGAATCTTTTATGGCTCAGCGTGGACTATTTTTAGCAGCGAGCTATTCATATTTGAGTATAGTATATACCCTCTAAGTGTGGAGTTCAACGTATTATTTTATTGACCCACTTTGTCATCGGCTGAGTGCACATTTATGAATCTTTGTGCCTTCTTGATCTGTATGAATTATGCACGTTTCATTATGATTGTGCACCTCCAACTCCTCTGTATAACTGTCAATTTCTGTTCTCTAGATTAGGAGGATTTACATTGAAACTTAGAATTTTAAAATGGCTGCTTGCTTCTTCTGAATTATCTCAATAACTCTAATAACATGTTTGTCACTTATGGTCGACAGAACTTTTATGTCACTAGGTTTTGTTGTTTGTGTTGAGGAATTTTTTTTTGTCTGATGATATAACCTAGGCTGACCCTCAACTTTCAATCACAGTGTTGATGCCTTCTCAGAACTGGACTTCTTATATGCATCTACCAGTACAGCCAGGAAGAACCCTGGATGTTTTATCCTCAGTGTTGCTGGGTTACAGCAGTAAGATTTTTCACATGTATCTCTTTAGTTCTGTGCCACCCAGGGACTGTCATTGACGGTGGCATCTGCTTTTGGTCGTCTTCAAATCAGTTTACCCAAGACTTCCCCTAACATTTTGATTATCGGCCTTTTCTTGCTATTTTCTTGGGTCTTTTTCTATAGTCTGGATTCCGTTTTAAGGGCTTTTGTTTTCTGTTTTTAGTTTTGTTGCTGCTGTTCTCTGTAAATTGATGAATTGGTATTTATCTGAGCAAGAGGCTCATAAGTTGAATTCACTCTTTGTCTGAATGCATCTATGTTTTGCCTTTACATGTATATTACTCTTTAGTTCAAAGCAGAATTCTAGGTTCTTGCATAGATAATGTTTAGCATTCCTGAGTTGTTCTGTTCTTTCCTGGCCTTTGCTATGGCTTGGGAGAGCTCTGCTGTTGAATGTTTACAGTTGAATTTTTTCTGGATTTGCATAAAAGTTCTTGACTTTGCTGTTCTTTTACTTCATCATTACGAATACCTGTTCTTTTCCTCATAGTTTGCATGCACTGTATTATGTATACATGTGATTATGCATACATACATATGTATTTGAGAATTTATGAACCTGGAGCGTTATTTTTGTGGATGACATGTTTGCTGTTCTGATATGCGGATCTAAATCTTCAGAGTTCACATACAAAGGCAGGCACAGTGGCACTCTCTTGCATTCATGAATTCCCTTTTCAGCTCTGAGTTGGTTAATTTGCTAATTTATTTTCACTGTTCTATTGCTTGTGTAGATGTATATGATGTATGTGTGTGGTGGTATGTATATTTGGGTGTGCATACGTATGCGTGTGTTTATGTGTGTGTGTGTGCATGTAGAGGCCAGAGATTAATATCTGATGTCTTCCTCCATCAGTCTTTACACTGTATGTTGAGGAAGGCTCTCTTGTTTAAAATCAGAACTGATCCTGAAAACCTTGATAGCCTAGGGTTCCCTGTCTCTGCCAACAAAGCACAGAGATTATAGGTAGGCTACTATACCCTCCCAACATTTGCATGGTTTCTAGTATCCTGAATTCTGGCCCTCATTCTTGGGTGTTGAGTACTTCACCTGCTAGGCATGTCCCTTGCTCCCAATTTCATTTTTAATTATATTTTATTTATTTCTCAAAATTATACCTGACATTTTTTATTGACCTGTTTTAATCTATTTAATTTTAAGATTGTCTTACACCTGTAGTCCTTTTAAAAATCCACACACTCTATCCAAGGAAACTCCATGGTTTTCCTTTCTTGCAAGCTTTCTCTTTAAATCTTCTGAGTTGTGCTGGACATTCAAGAGATATACTATCACTCTTTCTACTGGTGAATTTCTTCTCAACTTTTTCATTTCAGATTATGAAATCACTCAGAACACACAAGTCTGCGTTCAAAAGAAAAGAACTTTGGTGAGTTAACTGTGTGAATCCAGGACATTTTTAGAAATTTAAAGAGTATATTTGTGCCTTTGTAAGTCACTCTTTTAGATTTGTCAGACTGGAATCAGTGGTATTAAAGTAATACATTACCTCAATGGGCTCTTCATATTTAGGGAGCACCTACAGCCTCAACCCATGACGCCCACATAGAAATGTTCCAAACCTCCTTGTCACCTCCCTCTGCTGTGGCTGTCATTCCTGGTTTGCCTATTATACATGTGTACAGACCCTTAAAAGTCCTAGATTTATGGATCTCTGGGCTTAAGAGCTACTTTGGTTGTGCCCCTCCATCTTGAACCAATCCAGGTTTCAACTTCTTAAACTGACACTGACTCCAAACTGCTGGCTCATAACTTGGTGCCCATCCGCCCAGTGTAGTCATCTCTAAAGACTTTGGTTTTCCTTTCCTGCAAGCTTTCTCTTTAAATCTTCTGAGCTGTGCTGTGCATTCAAAAGGTGTTTTACTTTCTTCTGGGTGTTTGTCGCAGGAGAATGCTCAGCTCATTTTAGCCATAGTGTTGCTAAAATAAATCCTCTCACACTCAGCAAAAATTCCTTCCCAAGATTCCAAGATCATAGCTACAAGAAGAAATAAAACATTCTTCCACACACCTCAAGAAACCCATACTCTTTGAACTGAATTTGGGGGAAAGACTGGCAAGTGTTAAGTTTAAAAAAAAAAAAAAAAAAAAAAAAAGTCTTAGCATGTTTTTGGAAAAGACTGTTGGTGCAACCAACCATGACTTTTCCCGTCCAGGGCTACCAAACTTCAAGAGTCTTGGACAGGGTCAGACTGTGGAGTCTCAGAACACTCTCAGAGGAAGGACCACATAAACTGTGCAGAGCACCTTTAGATGGTGCAAAAGGATGTCCAGTCAAAAGATTCTGTTGAATCTCCAAGCTGGGAACTTATGAGATGCCTACTTCTTGGCAAGTGATTTCTCAGAGACCTGACTTTCTTTTGTGCTCGGTTAGGTTAGGTTGGGGCTTTTCAAACATTTTCAACCCACTCAGCTGCCTCCTACCTCTGTGGGACATTTTCTCCAAAGGGAACCCAATACTAAAGCAGATCAAAGCTCTCCAGGCAGGAGGGAGGTTCTTACCCACCACTTTTCCCTTCTCTAACCCCCTGAGGCACTTCCACAGGGAGCTTGAGGGGCCAGTACCTTCCCACTTCAAGATTTACCTTGTATGGACTTGAAGTGAGCTGCTTTTGAGTTGGCACAAAGCCAATAAACTATCAGTCGACGTGATTGTATTAAATGCTGTTTCCATGAAGAGCAAAAGTGCCTTCTAGGTTTCCTAGCAACAGAAATCAAGGTCTCCTAGCACAGCAGGAAAAAAAATATTTGGAACATGAAGAAAAAAAAAGTGACTAATTGAATTTAACAGCCATCTTCCAGTCTGATGGAACAAAAGAAATGACCATACATGGGAAAACAATTTCCACATCTTCTACCTCAACCTCCCTGCCACTTGAATTACCCAGGTTGATCAGTCACTCAAAAGCAAGAGTAATAAATTCAAAATTTTCTGGGAAAAAAATATCAAAGGAGCTAGCAACATTATCACTTCTTCAACCCAAGTTTTACTTGAGACAGCCAAGGTATAAAAAAAGGACGATGGTGGGCATGCGGGCACTCTCTCCTTTCATCCCACAGGGCACAGAACATGTTCACATTCGCGTTTAGAAGAGCATTGTTTCCATTTTTAATGAACATTACCCACTTGTAGATTAGAATTCAGTGACCTTTCTAAAGTCAAATACTATTAAGTGGCAGGGGAAAATCAGACCGTTTTCTTTTTTGTTAGTGTGTGTGTGTGTGTGTGTGTGTGTGTGTGTGTGTGTGTGAATATGGGCACAAACATACGTCATGTGTAGCCTCCGCAGTGTCTGACAGAGGGACTTGTGTTTTCTTCTGTGTGTGCCAGGCTAGCATCTACCTCCTGAGGACTCGTCTCAAATGCCATGAAGTCATGAGAGTGTGCTAAGATGACACACTCTCCTGCGACACCCTCCAGCTTTGCATGGCTTCTAGAAATTTGAACTCAGGTCTCATACTTGTGTACTTTGCTCACTGAGCAAGTCCACTGACCCTAAGTCAGACTTTTAAAAGACTAATGGCCCATACCTTTCAGTAAAGCATTGAATGACACAAAATTATTTGTTAATCAGAGATATCGCCATTGTTTTTATTTCTTGTGGATCTGCCAAACAAACCTCAGTCTAGTCCTCCATCATGCTAGTGACGAGTGCTTTGCACTGAGATACTTCTGTGCCCTGACCATTTAGACTCCTTATCCATTGACCTAAACTCATCCTGTAAATGGCCTGCTAGTAAAATGTGTCTGTGGCTGGCAGGGCACAGTAATTTATGTTTATCTACCCACGGTACCTACTAAAAGTCTCCTAAGGAGGAAAGAGCCAATTTTCCTCAGCTAATCTCCAGGGAATAAAGTTTTTAGTTATTAATAAGAAAATTGATGAGCAGTCTTACTAAGTAGAACTAAAAATTAGAGATATGTCAATAAAAGAAGCGAAAAAGAGTAGTTTTGTTGTTGTTTTGTCTTGTTTTGAGTGCCTCTGGCACCTTGGAATTACTTGCTTGGGTCTGGGCAGAGAAAGTTCTGAACAGTCTTTGGAAGTCTCTTTGGTCCACACAGAAGAGGACCTGGTTTCCACGCCTCGAGTACACTAAGTAGAGAGAGAACTCAGCATAAGGAAAGGGCATAAGGAAAGGGTCTTAATGGTGGGATGTAACGTTGCCTTCATTACTGATTTCCAAAGCATTGAGAAGGGAAGACATAACCTTCATTTGGGTCACAATGCTTGAAAAATGAGTCCTACAAATGTAGGATAAGGATGAAATTATCTCTAAGGAACATTGGAAGAGATACTGTTTGAAGATATTTTGATTGACATTCCCACAACTTAAATCCTTCCTTGTAAATTTTATTTGTAGGAAGTTACTTGAATGGTAGCAAACCAGGAATATTTCCCCAGTTGGTTCAAAGGTTAAAAATTAAGATTTTTTTAAAAGAACATGAAGCATTTAGTGTTAGGTTAAACCCCACTTAGCAAAGATTTAGAAACTAGTGACCCAAGAATAAAAAAAAAAACTCCAATCCACTACCCCCACCCACACACCCATCACGCAGCCAGAATTTCTGCTTTGAGCTCAAGAATGATAATTTAGGACTAAAGGTATTTATAATGAAGCTGTCTGCATTTCATGCAAAAAAAATACCCCTCTTTCTTTAAAATAAAATCTTCTAAACTTTGCTTGTATGTTACAAGTCAGTCTTCAAACTCAACACTGCCTTCTACAGTAATGGCTTTCCCTGTGTTTCTCCACAAGATTGTAATTATAACACGTGTTTTCATATTTTAAAGGGGGAGTTGCTAATAGGATTATGTTGAAGGCAAACATAGCCAGCTGGCATATCATTGTCATTATTGCTTCTTCAAGTGAGGACCTTAGTGGACACAGGACTGACAGATGCGTATGCAGAAACTTTTTACAACAACAAAGGGTGAGGGAAAAGAATAAAAGAGAGAGGCGAAGGCATTGGGTCTAAGAGCAAAGCTGTGTGGTCTCTCTCTGAAGGCAGACTGCATTTAGAATTTGGCCCCAGTCTCCGTCCCAGGAAACATTCACCACCATCAAGCCACAATCTTTTCTTATGGAGCCATCACCCTAAGGGAGCTGAGATGAAAGCAGGACTGGCGTGTTTTAGTAGGTGAGACCTCCAAGCCTCCAGGGAGAGAGCCAAGGAAGTTGGAGGTGTTAACGCCCCCTCGGGGTAGAAAATAGCACCAGTCCCTCAATGACCATGTTGGGATGCTGAGAGGCCGAAGTTAGTGACAAAGTGGAAGTTGGCCAGGCTATTCAAGAATCCTATTGACTCGCTTAGTTTTCTGTCAGTAAGAGATGAAGTCCATCCACTTACAGCCATGGACACTCATTGACCATGGGACTGGATTTCCACCTTCGAGAGGGTAGAGATGGAATTTTACCTATATTGGTTCCCAAATGCTGGTTTATATACCCACCAGTTGTGATGTAAAGGTTTTCTGACTTGAATGGAAAGGGTCTCGGTGTCTTCCTTAACCATCAGTGCAGAACTATATTAGAATGTTGGTGAATAACAATGATGCGTGTGATGTAGAATTACAATCCATCCATGTACATCATTCATAACCTACCCCATGACACAGTGGGGTCTGGGAGAGTCAGTTACTCTTTAATAAACAGAAATACAATTTGGGGCTGGGGAGCTGAGTCGGTGGGTAAGGTGCTTGTTGTACAAACCCGATGACTTGGGTTTGACCCCCAGAATCCATGTAAAAGCTGAAGGTGATAACGTAAGTGTCCGTAATTGCCAAAACCTCACAGTTCCAGGTTTATCACCCCCAGTTACCTGTCCTTGAGCGTGTGAAGCTTCCCAGCGGTGTATTCCTGTGGGTGCACACTACATCGTCATTTAAGTGGGTCCTATCCTTCTATATGCATGCAGTCTACTGTAAGTAGATTTTCCACTGTGCTTTTCAATGGATCTTTTATATAGGTGACTTTTAAAAAATTATTTAATGTGCACTGGTATTTTTTTTCCTGCACTCGTGTCTGCTAGAGGATGTCAGATTCCCTGGGACTAGAGTAGCAGACAGTAGTGAACTGCCATATAGGTGCTGGGAATTGAACCTGGCTTCTTTGGAAGAACAGCCAGTGCTCCTAACCACTGAGCCATCTCTCTAGCCCCGAGGGTGACCTTTTGTGTATCAACATTTTCCTTTATAACTCATGGGATTTTAAACTCTGCTCTCACTAAATTGTCTCGTTCAAGCAACAGTTTAAGTCTAGTGATCCATTTTGCTTTCAGGTCATAATAGCTTTATCTAAAAATACTATATTGCTTCTAGGACTTCTGGAGGTCATTCAGTGGGTTCAAACAGTTGATGTGTTCTCTAGGTGAGCTACATATCTGAGTCTTACAGCGTAAGGTCATTGGGCTCCCCTCCTCCCCACTTCTTAATTGACTTTAAAGTACTTTTCTTTACACAAATGCCAACATAGTTTTCTCTTTCACAAATCCTAAAGTATCTACAACCCCAATATATGCCTACATTTAAATTCATTTCATAGCTACTATGAAGAACAGACAGGAATGACAAAATGCTATTGTTAAACATCAAGTTTAAAAGGAATCCTGGGAAGGACATGGAGGGAACCTTGGGAGTTAAACACAGCATTGCTGTGTGATTCAGCAAGCCCTCTACTGGATATATTCTCCAAAGATATGAATGTAGAGATATGTCTGTATACTCGTTGTGGTGATGTGGATGAGAATGTCCCTCGTTAGCTCACATTTAATACTTGGTCCCCAGTTAGTGGCTGTCTGGGTGGGCTTAGGTGGCCTTGCTGGAGAAAATATGTCACTGGAGGCAGTCTTTGAGGTTTCAAAGACTCAGGCTATCCCCAGCTTGCTCTCTGTTGATGCTGGTGGTTTGCCTTGTGCATCTTGTCCTTCCTGCTCCAGCAGCCATGCCTTTATTCTTCCATCATGGGCTCTAACCCTCTGGAATCACATGTCCAGATCAGTCTTTATTCCATAAGTCACCTTGATCACGGCGTCTTATCACAGCAGAAGTAACTAATACACCAGTGTCTACAGAAGCATTAGTTACAATAAAGACAGAAGCAACCGAAGTGTCTGTTGACAGAGGGGTGGACAGAGTGCTGTGTCTACTTCAGCTATTACAGCTTCTCTGACAAATGATTAATATGAATGATGGCTGAAAACATGAAGATTCTACTTAATTAAGACAAACTTAAGATTCTACTCTACATGGTGTACCGAGAGAGATGGCATGCCCAGACACAGAAAGCAGAGCGGCGGTGCATAAGGCAGTGCTGGGTTATGTACAGCATGTGTATGCAGTGCCCGCAGAGGCCAGAAGAGGGCATCAGATCCTCTGTAACAAGTTACAGATAGTGGTAAGCTACCATTGGGTGCTGGGAATCAAATCAGGGTCTTTTCCAAGAGCAGCCAAGGCTTATGACCACTGATCCATCTCTCTAGCTCCCAAAACATGTTTTTAATATTTATTCTTATTTATATATTTTTATGTATGAGTGTTTTGCCTACAGGTATGAAGGAAAACCATGCGCATGAAGGGTCCTCAGAGGTCAGAAGAAGGTGTCAGATTCCCTAGAACTGAATTACAGACTGCTTTATATAAGCTGCTATAGGAAGCTTCTACATGGGTTCTGAGAACCAAACCTGAGTCCTCTGGAAAAACAGCCAGTGCTCTTAACCTCTGAGGCATCTCTACAGCCCCCAAACAAGTTTTTTTTTTTTTTAATTATTATTACTTTACTAGAGTGGACTTTATTGGTGTGCAGGTATTATAGGACTCTTCCTGGGGAAACATAAATGTGTGTCTATTTGTCTTAATCGGGTTTCTATTTCTGTACCAAAAAACAAACATCATGACCAAGAAGTAAGTTGTGGAGGAAAGGGTTTATTCAGCTTACACTTCCATATCGCTGTTCATCACCAAAGGAAGTCAGGACTGGAACCCAAGCAGGTCAGGAAGCAGGAGCTGATGCAGAGGCCATGGAGGGATGTTACTTACTGGCTTGCTTCCCATGGCTTGCTCACCTTGCTTTCTTATAGAACCCAGGTCTCCTAGCCCAGGGATGGCCCCACCCACAATGAACTGGGCCCTCCCCCCTTGATCACTAGTTGAGAAAATGCCTTACAGCTGGATCTCATGGAGGCATTTCCTCAACTGAGGCTTCTTTCTCTGTGATAACTCCAGTTTGTGTCAAGCTGACACAAAACCAGCCAGTACACTATTCATTCCAGACACTATACTGATAACACCCAAAGACAGGATCCCACTCAAGTCTAGTTTAGAGAACCAGTTGGTCTACTGGACTAAGGTCACTTCCAGGAACATGCCTGACTCAGGACTGCACTAGGAAGTCCACCATGTGGGTGATGACTACTTCCCTGGAGCTCCTTGTGCAACCTACAGGCTGCTGTACTGAAGATTGTTTTTTTCTTTCCCATCACCTGTTCCCCACAGTGGGACTCCTGCACAGACTCCCATCTGGGCTGCTTGAGCCGTGCTCAAGTTTCCTTAACTCTTGAGTCTAATGCGCCCCCTTCCTGTAAGAAATGCTTCAGCCAACCGCAGAAATAACTAAAATGTAGCTTCTAAAGCAAAACTAATCCGCTAATGTCACAGTGGACGGAAGTATCAAGCCATTTGTTTTTGGGTTTTGTGGATTTTTGTTAGCCCAGACATTCTTCCTCTTGCTGCTTTCTGAGTGCAGGAATGCAGGACAGCACCTCCACTTAATGCAAATCTGCGAATCCCGTTAAATATTCGATAAAGCCTCAAACATAAATGACAAATTAAGTGCTCCCATGTCACTCTGGACAAGAAAGCAGGCTGTGCACAGAACTATAACTGCCCCCACACAGTCCTGAATACAGCCAGTTTATAATATGCACAGGATGACGTGAATATAAAATATACAATTAATATAAGACTCGCACTAAAAGGACTCTAATTAATGGATGAACAGCCCTGAAGCATTAGTCCCCATGGTCAGTAGAGCCTGAAGCGGTCCAAATAGTACATTTTTATGCTTCTTTAATAATCTCCATATATCTCAGGGCAAGTCATTAATTTTGTTTGGTCCCAGTGTCATCACTAGATTAATGACTGTCATGTGTGGAGCCCGGCTACAGGATGTTCCCAAATGCACAGCTGTGTATGGTCTTGAAAAGTGAACGGAATCATTTTCCTCTGAGGATATATGAATACACTGGGGTATCAGAGAGATTTCTTTTCTAAGAATACAGGGAGTGCTAACTGTGCTGGGATGACAGCCATAAAATGAGAGCTAGAAACACAAATGCCCTCTTCCCTGTCATAGTTTATCCAGATATGAGTGCCATTTTCATTTAGGAAACTTTATTGAACAGCCTGTGTGTAACAAAGGAACCACAATTATAGTTGGGCATAAATGACCCCCACTTAATGCCAGGTATATTTGCATGCAGTATATGCAAATAAACGTATTTTGAATTGTAAATAGTCTCCAAATTAGCATTTCTCTTTTACTTCACTAACAAGGTGATATTCCAGTGGAGAAATACTTAAGAAAAATTATAAAATGTGACACCAGCTAATCTTTATTAAGTAGATCTTCTCGTCTGCATGCCGATGGCAGGCAGGCCTGGGCCTCAGGGGACGGGGCTGACTACTTACCTACCCTTGCTGTAGTGTGAATCACTGCAACTCAGACACAACTGTAAGCCACACACAACCCACAGGAGCCAGTCATGTCCTCAGAACAGACTAAACACAAAATCCCAAACTTCATCAGAATGTGAAAATGGTAACTGCGTATGCTATGATTTTTACAGTACTGGACACTGAACTCAGGGGTTCAGGGATACTAAGCAAGCGTGAATACTTGCTTGTAGGGTTGTAGGCCACACCACTGCCAGGGTGGGTGCTGGCTGTAGGGAAATGTGGAGGCACTGCTCCCGGGCTGGGAAAGCACAGTCTGAGACTCAAGAAAGCTGGAGCTGGTTCAGGGGCCCAGGCCTGTGAGGAGGCTGGGTCGTGGGGTTCTCAGACTCTTGTACATCCAGGCACCACTGGGAGTCTTGAAGGAGCAGAGAAACAGGCAGGAGGAAGAGGGGAGCTCTGGCAAGAGATTGTCCAGCGTGGCAGATACAGGCTTGGTGGTGGTTGTAGCTGGGAGCTCAGAGGGACCTTCTAAGGGAGATTAGGCTGCGGCTCCGTAGTCAAAGGCCTTCTAAATGGATCCCAACGGTGAATCTTGGTGAAAAGAGACAGTCCATGGTTTTAAACAGTTTATTGTCATGGCGGAAAGTGGATGTATAACACCATATCCCACTTCTCAGGGTGGGCCTGAGATTAAATACCTTTTGCTGAGAAGAATGTCAGGGAAGGAAGCTTATTGGCTAAGTCCTCTGTTGGGCCTATGTGACTTTTCTTTTATGTCAGAAGCATGGCATGTGTGTGCCCACGGAGTCTCCGGGTCTCAACCTGCTCTACCTTACTAAACTTCCAGCATGCTTTTATGTCTCACACTTGATAATATTGTTAATGTAATAATACTGCTTTACTTTAAAAGTTTTTTGTGCTTGTCTGTTTAGCATATACATGCAGTGCCTGTGGAGGCCAGAAAAGGGAATCGGATCACCTGGAACTAGAGTTAGATATGGTTCTGAGCCACCATGTGTGTGCTAGAAACTGAATCCAGGCTTCTGCAAGACCTTAAGTGCTCTTAAGTGCTGCGCCATCTCTCCAACCCACCAGGAGCTATTTTTCAATTTCAGGTTACAAACAATTTAAGTCCTCAAACTAACATCAGGACTGGGTGTGCTAAATCCCCTCTGAAATTCTCTGTGGATGATCCCAAGGCATGATGATTGGTCCAAGAAGTAGAGCAAACCACCGGGGTGGGAAGAGAATGACCTGGAAGTTGCTGCTTGGTTAAGGACTGGTGATGCCGTGGTGATGCGCTGTCCCTTGCAGTTGGGCTTTCTATGAATCCCAGGGCTAGTGGCATGTGACAGATAAAGGTACCCAGAAAAACTACTTAGTGAGGGTTTGAGCCAATGAGGCATGAAAGAGGAAAGAGAAGAAATGAGAAAATGAAAAGTGATAAACAGAGTGAGGGAAGATGTTCCCCGAAGGGGAGACAGTGGAGCCTGAATTCAAACTGAAAACGAGTAAAAGGCCTGCAGGACAAAGCAGTGTCTGATGGACTCTTACTGCCAAGGATTTCCTCAGGCTCAAGTCGGTCCCCACGAGTACTGAAAGAGAGGAAGTCCCCTTTACTTATTAACAACTCTCTTTCAATCAACTTTTAATTACCTTCACAGAGGAAAGCGCTGGTGTGGATAATCCCCAAATCTCTTTCTGGAATTCTTTGGCTGATGGCTTGTTTACAGTGGTTTGACTTCCTGTGTTTTGATTGGGTTTGTATTGTTTATTGGGAATTCCCTTAGCAGAGAGAACAGTGAATCAGACACTCAAGACCCACCCTGAGGTAATGCACTGCGGTGGGTTGGTAGGACTTGATCTAGACCCTCATCCAGTCCATGGTGCTAAATGCATTGTGCTAAGAACTTTGAGGTATGTGAGACCAGAGCACATGTTTGGGTAAAATCATACGATGATCACCACTCAGAATCAATTAGCTGAAAGACACTAAGGACTCACCTACAGGAAGAAAAACACAACTAGGATTGGGAATATGTGTGTTTTCAGGCAGACACGTTCTCAATATGAGACATTTAGCAATGCAGGTGATGCATCTCGAATGAAAAACAAGTAGGTAAGACTCAGGAAGCTCTGCTAGAAAAGCATGGCCCAAGCAAAATACAACATGAACTACCCATGCTGACTCAGATTTTCTGTAGTACCTTGACAAGGGGAATATAAATACTTAAAACTACTCCCCTCCTCCTCCTTCTGAGTCTGCTTAGTTTTTATGTTCATAGCCAAGAGTCATCTGAAAAGAGGTTGTCTCATCTGAGGGATTGCCCAGAGCAGTGTTGTCTGTGGTCATGTCTGTGAGTAATTGATTGTTGGCTGATGGCACCGTTGCCTGGACATGTGGTCCTGCACTGTGTAAGACAGATGAGCAAGCCATGGAGAACAGGCAGAAAGCATCATTCCTCAATGGTTCCTGCCTCTAGGTTCCTTCTTTGGGTTCCTGTCCTAACTTACTTCCCTCAATGAAGGATTATGACGCGGAAGTAAAGGCCGAATGAAACATTTCCTCAGAAGTTGCTTTTGGTTTTGGTGCTTGTCATAGCAACAGAAAAAAAAAAAAAAAAAAAAAACCAAAACAAAACAAAACAAAAAACCTAGCATAATGTAGACTCTCCAAAGTTTATTTTTTCAAAGTGTATTAAAAAAAAAAACTCATATAACTTTTGAACATATTTGTCTCAGTTACTTTTCTATTGCTAAGATAAGACACCATTACCAAGGCAACTTATAAAAGAAAGTGATTAGCTGGAGGCTTGCCTACAGTTTCAGAGGGTGAGTCTATGATCACCACGGCGGGGGGCACGCTGGCTGGTAGGCAGGAAGGCGGGAATGGTGCTGGAGCAGTGGATGAGAGCTCACATGTGATGTACAAGCAGGATGCAGGGAAGGGACCTGAGCCTGGTGTGGGTAATGCAAAGCAACTTTGAATAGTATGTTTTTTCAAGCCCGTACATTCGAACTATTATTTCAGCGTGCAGTCAATATAAAAACTATACTCCATATCCTTTCACTTTGGCCTAAGGCCTCAAAAAAATCTGGTGTCCATTTTATGCTTGAAGCAACGGAGCGGAGTTCATTTCAAGTGCTTTACAGCCTTGCGTTGGTTGCCTGAGGACGCCGTGAGGAGCTCGGCTTTAGAACCTGGCTTCCTACAGTGTTGTCTGAGGGTCTGCTGCTTGGCCGCATCCGGGAGACTTGGCAGTGCAGAACCTCCGCTCCATTTTAAGCACAGCAGATCACAGCCTGCATTTTAAGATTCTTAGCTGTGTGCTGTGCATGTCAAGCGTCAGTGGAGACACGGGGAGTCCGCAATGCTGACGAACTCCTCTATGGACATTTAAGAACCAACTATGATCAGAATCTGTGAACAATCACAACCTAAGGACAAAAAGAAGTAACTTGGTTAAACTCTGCTGCCGGTTTGAGTTTCTTGTTTCTTCGTCTTCGAAATGAAGCCAGTCTTTCCCATCTTTCTGGGTGGTGTTAGGACTGCAGGCAGTAACAAAGAAACCCAGGGTACCTGACCTCTAAGATGTGGAAGGTTTCACAGATGTGGCAGTAATTGCACAGAGCCTTTAGGCTTGGAGAGTTTAACTGTGGGCAAATGAATCAATGTAATAAACACACATGAGGCTCCGAGAGAACTGCAGAACGCCACTGATGCTGCCCCTCGCTCCCCAGTGCTTGTCAGGAGTTTGTCACTAGTAAGAACTGACTTCAGAAAGGTTTTACTTAAGGAAGAATGGGGGCCGGAAGGTGGAGGCAGTCCTATGGGGTTAGTGCAGGTGTGAGGAGTCACATATTATGATCTTAAGCCAACTATGGCTCCCCACATCGAAACAACCTCCTAGTTTGGGACACCTGGTTTGGTTAGGAATTAACATGGTAGAGAAGATGAAACCAGTGGTCCCTTGACTGTGTAACATCTGGTCTTTTCACTGAGCTAGCATGTTGGATCAAGACACCCTATTCCAGCTGTCAAACTATGTCAGCATTTCTAGGAATATTCATCAGCTGCACATAACTCCGGGCTGAGAACTGGAAATACGTGAATGCTTTTGTTGGAAGAGTCACCATCCCCGTCTTTTGTCAAGAATGTCAAGTACCTGGAGAAAAGGGCTGTATGGCTGGACAGATGCATGTGGCCCAGGGGCATCCTGAGGCTTTTAAAGAAATCCAGAATGAAAGCAGCCCGGGAGAAATGATTCTGCAGTGATAGGAAAGCCTGGGTTTGGACTGCTCTGTCTTACCAAGCAGTTCTCTTAGCACAGAGTTATTAATGCCTTATGCGTGCTTCTGCATCCATAAAACTTGGAGTTTTGTTTTAATATATAAATCTGCCAGGACACTTTCAGCTGTACTTTTATAACTTTATTTTACTATTCATTGGACTAAAACACTGTCCATTCGTAAGTGTACAGTTCAGTATGCTTAGTTTTACTGAATACTCACACCACCATCACCGTCCTCTCCAAAAACTTCCATGTTCCCAAAGTGAAACTACATCTGTTTGTAGTCTGGGCCCAGGGCAAGCGTCACGTGATGCTGTCTTGTGTTTCTGGTGTCTGTTAGGAAGGCTCTCCTTGTCCACTCATTTCCCTTCATTCTCTCACCAGAGGTCAGGAGGCTGTACACCTATGCAGTCATGTGGGCTTCCCATGCCAGGGCTCATTTAGTAGCAATAATTCCCATTAGTTAGTAGAACTATGTGATGCGGTAAATTCCTTTGTTTCTTTTATTCAGATAAACGTTTCTGGAAGTGTCAAACAGTTCTCAAGTCTCATGTTTTTAAAAGTGTGACAGTGCAAAAACCCATTGGTATTTTATACCGTGATATTTATAACTAAGGGAAAAAAATCCTTTAAAACAGGATCTGGTTTGACAGTAAGTTTTCTTTTTTTAGGGCAGCAGCTGCCACCTTTGTGGTGATTACTACTGTGAGAAACCATAAGGTAGCTGCTGGCTCAGTTTACTCTGTAGCCAAGGGCTGTGCTATGGACATTTTAATATCGTGTGCAAATTATTTAATTAATAAATCCTTTTCCGTGGCAAAGACACAGAAAAGATGATTGCCTTTCTTTTTTTAACATGTGAAATTCTAAAGGAAATGCTGAATGCTGCGTTTATTGACTAGTAAAACTTAGGGAGTATTTTAGCATCAGTTTATCTAGCTGCCGTCAGATGACTGAGTGTCTTTAAACCAACTATTAAAGCATTAAGACAGTAAAATCACTAAGAGTGCTTTTACAAATGCCTTCCAGGAGAGCTGACCTCACAAAACTCCATCTATGGCATTAAGTATTTTTACTGTAGGCCAGGGTACACTATCTGTGAGCTGAGTCTCTCATGCTGCGCTGGTTTTTATCCAGTCTGTTACTCTCAACTGTATGAAAGGTGTCCTATGGACAGTGTGGTGTTCTCTGCCTGGGGACATGGTGAGATGGTTCTACCCACCAAGCCCTAAGGCAAGACATGTTCCACAGGTAGACACGTGAGTGCAACCTTAGAAGCCCCGAGGAGATGATGCTTTCATAGAGTGAAGTGTGGTTGAAGAAAGGGGTCTTCCCAAGTGCTGGCAATGGAAATGTGCAGAAAGCAATGCCATCTCCGAGACTCTGGTATCTAGAGAGTGTGAGCTAGTACGAATGCTGTGACGCACTGTTTGTTAACAGATGTGAGTGTTTATAACAGCCCAGAGGAGAAAGTGATGAATTGGTCTGGGAAGGCTTCCCAAAAAAAAAGTGGCACTGGTTGGGAACTTCCAGAAAGGATAGAAATAATTTGTTCGTTATACAGAGAAGAAAGGAGGGGGGACGGCCAACACACTTCAGAGTAGGTCTGTAATATGGAGCTGAAGCCATGGTTCAAATGGTACAGCACTGGCTGCTCTTCCGAGGGACCCAGGTATAATTCCCGCCATCCACAGGTGACTCACAGCCATGAGTAAATCCAGTTCCAGAGAATCTGACTCCAGTTCCATTTATTTCAAAGGTCAAAAGACTCCTGTTAAATTTAGGTTCCAGTTTTACCAATGTCGTCATGTTGTCACCAAATATGTTACAGGTTTATGGAACTATACCTTAAAAAAATTTTTAAAAAAACACGAAAGGTAACAAAGCTTTTAAAAAATAATGAAAAACATTCTCATTAGAATCTTTCCGATTTCTTTAGCAGCAACTGCTGAAACTAATTTTATCTTGGTTTTCCCTGGTTATTCTCTTTCCTCTCAACACCAAACTTAATAGCTAGCAACCCCCCTGTATTATACATTTTACTCATAGTTGGTAACATCATTATATTACAAAAATATTTGCAGAAGACCTTTTTAATATAAGACTTTATTTAATGCTTATACCCATAAAATTAACTAAAGATTCTTCTAACTCAAATAATATTTACAGCTTTACATGGCGCAGAAAGGTGAATGGGTCAGGATTCCTAACCTGATAGAATTTAATGGTGTGTTTATGTTGAAATGGATGAAATTAATTAGCATGCAATACTGAAAGTCTATAGAAAACACTAAATAATTCAGAAGAAAGACTATCTCGGGAAATTAAAGCCTCCATGGAGAAAGAGTCATTTTACTGAGGAAAACTGTCCCCAAGACACGTGGGAATGGAGAAAGGTTATCTAAGACAAAGAGAAAACCATGAATAAAGTCATTTGGTTCTTCTTTTATTGTCAACAGCCCACCTGTCTTAAAACTTAAAAGCAAAAATAAAAGGAGTGTTAAGGTTTCTCTTTGCTGTGACCAAACACCATGGGGAGGAAAGGCTTTATTCAGCGGAGGCTTCCACATCACTGGTCATCACCAGAGGAAGTCAGGATGGGAACTCAAGTAAGGTAGGAACCTGGATGCAGGAAGTGATACAAAGGTCATGGAGGGGTGCTGTTTACTGGCTTGCTCCTCATGGCTTGCTCAACCTGCTTTCCTATAGAACCCAGGACCACCAGCCCAGGAATGGCACTGCCGATGGACTGAGCTACCTCCTACCAATCATTAATTAATTAACATTAATTAGGAACACTCACACAGGCTTACCTACAGCTCCATTCTTATGGAGGCATTTTCTTAATTGAGGATCCTCCATCTCAGATGACTTTAGCGTCTGTCAAGCTGACATAAGAACTATCAGGTACAAGGAAGCTGGGGATATATATCAGTAGCAAAATGCTTGTCTGGCATATATGAAGCTTCGAATTCTATCCCAAGTGTGTGAATAAGATCCTACCCACCTATGGTTACACTGAAACAGTCCCTCTAGAAAAGGAAAGACTTGACAGTCATTGCTTGCTGTAGTAAGACTTGTACCACACTGCTCATTCTTCGGGGGAATGCGGCATTTGTTCTTCACTTGGAGATAACTGGCGGGAAGACACATGAGGAAAATATTCTAGAAGATATTCTAGAGGGTCCAAGAAGATAGACACAGCCATCTTTCTACATGGATTATAACTCTAATAGAAGCGCATTTGGTCCATGAGCTGTCCTCCTGCGTTTCAGACTGTTATTAGGCATCAGAGAAGAACTGGGATATGTCAGAAGGAGGTTGGTGGATGATTTCTTCTGACTGGCTGTCATTACATGTTAAAATTTGTCTTCCTTTAATATAAAAGCACACATGCATTCAAGATCTGTGAAAAGGGGGTGGGGGACTTATATCAGGTCCAAAATTAAACAGCATTAAATCTATTAACCTCTGGTAGCAGTGGGAATGTTATCGTATCTTTGGATATGTATAGTTTGAAGAGCTTTAAGTGGTGTAATAAACTACTGAAAAGAAAATACTTCTGTGGGGCTGGCTGAGAAATCTGAAGGAGAATTTACGTTAGTTTTCAAATGTGGCTGTGGTTTAAGCAGACAGAAATGACAGTATAATTAATCACAGTGTGTGGTACAACAAAGCCCTAGGGTAAAGTTATTGCTAAATGCTGATACCTTTCAAAGTTGTCTGACTAATGCTATAAAACTGCCTGTGCTGTACCAAGAGCAGTGTAATAATTTTTATACAACTTGGATTGCTAGGGATTAATAAGGAGCTAGAAAGAAAGAAAGAAAGAAAGAAAGAAAGAAAGAAAGAAAGAAAGAAAGGAAGAAAGAAAGGAAGAAAGAAAGGAGAAAGAAAGAAAGGAAGGAAGGAAGAAAGGAGAAAGAAAGAAAGAAAGAAAGAAGAAAGAAAGAAAAAAGGGAAAGAAGAAAGAAAGGAGAAAGAAAGAAAAAATAAAGGAAGGAAGAAAGAAAGAAAGAAAGGAGAAAGAAAGAAAAAAGATAAAAAAGAAAGAAAGAAAGAAAGAAAGAAAGGAAGAAAGAAAGGAAGAAAGAAAGGAAGAAAGAAAGGAGAAAGAAAGAAAGAAAGGAAGAAAGAAAGGAGAAAGAAAGAAAGAAAGAAGAAAGAAAGAAAAAAGAGAAAGAAGAAAGAAAGAAAGGAGAAAGAAGAAAGAAAGAAAGAAAGAAAGAAAGAAAAAAGAAACTAATTTAGGAGGACTTAAAATGAAGAATGGTCTAAAAATATTTGTGGCTTTTTGTGGTATTAAACTATATGCGCTGGCAGAGGGCAGTAATGGATTTCAGGAAGGCACGGGTCTATAAAATCCAATTTGTAATATACATCTAAAGTCACTCACAGAACTTTTTAGAAGAAATGTAATGAGATAAAAAGAAACTAAAGTAAGGCAACTAGGAAATGAAGAATTTCTACAGTAAACACAGGGTTAATGTACTATCAACCACAGGAAAGACAACTCTGTCTGGAAACACTTGCACAAGCAAACAGTAAGTGTAAGGAATTCAAGCTCACCATCTGTCAGTGCCCATGTTCTCTGCAGTGTCAAACTCTGCAATGACACTACAGACTTGTACTCAGGCTTGGTTTCCTGTTTGCCTGTTTGTTTTTCCCTTCTCTTAGGGGTGTGCTGGGAACCAAAGCCAGGCTCGCTGGTGCTAAGCCCCAAGCTTGCAGTGAGTTGCATTCCTGGCTCCCACTGGGCCTTCCTCTTGCTGGACTGCCAACCTCTATCTGCTGGCATCTCACAAAGGCAAATCCTCCGCAGTCATTCGGATCATCAACTTTACGAGGTTACGTGCTTTTAGAGACTCAAACTAGAAAAGGTTTGAAAGGCAACATGGAAAGTGAGGTTCTCATACATGTTTTAATGCAGTGCTGGTGAAACCAGCCTCTGAGAGAAAAACAACACTGGGTAAAGTTTATTAATACTGAAAGTGTGAAAAACAGGCTACTAGACAAAAAGTTACAAAGCTATTTAGACACTGTTGGCAGGTTGCGGAAGAAAACATGGAAAGAATAACTAAGCATCAGATTGTGTCACTGTGTGGTCCTGTATTGGGGGGTCTCTGGGTGGTGGTGGCGGCGGCGGCGGTGGTGGCAGTAGTAGTGTGGTGTGTGCACACCAAGGTGCTGAGTTTAACAAAGGCAGAGCTGCAAGAAGCTGGACTAGAAGAGGACACCAGATCTCTGGCATGGGCGTTACAGCTGTGAGCTGGTATGTGGGTGCTGGGGACTGAACCAGGGTCCTCTGCAAAGACAACCAGTGCTCTACATTAAGGACCGTTTGACTTCTTAAAAGGCCAAAACTCAAGAATTTATATTAGTTGAGGCTGCATTCGCGGGAAAACATTTAAAGTTAATAATGAATGTTGCCCTAGACATGATGCCTTGCTTGTAGGTCTAATTTAGCAGTGTATATAGTTGTGTGAAGAACAGGGATACAGACAGACCATCCTTAGGACATCTGTGACAAACTCAGTAACACTTAGTCATTCCACATGGGGCTACTGGATCCTGAAAATAACAACAAAATTGATTGATTGATTGATTGATGATTGCTGAATTGTCAAATTATTTTGTAATGTTACTTTTTCTAAAAATACAAAATGTCATATATTTGTTCTATTCCTGTTTCGGTATTATTTTAGCTGATGTAGTTTTAAGATACAGTGCCAAAGCCAGGCAGTGGAAATGCATGCCTTCAACCCCAGTTCAAGGCTAGTCCAGTCTACATAACGAATTCCAGGACAGCTATGGCTACAGAGAGAAAAACAGACAAATAAAAATAACCATATGGTACCACATAAAACAACATGTATCCAACAGCCAATTAAAAAGGTTTAGAAGAATAAGGTTCTGAGCCAGAAAGTCATGTAAATCTATCATATAAGCATTCTGTAGGCAAAGGCAGAAGACTCTGGAACTAGGGCTTGCCTGGGCTACAAAAGTGAGACCCTTTCTCAAAGGAAACTAAGCAAAATATTACACGGTTCAATGACTAATACGGCTTTCCCTTTCTCCTCAAAACATTGATGTTTTGGATATTTCAAGTACCGCTAAACTGGGAATTGTTTTTGCCAATTTGAAACAGTTTCTCATGATTTCCCACAGAATTTCACTAACTCAGTGAAAGAATCTGAAGGTCATTTTCTTTTGTAGGCACGGCTGTTAACAGACGCAAGTCGATGACTCATCTCTAGCTTTAATACTATAATGTGCCTCACAGGTATTGTAAAGGCTTTCGTGAAGTTTACTCGGGTCTTGCTATAATGGATACGACTCTCTTCTCGTTGATTTTTAGCAGCTTCATTAAGGCAAAAGATGTAGAAATAGACTTAAAGTACATGCTCCAACAGTTTTAATGATCAGCATCTCTTCAAAGTTCTACTTCTTCTCTCTTCTTCCAGGGTCTTCATTAAGTTTATATCTATAGTCATTTATCCATTGGTCCTCTGAGATGGGTAATTTTTCATTCTATTCGGAATGCCCATCTGTAACAGATAAACTGTATTTTCCCATTTTTACTATGTGTACTGTGCATGTGTGCATAAATACCTCAATATGTGTGTTAGCACGTGTGTGTGGGGGGTGTATTTTTCATTCTTCATTTGAAACTCAACCTTGATATCGGCAATCTTCTACCCTGTTCAATAAGGCAGGCTCTCTCAGTCAAAGTCAGAGCTCAGTAATTGGCTGGACTCCCTAGACAGCTTGTTTTGAGATTCCGTTCTCCGCCTTCCCAGCCTGGAACTGCAAGTGAGTTACCACATGTCCACCTAGCCTTTATGTGGGTCCTGAGGATCCAGGCTCCAGTCCTCATAATTTAACCACTGAGACATCTCCAGAGCCCCTGTGGTATTTAGTGTGGTTAACTGTTATCTACACATGGGTCTAACAATGGTTCACTGAATGGCAGAGAAGGATAAGATAAACTCTCTCCTTCCCAGGCTGCTTTTGTGATATTTGCCACAGCAATGGAAATCAGACTATAGCAGCCTTGCATGTGCCATTGCTGAATCTGGCAGATGGATACATTTTAACATCTTATAAAATGCATGGGATAATTTTATCCATATAAAGTTTGGAAATCTTAAAATGTGATAATCGCCAAACAGAAAAATGCACCATCTGCTTCAATGTTCTTGCTTTGGGGGCACAGGCCTGGATTCCCAGCATTCAGGAGGCTGAGACAGCAGAATCACAAGTTCAAGGCTGGCCTCCACACTTCCCCCTAAAAAAAGTTGTAGTTTAATCATATATCCAATTAGATCAGCTAACGCAGCATCTAGCCTCCTACTGATCGTGAGTAACAAAAATCATTCTGAAAACACAATAATAAATTTAATTCACCACAGGGGAATGTGAGCCATTAAGATGAACTCAGCAGTATTAATTCTAATTTATTTCCACAAAACAGCTTGAAATGTCAACTTCAATGAGATTTTAAAATGGACCAAGACAAAAGACTAGAGAGTCTGAGAGCCATTAAACACATTAGACAGTGTGAAGTCTACAGAGTCCACTGGAAATAAGCATAAAATGATGAAAATTTCAGGGAAAAAAAAGCTGGTCCATACTGTGTGTCACACATAAACAGAGGCATTGCCACCTAAAACAAAAACCTAAACAGCTGCACAGACCACTGACCATAGCAAAGAATCATTAAAACATTTGTGAATATGCTTTTCCTTTTTTTCCTTTTAAGAAGATGCTTCCTTGTAAGATATTCACTAAACATTCATTTATATATCAGAAAACTTAAGAAACAGGAACTGAAGAAAAATGGAGCCATAGAAATGAGAATTAATAATAAAAATTACATTTAAAAGATGCTTTTGGAAACATGGGCCCCTGCGTGTCACCTGAGTTCCTAGACTGTGGGCATGCTCCGCCACACCTGGCCCAGATATTTCAGTTCAAAGAAAGCCTGATGAAGTTCTAATTTTCTGTGTCAAATATCAGCAAATAAAAATTGAGAGTACATTTTAATGTTTCATATAGTGCCTACTGGCAAAATTGCTCTGAATGAATGTCAATGTTAATAGCCATAGGAAGTAAGTATTAACCAACAAATATAATGAGGCTCTCAAAATACCGCAAGCAATATCAGTGAGCGTGTCTGCGCCCCCTTTTTACAAGGCTGGCTTAAAATGGAGGAGAGGATGTATGCTTTTGTTTCATTAGAATAAATAGTTGTTAACAGTTATTCGAAGACCTCCACGCGCTCCCCTGTTACCTCTCTCTCTGTCCCTTTAAATGGAGACTCATTCAGGTTAGTGAGGGAAGAAGGGAGAGAAGGAAGAAAGGAGGGAGAGAGAGAAGGGCGGGGAGGGATCTCTGAACGCCGAATTTTCTCATGTTTAGTCAGTAAGACAATGGAGTTAGAATAGCAAATTTCATTTTATTATTATTTTATGTGTGTGCAGCTTTTGCATGTATGCCTGTGTACCGTGTGCATGCCTGGTGCCAGACATAACCACCGTGCCACCTCTCTAGTGCCTTGGGATGACAGTCTTACTGAGTCATTATAAAATTACCATTTCACTTATCTTCACAGTTAGATACACTGATTTGTTATTAAAGATAATATGATCTTTATAGTAGTCACACTTCAGTTAATAGTTTAACTTTTTAGTATTAAAAAATCACTTTTAGGAATGACATTAGCTATAAACATGACAAGCCTATCTAGGAATATCTGTATTTCTATTGGCGACAAAGGGAAAGGTTACAGAGAGCAAGGCATTTTACTGATGGGTTAGGGTCAAATGCCATTGTCAAACTCAGAATAAGGCTTGTTCTAACAAAAAAAACAAACAAAAACAACAACAACAACCAAAAAAAAAAAAAAAAAAAAAAAAAAAAAAAAAAAAAAAAAAACAAACTACCAAAAAACCCTGAAAGCACTGTGTACATTTTAAATTACATGGTAGGGGTAAGGGATAAAGAAGGCACTTCAAGGGCTGGAGAGATGGCTCAGTGGTTAAGAGCACTGACTGCTCTTCTCGAGGTCCTGAGTTCAATTCCCAGCAACCACTTGGTGGCTCACAAACATCTGTAATGGGATTCAATGCCTTCTTCTGGTGTGTCTGAAGACAGCGACAGTATACTCATACATAAAATAAATAGATCTTTTAAAAAAAGAAGGAACTTCAAAGAAGCTACAACGGGAAAGGGATTTTTAAAAGATTAACTTCCAGGGAGTAAAAATGCAAATGTCTGTTGAAGTGACTTCATCCTTTTTGAGTTACTGATTTTCAAGAAACTTTGAAAAACAGAAATGCCATCGTAGTTGGGAAACGTAGTATAGCTGGTGTTACAGCACCCTCTACAACAGAGTTTATTTATATGAACTTGTTTGGCCAACGTGCGACTGTGAAAACTTTATGGTTTTAGGGCTTAGTTTATTCCCACGGCACCAGTTGGAAAGGCTACTAATCTGTCGGGTTTCAGTGTCAATATAGCAATACCAGCAAAGAGCCGCCCTCGACAAAGCAACCTTGAACTCGTAACGGTTCCAGCTGTGGGCCTTAATCACCCCGCTTTTTCCATATCACCTCTCCCAGTTCCAAACTGTAGTGAACCCGCCTCTTAAAAGCCTTCTGAATTCAAATGCATTCACAAGTAGGAAAGCCACAGCTGTACGAAGAAAATGCCCAGTGACAAGTAAGCACGAATATCTAACTTTTATGAGACATTTCACTAACTTGTCCTGTGCATCTTGACATGCAATTAACTGAAAAAAACAGCTAACAGTGCTCCAAGTTTATTATATTTGGACTTTCAAACATGAATCCTTTTAGAGAAAAGTTGTGTTCATTTTCTAGCTTTGGCGGAACCTCGTTTTTCCCTTATCTAAAGAAAAGAACAGCATGCAATCAATAGCAGATACTGCATAGTTCTGAAATAAACATGAGAAATTTTATTAATTTTTCTAATGTCCAGTGCCTGATACTGTTCGTTTTCACAACACCCGCTTAACAGATGTAATGGAGCAAAAGCTTTTTCCAACACAAGCTAACAAAGGCTACAAAGTAAAGCATTCTCTCTGCAGAGAGAAATGGAGGGCCGCGGTCCACTCCGAGTGAAGAACCGAGCTAAGCACAAAGAGAGCGGCCCAGAAATGAAACAAAAGGCAGAACAAGAAGGGGCAGGAACTGTGTTATTGGGGCTTGAAAAGACGGAAAAAAGCCGGCTTCCTCCAGCGTGAGGTCCGTTCCCCCTCCGAACTCCAACCATTTCCGCTCAGGGTAACCGCAAAACCCTTCCCGCGCAGGAACTCGGCAGAGGAGGAGTCTTGGGTCCCGCCCTTCTGGCGGAGTGCATAAAGCCTACCCCGGCCGCGGTGTCTCTGGAATGTTCTGAAGGGAGGAAGCACGCCCCTCCGCGGGCTGAGGAACACTCAGCACCAGATGGCGCTACCGCACCGAGAGCCAGAGCCTGCCCCTCAAGGGAGATGGGAAGAAATGCCACCGGAAGTGTGCGCTCAGCTAGCCTCCCGTCCCGGATATCCAGCCTTCTGGCGTGTTCCCGCGCGAGGGCGGAGCTACAACCGGAACCGGACTGCGAACGCGGGCCTCTTGGTGGAAGAACAAGGAGGAGCCTTAGAGGTTCTGACTTCCGATGCGCGCCCCTGGTCCTGGCGTGAACGCGAGGGGCGGGGCCTCCGAGCGCGCTTGCGCATTAGGAGGGCGTTGTTGCTGGAGGCTTGTTCTTGTTTCTCCATCTTTGATCGTACACAGGGCTCGCCAGGCGAAGATGGAAGTGGTCTCTTAGAAGGTTTTTGTTTGTTTTGTTGCTTCCCACCCGCAGGGGTTGGGACTTATGGCCGTAGATTCCTTTTCTGGAAGTCTCTGGAAAGATAGCGATGTGCAAGGTAGTCTCGCCATTAATCCTCCTGAGTTCATCCCTGTCAGTGTCAGCCCTGGGCCTGTTCGGATCGTCCTTGTCTCGTTACCCACTCGAGACTATTAATGACTGCTAATAACATCTGAGGGCTTGGAAAAGCATATATTACGGGCTTTTAAAGCGCTTAACTTGAGTTTTACTCTATTTTTGTCAGGAGATTGGCATCCTGCATTCTGTAGTGTGGCTTTGCACCAGTATGTTGAGTGGAAAGCAGCCAGAGGAAAATCCCGCCCCTTTCCCGCGTTGGCAGTATCTGAGTTAAACCCATTTTTTAAGTAGATGGACAGACAGTACTTCAGCTTAGTACATGGGCTTTGTTTTGGTTTTAGACTTGACATGAGGACTATGAACTTGTATTGCAGAAAGTACACGCCGCATTAGTGTGTACTCACACAGACACACTTTAGGCTAAAAGACAGTTTCCCAAAGCTCCCGAGTTTCCCAGAAATGCCTCCAGCTCTTGGTAGATGCTTCTGGAATTTCAGAGGTCCTTGCTGTCAAAGATTTAAATAAAAGTCAAACATAAAAATGTAAACAAAACACATTACACACACACCATTTTGTTTTGGCCAATTACTTCTGGGCGTGGTGCCTTCCTTCTCTGAAGTGTGGTTGATAATCCATTGTGGAAAACTGATTTTACCTTTCTCAGTATTATCAGTTGTAAATACCTCTTTGTTAGGAATGGAACTATGGAACTTTGTGTTCTCTAACCCCTAGTTTGTATTGTTTTGTTTTTTTCCTACTTAAACATTTTGTGAATGAAAACTCGGGGGGGGGGGGCTGTGTGGCAGAGACTGATTAAAATTAGTACTGTGATAAAATTGGAATGTTACAGGTCCAGAATTTAATTACCTTTTCTTAGGCAAGTTTTATTCCCCTACATATACTAACTGCTATTCCTTACTCACCTTTGTGTCAGAACTAAAATCCCATGGGAGATTTAAACAAGGAAAATCGAAATCTGTTGGCAGATACTAGCTTCTACCAACCCCAAAGCTAAGAGAGTGGTCAGATGAGACCTGTAGGAAAGCCTGCCACATCTTGCTGTAATTATCTCAGTGGTATTCCCACCAATGTATTTTAAATGTCCTGATTAATGATTTTCTTTGTTCTGTAAAACTAAAACTGCTTCCATGGGGGTGGCATGGAATTTGGGATGCTCTGAATCTGTGTTCCTGGGCATGGTCACTAAAAATGGCTCCAAAACAAACTATCTCTTATTTCTTTTAAGAGGAGCACCATTTCCTGCTTTGTCTCTGTAGGTAATGTGTGTGTTACCACAGCCTCTGAATTTATACATGCATCAGCCCTGGTGTATCTGCATGATGCTTTTTATTTTTTTTTAATGCTCTTTAAAGCTGAGCTAATGGAGTAGAAACTTTAAAGTAGCAAACGCCAGGAATGGGGAAAAGTAGGTGATCTGGTATTGGCAGATAAGAGCCTGGTAACTCTGCCTTCATTTTATATGCCTTTATCATTCTTTTCTTCCTCCTCCTCTCCTTCCTCCTCCTTTTCTCATCCTTATCTTCATTCTCATCCTCCTGTTCTTTCTTCCTTCGAGTCAGACTCCTGCTTAACTCTACAAAGACATGTTACTCTGGCACCCAAGGAGACTCTGCTTAGCCTGTCTCACTATTGCCATTTGAACAGTGTCATGTTACATTTACGTAAGGGCCAAGTAGAAAAGATGGGCAACGTTGTATGCCTGAGGAGGACAAAAAGGGAAGCTGTACTAGATCTTCAAAATCTTCATGAACTGGAAGCTGAGCTAAGCCTGTGATAGAGCTGAAGAAAGATTGACTTCACCTCGTGTCAGTGGTCTAGAACCCATAGGGTGTCCTCCTTTCTGTGCTTCACAGTTGAATTCAGCAAACCTTGGCCATGCTAAATGCTAAACATGACACTGAAATGCTAGAATAAAAAACACTGGGGAGGGTGCGGGGGTGACTTTCCTCAAATGAACTTGTTCATGTTATCAAAAAGCATTCGAAGCATATCTGCAACAATTTTGTTGTCCCCATGATTCCTGTATGCGACTTGCTAGTGTTTGTCCTCTTGCTAATATTTATTTCATGCTAAAATCATTTTTTGAAACCTAAAATAAAATTTACTGTTGTAGAACAAGATGAAATTTGATTGTTTAACCTAGAGCAAAACTTAATAGGAAGAAGCTCCAAGACAGCATCTTCGTGGGTAATTACATTAATGACAAATCAGAGCTGTATGATGTGTGGTTCCACATAAAATAAAAAGTAGCAAAGGGGACTGGAAGTCTGCGGTGTTGGTGGCTAATAATACTATTACGGGTACCACTGGATTGACGGCCATTAAATATTAGGAGAAAGTTTGGTTTTAATTTTTACTGTATTTATCCAGGTGCTTTACCTGCATTACATACACATGTTTACCACATGTGTGCCCAGTGCCCTTGGAGGCTGGAAGAAGACAGCAGATCCCCTGGAACTGGTGTTATAGATGCTTGTGAGCTGCCTTGTAGGTGCTGGGACTTGAACCTGGGTCCTCTGGAAGAACACCCAGTGCTCTTAGTAACAGAGCCATATCTCCAGTGCCTTCTTTAAAGAGAGAAAACAGGCTATATTTCAGCTGTGTGTTTATTGAAAGAACTGCTGAATTTAATTGTCCCAGCCCAGATAGAAAAAGCTAAAGTTCCTTAAATACCAGAAACTTGGTGTCAGCACCGATCATGCCAACTCTGGTGTCCACTTCATTCCTCCCTCACCAAGGAGACATGTTAATTATGTAGTGAGTGTGGCCTGAGTAATAAACACCATTCTCAGAACCATAGGACACTCCCAATAAGAAGGCATGTTTCAGAACCAAAACCCAACTTTCCTTACTTTGGCATTTTGCTTTTAACTTTCATAATTAGTAGAATTAAATAAATAGAGCTTTTATAAAAAGGATACTTTTCACACTTACTGACCAGAAGTGGTTCAAATGGCATTGTCCCATTGACATTCCTGAAACATGCTCTGGAAACACACAACATATGCATATAGAATAATGGCAGCAGTTAATCATCATGTGTGCCGTATCCATGTGCAGCATATTCAACCTTTGAGTTACCAGTTCTTTATGACACTGTACTTTAGCAATCATGTCAGATCTTAACATACACACCTTAGGGATGAAGAATCGCCTAGAGTCCTTTTCCACTGTTTTCACCAGATGATCTAATTGCAGGTTTCCACAAAGCCCTAGCTGGGGTTTTAAGTCAACCTCAGCATGTTCCTTAAAGAGTTGCTCAGCCCCGCATTCCAATAATTTGTGTAGATTTTTTTCTGGCAATTATCTTGCCTTTCATAGTGTGCTTACATGGAGTGACGAAAACAAATATGCCTTTATTTCTCTGAATGGGGTTATTGTAGAGAAATATGGGAGCCATAAATAAGAGTGCAAAGGCCCCTTTGTCCCCAAAGCACAGTCATACTGAGGGCTGGACACAAGCGCCAGCTCCTCTGATAACAGAAAGAAAATGCCTTCTTATGCTCAAAGTAAAAACTGGTCTTGGTGCATTTGGGGGACTCTCCCCTTTCTAGAGCCTTTGAGGCACCTCTTTAGGTTACGCTATAGTTATAATTGAGCTATTTTAGAAAGAATAAATAAAAGTTTTCTCTGAATTTTCCCTTCAAGTTTTGTTTTGATTTTCTGCCAGAAACATGCATTTGCTAAGTGTACTAATGCGGAATTATTCAAAAATAATTTCTTCCAAGAGGCTTAAAAAAAAAAAAAAAACCTCAGCATTAAATTCAAATGAAGGTAGACTGAATGAAGCTTCTGCATAATGTTTCTTTTTATTTTTTATTATTGGCCAGTTAGACCCTAGTTCATGTAATACACTACTCATTTGGCTTTTCCTACTCTTTTTTCACACTTGGAAATTTAGAAAAAGGAGTCTTTGTATCAAGAGCAATACAGTTAAACTTTCTCTGATTTGTATGTTGGTTTAATAATTTTCTTACGGTAAAGAGTGTGAAAGGTGGAAGGCTATAACTTGTAAAATAACCAAAGAGCAGTAAGTTCCGTGGTCGTGTGAAAGTACACAGTCCTACTCCCATGGCTCTGATACTTTGAGTGACTATATTAAGAAGGTGAATTTGTCCAGAGATCACTGGGGCTTTATTATCTCTTTTAAAAGTTCAAAGACAACATAATGTCCCCTTCCTCTAAAGTAACCCTTTGCACTTCTCCCCCTCAAAATCGTGGTCTCCTTTTCTGTGGTTGCTATTGTTAAATAGCCACCTTTTAACGTTGGTTTAGCCATGTAGTCTATGTATAAAGGAACTATAATGAAAAATGAAATGGTTTTTCTCGTATGTGGTCTCAGTGGCAGACACGGAAAAATACAATAACAACATAAAATGTGTTGGTTTCAAATATCCTTAAAACAAGGATTCATGACAAGAGATTCTTTTAAAATGTTAAATTTCAAAGTCAACCTGTTAGGCTCCATTGAAAAGCAGACCAAGAGCTGCAGAAATGACTCAGATGCTGCTGTCCCAGGGGACCACTTACTGCTGCCTGAAAGCCCAGCTCTGAAGATACAGAGGCCTGGGACCCCACATACACATATGCATACACCCGCACACTAGTAGACTTTAAAAAAATATAGAAAGTCTTTTATGTCTTACTCCTTGTCCATAATTTCCCTTGCCTTGTGTAAAACATCCTTAACAGGGGTTGCGGCAGCTCTAGAGAGAAATACACACACACACACACACACACACACACGAACAGGCACACCACCCTCAAAGTTATGTGGCTCACATTACACTGGATTAAAGGAAGGCATTCCAAAGTCTGATATTTATGAAGCCTCCAGTTTTGTGGTAAGTGGTCTAGGTGGGACCTAAATTTGTGAAGCATTCTGTTCAAAGACAAACCTGATAATGATAGTGAAGTCGGTGCCTTAGTTAGTGCTTTACTGCTGTGAACAGACACCATGACCAAGACAAGTCTTATAAGGACAACATTTAATTGGGGCTGGATTACAGGTTCAGAGGTTCAGTCCATCATCATCAAGGCGGGAACATGGCAGCATCCAGACAGGCATGGTGCAGGAGGAGCTGAGAGTTCTACATCTTCATCTGAAGGCTGCTAGTGAAATACTGACTTCCTGGCAGCTTGGATGAAGGTCTTAAAGCCCATGCACACAGTGACACACCCGCTCCAACAGGGCCACACCCACTCCAACAGGGGCCACACCCACTCCAACAGGGCCACACCCTCTAATAGTGCCACTCCATGGGCCGAGCATATACAAACTGTCATATTCCACTCCCTGGCCCCCGTAGGCTTGTTGAAACATATGAGTCTATGGAGGCTATACTGTAATTCCCAACACAAGACAGGAAACCATCTGAGCAAACTCCAAACTCTGGGTCTCCATGACTGATATCAAAAATAGTCTTCAGATCTCCAACTCCTTTTTTTTTTTTTTTTTTTTTTTTTTTTTAAACTTTCTGTTGACTGCAACAAACTTCTTTCTCCTGTGATGGTACCACTCCCTGTTAGCAGCTTTCCTCAGCAGATATCTTATGGCTCTGGAATCTCGAAAATCTTGGGGTCTCTAAGGCAACTTCAATGTTACAGCTTCTTGTTTCAATGTCTGGGATATACACATGATCTTCTGGGCCCCTTCAAAGGGATGGCTTCACTTCTCCAGCTCTGCCCTTTGCGGCACTCTAACCTCAGGTTGATTCATTCCACTGCTGCTGCTGTTCTTGGTGATCATCCCAGTTACTGGCATCTCCAGTACAATGGGGTCTTACACTGCAACACAGCTTCACCAACAGCCTCTCACAGGCTCTCTTCATGGTGCCAAGCCTCAAATCCTTTGCATTACCCCTTCAGTCCTGGGCTGTCAACTACAACTGCACCTTCACCAACGGCTTCCATGGCCTCTCACAGTGCCACTGACTCCCTGGGCCAAGCATATACAAACCATCATAGTCAGTTTAGCAACAGTTGACTTCAGAGGGCTTTCTTACCCCCACGTTTCTATGGTGATATTATTATTTCATCTGCAGCTTATTAATTAATCACCAATTTAAAAATACATTAACAATGTAATGATTAAAGAAAGTATAGGACATGATCTTCCCTTGTAGGGTCTTTAATCATAACTGGAGAGAAAAAGCTGCTCATAAGACAATTCATAAAAAGTGTGCAGTAGCCTCATGTAACTTAGAGCATGGTAGCCAGTGTTTGTAAATGTGTGGTGTGTGCCTAGTGTTCACACACGCATCTCTGTTGTTCTGACTACTTGATAAGGCTGTCAATGAGAAAATAGCATTTGGGTGCTTTTCTATATCTCATTATTACAAAAATAATGTTTGGCAAAAGTATTTACAAAGGAGTAGAGCTAAGAACAAATTAAGAAAGGTTGGAATATTGGTGCCTATTATACATGCTTAATTTTTCCTTCCATCCATACATTCATCCATCCATACACCCCCCATACACACACACATACATACATACATACATACATACATACATACATACACCTGTTCATTCATCCACCAAGCATTGGTCAAGCATGTAGAAAATAAACATATCATTAAAAAAATTTATTTAGGAAGAAAGGGTTAGGTAGATACTAGCACAGGGTTTTAAAACAAAAGAATTTGCAAGATTAGTATGGGTGATGTACAAAAAAAAGAGCAAAAAATTATGTTCCTAGGAAAACCAAGAGTTCAAAGGGGATGGACCTCATACCAGTTATGAAGGAAGGACAGGTATATTCCAGGGGTAGGGAAAGGTGCATGGATTAGAAACCACATGCTCAGGGGTAAGAGTCTTCACTGGAGGTAGTGGAAACAGTGTGGGTTACATTTTCACTGAAGGGAGGATGCTAAAATATACAGAGACATTGCATAATTGTCAGTTGTATATTAAAATGCACACATTTTAGATGTTCCAGAATATTTCAAAATAAAATGCTTACCTATGTTTACTTTTCCAGTAGAGCTGGGTACTTGGTAATGCACCACCTAATTTTTAGCACATTTTTCTTATAATTTAAATATCTTAGAAAAATTCTAATCTCTTTTTATGAAAGTTATGGCTTAGTAAGAAAATTGCAATGTTGATTTCTTGTACTTCATTAACTGATTTCCTGGTGTGACTAAGTTGTAGATCTTGGGCTCTTATTTACATACATATATACATACAAACATACATACATACATATATACATACATACATACATACATCTATTATTATTAGTACAACCTTGGAGAATGGCTGAAGGAGAACATTTAATGACTTTTCCTGATGCTGATGCATCGATTAAAAGCATCAGGGATGAAGAAACATCACTTACATGGTATTTGCACTACAAAAACCAAGGAGCAGATAAAGACCCAGAAAAGAAATACATAAAAATTTAAAAATCCAAGGTTCTTCCCAAGGAACAGTGGGTACAGTACAGATTCCGAGTGGTAGGGACCCTTATAGAAGTAGTTACTGTCCATTAGTAATGGTATCCTCAAGATTGCTGAAAAGACCTTTCTTGGACTTGGCAAATTTAGGATTCTAGTTAAGTATGCTAATTTATTTTAATCATTTTGCTTGGATACCTAGCCTTCATAAATACAGTTTTATAATTTAGTCCAACACATGGTCTGAAATCATAGATCCTAAGATTAAGAGAACAGTGTAGAACTGAAGGAGCCACATTTTGTTACTTCCATTGTAATTGGTCAAGAGATAACAAAAATGTCAGTTCGTCAGAAGGAATAAGTTTGAGAAAGCTGTGCACTGAGAAACTCAGTGGCCATAGCAAATACTTAGCACAATGGAAAACTGATCAGAGATCACGCCCCAGGACTGTCGCACACTAATGGGACCCCATGTTCTGATTTGTTAAACAAGAATAGAAGATGTATGGGTACGGAATGGGCCGGTCAGTCTGGGAAGAGAAGGGGGAGGAGGATGGACATGATAAGAATAAATTCATGCAATTCTCAGAGCTAATAAATACATATTTTAAACAAAGAAAAATGCTTCAAGAGTATTTTTAACATGTCAGGTAATACATAAATTAATTGCCTTGATTTATCCTGATTACAATAATATTTTAGAACACTGCTCAATATCATATTATATGTTTGTATCTTTCAACTAAACATTAAACTAGCCTTTAAAATGCATAAAAATCACCTTAAGATTTCCTCTTTTTCTGTACAAGGACTGAACCCCAGGGCCTGGGAATACCCTCTATCTCTAAACTTTCTATAATCTCTTTTCAAATGTTTTATTTTGAGAGAGAGTTTCACTCAGTGCCCCATACTTTGTGATCCCTGGCAGGCCTCAAATTCACTCTCAAGCTGTCTCAACTTCAAAGCCAAACGGTGATGTAGCCCTATGCCAGGTCTGGTTCAATTTTGCTTTAACAGCTTTGTAAAATGTACCAATGTTGGACTATATTTTACCTTGATACAGTACCATCTTATTAAGCAAATCTTCTGATTTACTAGTATTAATCTCATCAAGCATCAGTGTTTAAAAACATTCTTAGTATTTAGGGCTTTTATCACATTTTAAACACTTGGTTATTTTTTTAACTCTACACATATGAGTGCTTGCTTGCATGTATATCTGGGCACCATGTTCCTGCAGTACTCATGAAGGCCAAAAGAAGGAGGCTGGACTCCCTGGAACTGTAGTTATAGACGGTTGATTGCGGCCACGTGGGTGCTAGAAACTGAACCCGGGTAATAAAGAGAACTGAGCAACAGACCGTTAAAGCCATCTCTCTAGCTCCAGTTTTTCCATTTTGCGTTAATTTTCAAAACCATTCTAATTCTGAAATGTATTTTTGTTGATATACAGTACTTTATTTACCTAAATTACCATGTAGGGATGCTTAGTTATACTTAAAACTTTTAAAATTATTTTTTTACAGAGTATTGTAAATGTGGAGAATATTACTTTGGAAAAAAAATCAAAGAAGGAATTTGTAGAAACAGCTCTGGAAACATCTAGAGTCTTCATGGTTTACCAAACCAAATGTCAACTGGAGTTTGGCTGAAGTCTAAGGTGGGTAACTTTTTTGCAGAATATGCTTCAGAGAGCATACTCCTTATAACTTCACGGCACCACCACTGAAATCAGCTCCACATTCATCTTTCTATTACTCTTCTTCTTCTTCTTCTTCTTCTTCTTCTTCTTCTTCTTCTTCTTCTTCTTCTTCTTCTTCTTCTTCTTCTTCTTCTTCTTCTTCTTCTTCTTCTTCTTCTTCATCTTCTTCTTCTTCATCTTCTTCTTCATCACCATCTTCTTCTTCTTTTTCTTCTCTTCCTTTTCCTCCTCCCCTCTTCCTCTTCTTCTGTTTCTTGGTTTTTAAATTTAACATTGAGATGGCCTTTTCTTATAAATTATAGTGTAAAAAATCTAACAAAACATGTTATTGTTGATTACTTATAAAACTGTAAATGTGCACTTTGCTGAAAGCATCAAAAGTGAAAGCATCAAAAGGTTAGTCTAATGTGATAGGTAGACTGTGGGATACATACATGAGAAACTAAGTATTGCCTTTGGCCTCCCACAATAAACAACGCCTCCAGATACAGTTGCTGCTGCATTTTCTGTTATATAAGACACCAGGAACTATTGACCATCCTTTCTCGTGCATCTGTTCATGTGTGCAGGTGCACATAAATGCATGTGTATGTGTCTGGAGGCCAGAGGTTGGTGGTAGTGTCTTCCTCAGCTGTGTTCCACTCTATTTTTTAGTCAGGGTCTCTCTTCTAACTTGGAACTCACCTGTTCAGCTAGATTAACGGCCCAAGAAAAGTCCTGAGGATCCTCCCTTTTCTCTGACTCCCCAGCGCTGGGATTGGAAGTGTATACTGGCAGAACCTCTTGTTTACACGCCATGGATCTGAATTTGGTTCCTGAACCATCTCCACAGCTCTGTGGCTAGCCTTTCTTATAGTTTTCATCTTTTAATTGGAGTTATAATTTCCAGATTGACTAATTAAGCTTTTTTCACTGAAAAAAAGCCAGAAAGTAGATTTTAGTAAGTCCTGACCAGTGTTGTATGTAGAAAGTTGTTCAATAACGATCTGTAAGGTTTTGTGAAGTTGCTTATGATTCTCGACTTCTGATAAATAAAAATATTGAGTTAACGCGAAGGTCGAACATTATACGTTCTCCTGACAGGGGACAAGAGAAACCCTGAAAATTATCTTCAGGGATGATTTAAGAGATCCCTTGCAAAAATAAAGATCGGAGTGAAGTTAAAGGAAACCAGTCATTCCATAGCGATGAGTTGTCCAGCAGTTTGTCAAGAGGTTTCTTGGCCTTCACAAGTAAATGTAGAAATAGCCTAACCTTACAGGAGCACTGAAGAAATGGAAGGAACCCAACTGCCCCACCTTCTGACCCCGAGGGACAGCTGGTTGTCTGGTTTACAAAGAAACCAGCACTCTGCTGATTCACTTTGCAGAAATCATGCCTAGAGCAAGGTTCAGAATATGAGTGGAGACCTCAGGTAGTCTAATGGAAACTGGCTCGCACACTACAATGAAAACTATGTCATAAGTCCTGGGGACTGGATGTTCCAGCAAGATGCTCACCTCTCCGCACCTACAGCGCATTTAATCCCTACAATAACTCTGTGTGGGATTGTTCCCTTCCTTTTCTAGAAAAACCTAATCCTCACAGCAACGTAGTCGAGTTTATGGGATAGGAACTAACCGCTGTGATCCTCATTTAGCAGATGAGAAACCAAGACTTAGTAAAGCTAAGCGTTTTGTGCTGAGCAGTTTGCACAGACAGATAGTGGGGTCCCAGAGGCTGCGGTGTGCGATCTCTCCCACACCCTCACACCGGCCCAAAGGGCGTGGGATTTTTCTGATGCCTCTTGACAAAGATAATGCATAATATGGTAAGAGAAACCAGCTTGAAAAGACCATGCATTTCCAGTGCCAAGAAATTTTGGCCAATTGGGAGAATAATTAAGAAAAAAAATGAGTCAGGCGAAGTCAAGGACAGGTAGGCAGGGCATAGATCTTCAGGGAATAATTGTCCAGTTGTGGAACGTGTCACACATTTCTCAGAATCGTCAGAGGGACCCAGATGTGAACGACCAGCTTTGGTGACCTTGATGCGCTAATGAAGGTTCATCATACAAAACAAATGTGTCACTCAGTTGGAAGAGAGCGGTGGTAAGGGGGGCTGAGTGTGCTTCTGGGAGCACGTGGGAAAGAACTGTAGCATCCTCTCAGTTTGCTGTGAACTTCAAAAAGGGCTTCTGAAATGTATAATTTACTTCTTAATGCTTTCTAAATTAAAAGGGAGAGACAACTAAGATGGCGTATTTTAAATATATTCACAGTGACTCCATGCTTCCTTTCTTCTTGTAAGAAGAATGAATGATACAGAATGTCAACTTTTACACTCAGTTTCCTTCTTGGAATTTTCCTGGCTCCAAAGAAAGCATTTACTGCACCTTCATTCTTTTTATTTAAACAAAAAATGAAAGTTAGAAAGGAGAAAGCCATTATCTTTTGTATGGTGGCATCCACTCCTCTCTGTCTCCTAAGGGAATGTAATTTATTAAAGAGGCACTTGGCACCTCTCCTAACCACTCTCCTAATAGCTTAAAAAGAAGAGAGAAAGAAAGAAAATGTTCCCTAACTTTTACAGTAAGCTCTTCATTATCTTGAGGCAGATAATTAATTCTTTCTAAATTAGCTAATTCAGGATTGGAGCGGTAACTTTATGGGTTATTATATAAAAATAAAAGGTTTTAAATTTCTTGACTCCTGAGCAAAACAAATAAAAGCTAGTCTTGTTTCTTAAGATGGGTTCTTGCTTTGTACCACTGAATGGCTTTCTGCCTGAGCCTTTGGAGTAGGGGATTGCAGGTGTGATCTTGTAATTAATTGAAAGCCGTGCCAGGTTCTCAATCTTGATACAAGTAAAGGAAATTGTGTGTTTGTGTGTGTGTGTGTGTGTGTGTGTGTGTGTGTGTGTGTGTACATGCATGCATGCATACATACATACATACATACATACATACACACACAATTATATTCACAGACAGACATGGGAATCTATGTGACTTATGCCAATATTTTTCTCTTCTCTGTTTATCACCAGTATGTGTCCTGAGCATCTTGCCAAGACTGCCACCTGTAAGCAGGCAGCAGGCAGCAGGCAGGTAGGCAGTCTTTTGGCAAATGAACATTTTCAGTGTGGTTCTGCCTGTGGATCTTTGAAGATCTGGTTCCTGAGAGGTTCCTTGCCTGTTTCTCCTACTTCAAAGATAACTTCTTATGAATAAGCTCATTTCTGGTTTCTCTGGCCCCACATAAGCTCAAGGCCTTTCTAAGAGAGAAGATTGCTACTGCCTAATTTTTTTTTTCAAGAGAGGAAACATTTTTTTCTCTTTCAGTAATTTACATCAGCTTGTTCCTATGGCTGTTAGGATCTGAGCCTAGGTTCCGGAAGCCCTAACAAGTTAGGCTTGGCCACCCATCCTCAACAAGCCAATTAAAAGGAAAAATAATAGTGAAAAGCAGAAAAGGGAGATTTATTCAGTGTGTCAATGCATTAGGAAGAGGACCAAAGCCGTTCCGCCCCCTACCCCCAGCCCTGCACAGGTCTGTCTCTGGAGCTTGGACATGAGTCTAGTGTTTAAAGAGAGGCCCAAAGGAGGAAGACACACATGTCCTTAGAATATCTTAGTCCTGGCCAGGGTGATTGCAAGCCTCATGTGAGCTCACCTGTGTGTATAACTGCCATTTCCTTATGTTCTCCGCAATGTGTCTGATGTATAGAACGCACTGTCCTGCAGGGTATGTGGGTCTGATGTATAGAATTCACTGATCTGTAAGGCATGGCTTGATGGTCACTGACTTGTGTTTCTGGATGTAACCATGGCTGCCTGTCAACAAAGGGCTCCTTATTCCTTCCTAAGCAGTGCTGTTCTCAGTGGAGAGGATGGAGGTCACGGTGTTCAGCCTTTACCACTTGTACTAGTCAGAATCCTGTTACCATCCCACAACCACCAACTTCAGAAAGAAGGAAGGCTTGCTTAAGGTGTGTTAGTCCGCTGGACTACATGAATCTTTGCCTTATAGACAAAAGAGAGGTGGAAAGGCAGAGCCTGGGGTCCTAACATTCCCTTCCAGGGCACACCCTCCCAAAATGACTATTAGTCTCCCCACCCCCACCCCATGAGGCCTTACATTTTAAAGTGTTCAGCCACCTCCTGGGCACCACATCCTGGAGGCCAAGTCTTCAATATACAAATCACTTTTTTTGTATATTGAAGAGCATTTTTCCCAGGCCTGTTCTTATTCAGACTTCAATATACTTTCAGTAGAACATGTCTAAAGTTAAGACCTTCTGTTTCTAGTTTTCAACACTCTTTATGTCATTGAAGCACGGTGGCCGGTGAATAAATGAGAAACTGGCCTTAAACACTTCTGCCAAGCAAATGCTTCAGTACAGGTGACAGCCTAGAGATATCATGTGCCATGTGTGCCCTGCTTTTCCAGATGGGACAAAGGTATCTGCTGCTCACCAATGTGTGAGTCCTGAAGGGACATCAGACAAGTCATGTTCAAGTCTCTGGGAAGTACATTACGTGGGCTGTTATAGGCTGTAAAATGGCTGACAGTCCAGACCATGTTGACAGAAACAAAAGAAAGTCCAAGGTTTGTGCTTTGTGGTGTGTGTGTGTGTATGTGTGTGTGTGTGTGTGTGTGTGTGTGTGTGTGTGTGTGTGTATGTACAGGTATATGTGTACAGAGAGGCCACAGATCAATATAGGGTATCTTTCTGAGTGGATCTCTGTTGAAATAATTTTTAGTGAATAAATTCTGGCATGGGGTTGCTTTCCATCTCAGTGGTTTATGCTCCTAAATAAAAGACACACACACACACACACACACACACACACACACACACACACACACATACACACACACATACACACACAAATACACACATAGACACACACACACAAGCACACACACAGACACACACACAGAGAGACACACATACACACAGAGACACATACACACGCATACACACACACACACACACACACACACACCACTTATTCCTTAAGCAGCACAATACCTGGGCAATTGCCTAGCCTCCATGGTGCTAGAATCAATTTCCCACTGATAATTTTGAGTCACTGCTTACTAATTTTTATGTTCTATCTTGACTGCTCTTGACCCAGTTGAGCAGCCCTCTGGGCCCCCTCACATGGCCGCCCTGCTCCTCTCTCCTGTCCACACTCAGCATAGCATCTCTCTCTTCCTTCTCTTCCTTACAATCCCAAGTCCAGGAAACCTAAAACCCTGTCCTTCTCTTCTCCCCAGCTATTGGCTGCTGGCATCTTTATTTACCAGAACTAATTGGCGACAGGTTCCCAGAAGCTATGTGTAGACCCCTCTCGTGCAAACTAATTTGGGGAGCCCCATTAGCATTAGAACACAAGCAGTTACAGATCTCCTCTATACTTTTAGAGACAGGGTCTCTCAGTGAACCTGGTGTTCACTGATCTAGCTAGGCTGGTAGTTGCAACCCTGAGAGATCTTTCAGTTTCTGCCTCCCAGCACTGGGATTACAGGGACCTGTTGCCATGTCTGGGATCCAAACTAGGTCCTCATGATCACCCAGCAAGCACTTTATGTACTGAGCCATCTCCCTAGCCTTCCTGACCTTGTGAATGTTTGAATCACAGAAGCCAAAGCCAAGGGAGTTCCAGCTGAGAATGTGAAGATGCCACTCTGGCCTGGCCCCGTATCCTTGACTTGGAAGAGCAACTCTGGCTCAGAGTCAGGACAGTGACTCATGAGTAGGTTTGGACTGACGTTCTGTTGACCGGCTCATGAGGATGGAGTGGGTAGGGCCGGGTGAAATGGGGAGCAGTGTGCCAGGCAGAGAAGACAGGTAGAGTGTGGAGTACCTTCTAGAACCCGCATCTGCACTCGTGCTCCTGAGCCCTGCACTTCCATCTGCTTTGCTGGCATCCCTAAGAACACGATGTGATGACCTCAGCTCGAGTCTTCTCCTGATTCAGCTAAAGTTGCCTTCAGCCAACTCATCATTCAACCCCCAAACTGGGGGGGCACCCCTTAAACGTGTGTTACTAAACCCATCTCATGCTCATTTCTAAAACCTCATCTTCTGTTAATTCCATCCTTTGGTGACCTTACTGACACGGCCTTGGCCCAGGCGCCTGCTACCTTGGCGTTGCGGCTCATTAAAGTAGTCTTACAGCACATGGCATGCACAAATCCCTCTAGCACTTGGAAGATGAGGAAGAACACTGAGGAGTCCACAGTGATTTTGATGCCCGCCTGGGTTATATATATAGGATCTGATCCTGTGTCTTTTCTATGAAAAAAAAACATCCTTCCATGTCATTACATTGCCTTTGGTGGAAAATCAGATTGACTCAGACCACACTGATTTGGATCCTTAGGTATTTTGGGCCTTCTCCTCACCACCCACCTTCGATGGCTGTAACCATTTTGTTCCATGCCTGCCAGCTATTTCACATTGTTGTCTTAATATACTGACCAGTTATTAGCATGGAAAATAACTTGATTCAGCAAGGTCATGCTGATCGCATATCCTGTTATGAGGTTCCACAAAGCCTTACAGAGGACCCATCAGATCAAAGGTCGACATGAACTGTTACGTCTAAAATGACTTGAGTCAGAGCCAGCTACCAGGCAGCCCTTCCTGCACCGGTGCATGGGTTCACTGTGATTTTTTTGCTGCTTTAGCCTTTGTAAGCCGGCCCTGAGAAATGTCCAGGGTCCTAGCTGAGCCTTCAAATTCTGATCTGAGGCCCCAATCAATCAGACTTAGGGTGTGCACTCAATAAGCTATCCCTGTCTGGCCGGTATTAGTGTTTGTATGGTTTGTGGGACATCTCTTAGACCACAACACTATTTACTCAACCTCCTCCTATTTCCATCAGTTTTACACCTTTGACCTGACACTCCTCATCTTCCCTCTGCCTCACTGTACCTCATTGGCAAGGCTCAGCTTAAATGTCTAGAACTTCCGGATGCTTGACCTATTTATTCTCTAACCCAGGACTTGGGCAACAAGCTACCCTGCCTCCTCTCCTGACAGCGTTGCATTCTTTGGCTCCTCTGAAGTAAGAAAGAAGTTTCCTCCCTCCACAGAGCGTCTAAGGGATTTCATTAGAGACTGTAAGAAGCAGAAGATGAAGGGGAAAGATCTCACAAACTGCTCTTCTATCAGAACTTCTCATTTTTTTCCCTCCAATGCTATTGGAGGAAGATTAGACAGAGAGGGACAGGTCTTCAGCGATGATTTTCTGTACTCTGGAGGTCTCCTCTGTCTAGGGAATTTCCTGGAATTCAATGAGAGATGGCAAGGAAGCGTTCGGGCTTATTCTCTTGCTTGGTGATGAAACAGGAAGCTAGAGATTTGGCAAAGGATATTGTGTCTTAAGTACAAACAAGAGAAGCAGACCCAGAAGTAGGCAGGAAGAAGCAGGGGGAAGCCTTGGGTTTTGTTGCCCTGTGAGGATCTCCTGTCTCCTGTTCAGTCTTTCTTCTCATTTCCCATACTTTAAGCACATTAGTCCCTGCCCAGACTCTCTAATCCGGGAATTCAGATGATATGTGCGTGGTCAAATGGCCAAATCACTGAGGAAGAGTGAAACACATCTCCTCAGCAGGGGAAGCAGGGTTGCTCTGGCTACCAGGTAAAGTAGAGGTACTCATGGAATGTTTCTGTGCCTACAGGATGACCCAGGAGTCCTAGGCAGGGACCAACTCTGTTTCTCTAAAAGGCCACCATCTTCAAGGACAAAATGTCATACCTGATATTATACTCTATGATCAAATCATGATCAGCTGTTCTAGAGCATTCTGACTCTTCTGCCTGTTGCCTGCAGATTTTGAGACTATTGCCGTAACGAATATGCACTGAGCCACAGCTGTGTGAAACAATATAACATCTGTTTCAGGAACACAGCCCACTTGTACTGCGTGATCAAAGATAGGCAGCCACAAGCCTCATAGGGCCTCTGTACTAGGTATGTTTTCCCTTGAACTCAGCCCAGCTGCCAAGCATACTTTTCCTCTGAATTATTAAAAAGAATCCCAAACATATCAGAAAATTCAAATTTTCAAAGATTTTGTTACATAAAAATTATTTATGTATTTCTCCCTCCCCCCGTGTGTGTGTGTGTGTGTGTGTGTGGTGATTGGTTGAGTGGGGTTCTTGTCCCACGTGCTTACAGAAGTCAGAAGACAACTAATAGGAGTCAGTTCTCTCGTACCACATGGTACCGAGACAGACTCACATTATGAGGCTTGGCAACAGGCATCTTTGCCCACCGAGCCTTCTTGGCAGACCTATCTGAAGAGCAAAAGGCTTTCATTCTTGTTTGGTTTCTATTTCTTGCTGATTGTACAGTTTTCCTCTGTCTTTGACTAAATAGCAGCACCGACTGTAATAAATTCTCCACACCCAAGACTTGTGCAGCACCTGCCTAAACCCAAAGACAGGCTGCAAACAGCAACTGGAAAAGATGGAATATCTCTGAGAAGACATATGCAGGCTTACAATAAAGTGGGGAATATATTCTCAGTGACTTTGCTATATATTAGAGTCAGCTTACAGAAATGTACTGAATACATGCTCTGCTTGGAACCTCTCGAGAGTTACTGATCTGTTGTTGGGGTCCTCAGTGTAGAACTTACAAACGTTATGAATAAGTTACCCAAGAAGATTGGAGAAACGGTTTGCTGGAGTTTCGAGTTTCTTCACTGTTCATCTTCTGGGTTAGAAAGCTGGACCAATGATTAAGAACATTTGGGCGACTGTCGAACAATATTTTCTCTGGCTTTTGAATTAGGCATCATTAAAACAATTTTTATTGGTATTTTATTTATTTACATTTTAAATGTTGTCCCCCTTCCTGATTTTCAATCCAAAAACTCCCCATCCAATTCCCTGTCTCCTTTGCCTCTATGAGGGTACTCCCACCCCTGCCCCCCACATACACCCATCCATTCACTTCCTGCTGCTCTAGAATCCCATTACAATGGGGTATCAAACCTCCACAGGACCAAGAGCTTCCCCTCTCACTGATGCTAGATAAGGCCATCCTCTGCTACATATCTAGCTGGAGCCACGGGTCCCTCCATGTGTACTCTTTGGTTGATGGAAGCTCAGGATGGTCTGGTTAGTTGATATTGTTGTTCTTCCCATGGGGTTACAGTCCCCTTCAGCTCCTTCAGTACTCCCCCTAACTCCATCATTGGGGTCCCTGCCCTCAGTCTGATGGTTGGCTTGAACACCTGCATCTGTATTGGTCAGGCTCTGACAGAGCCTCTCAGGGGACAGCTACACCAGGATCTTGTTAGCAAGTGCTTCTTGGCATCAGCAGTAGTGTCTGGGGTTGGTGTCTGCAGATGGGATGGGTCTTTATGTGGGGCAGTCTCTGGATGGTCTTTCCTTCAGTCTCTGCTCCACTCTTTGTCCCTGCATTTCCTTTAGATAGGAACAATTCTGGCTTAATTTTTTTGAGATGGGTTGGTGTCCCCATCCCTCAACTGGGGGGGGGGGTTCTTTCCTATCTACTGGAAATGATCTCTACATGTTCTCCCTCCGCTTTGTTGGATATTTCGGCTAAAATCATCCCTGTTGGGTCCTGGGAATGTCTAGCTCCCTGGCATCTGGGACTTTCTAGTGGCTACCCCCAATTCCCTATCCTCCACTGCTACATATCTTTGTTCAATGTCCTGACCCTCAGTATTTTCACAGTGGTTCACACTGAGTGGGCAGAACTGCTAATCTACTGTGAGTTATTTCTCACCTCACCCAAATTGCCTGAGGCAAAGGGAGCTTTTTCTTCACCATAGTCCAGACCAGGAGACCATAATTGCTGTTCTACTCTCTCTCCCTCCTCTGAGCAGCAATCTTTCTAGTTTTCAAATGAAAGACCCCGCTCTACTAGCATACATAATTATCACATAGAATAATGATTTTTATGTCAGTTTGACACAATCTAAAACCATCTAAGAGAAAGGAAACTCAATTGAAAAAAAATAAAAAAGCTCTCACAAGATAGACTGGGGCTGGAGAGATGGCTCAAAGGTTAAGAGTACTGACTGCTCTTCCAGAGGTCCTGAGTTCAAATCCCAGCAACCACATGATGGCTCACAGCCACCTGTAATGGGATCCAATGCCCTCTTCTGGTGTGTCTGAAGACAGCTACAGTGTACTTATCTATACAAAATAAATAAGTGACTCTTAATATATATGTGTGTGTGTGTGTGTGTGTGTGTGTGTGTGTGTGTATTGATGGGGCTGTAAGCAAGCCTATAGGGCATTTTGATATTAGTGGTTGTGGGGGAGGGGCCAGCCCATTGTGGGTGGGGCCACCCATGGCCTGGTTGTCCTGGGTTCTATAAGCTGGCTGAGCATGCTTACTGAGCAGTAACCAATCCTCCGTGGCCTCTGTGTCAGCCTCTGTCTTCAGGTTTCTCCATAGGATTAGTGTCTGCCTTGGTTTCCTTCCATAGATTGTGATTCAGGAAGCAAAACAAATCCTTTCCTCCCCAAGTTACCTTTGGCCATGGCATTCATCACAGCAATAGTAACCCTAACTAAGACAAACGGCTTTTATTACCACGTTTTCATATTTACTCCCATTACTCTTCATTGCCCTCCTCCACCATTGTGTTTTATAAAAATATAAAGAGAGAAGGAACATGTTTGGTGGAAGTGCAGTCAGTTGCAGGAGAAGGGGTGCCTCTGCAGGCCCATGTTGAGGTACCCCTGGACCAGGCACACAAAGGTATAGTAAAGAGTAGAGTTTATTCAGGGCATGGGGAGGAGAGTTGAGGGGGTAGAGACAGGGAAAGGCAGAGAAAGGGGGGGAGAGGACTAGAGGTGGGCCTTGAGCACACAGCGGGGGTAGGAGGGAGAGGGAATGGAGAGGAGGGGGAGCAGGATAAAGGAGCAAGAACAGGAGAGCAAGAGAGAGAGGAGGGGGCAAGTAGCCCCTTTTATAGTGAGCCTGGCATACCTGGCTGTTACCAGGTAACTGTGGGGCGGAGCCTAGACTAAATGCCAACATCCACCCCTGCTGATATTCCTCTTCCCAAATAGTTCTAATTGTTGTGTATGTGGTTTGTTTGGCTGGTTTGCTTTTTTTTTTTTTTTTTTAAGTGTGTGTTTATGGGAGGAGGGGTAACTCCATGAGTTTATTTAGGGCTGTTTACAGGATGGAGGGTTTTACTGGTCCCCACACCCCCAGGATCGAGTTAGCAGAATGGTCATCCCACTGAAAAAACAGAGCTCTCTCCCACAGACACTACTGACCACAGATTCTCCAGAGATGGGCCACAAGAGCCGCAGCACAGAAGCTTAGTGGGTGTAGTCATACACACCATTTTACTCTACTCCTGGTGGAAAGCTGAGAGGTGCCTCTGTGTAAAGCAAATTCTGAACTTTTCGTCTTCCAAATAAAATGCCTCCCGAGGGCTGACACAGATTGGTTTAGTCCCTAAAAAATTAGCCTGGTGGAGTAAGCGAGCAGCAGCGGCATCTAGGCAGCCTTCCAAGCCTTTATTTTGAAAGGGGATTGCTGAAGCCCTTAAGTTAGAGGCAGAAAGGCAATTTGGTAGAATAAATCCAAATCCGCACTAATGTGTAAATTAGCAAAAAGCTCTTTAACACTCAGAAGCATTTGCATTCTGGAAAGACTGGGTGTTGATTCTAATAAGTCCATGGGGAGAGTTAATCCTGGAGATATTATAACACCTATGGGGCAAAATAAAACAAATCAAACAATGGTCCCCAAAAGTGTTCCGGACACAGCAAGCAAAACAAAGGCTGATCGGCCCCAGCTGGAGTTTGGGGCTTGCTAAGTGGCCCTAATTATTTTCAGGCTTCTGTGCTTCCTACTTCCGGTCCCCATCTAAGTCTCTTTAAACTCAGTGTATTTTCTTTACATAATGAATCCCAGGGCTACAACTTGAGGATGGAGGAGAAGAATGAGACACACACACACACACACACACACACACACACAGAGAGAGAGAGAGAGAGAGAGAGAGAGAGAGAGAGAGAGAGAGAGAGTGTGTTTACATTCATTTCTCTACCAAAATATCAGTAGTATAAAATAACAGTGGACCACATTTGAGAGATAAATTGAGCCACTGAGCCATTGATCTAAGCACTTTAAACGGTATCCAATCCCATTGCTCCCTTGGGCTAAGTTGATATTAGTTGTGAACTCCCTTTATTGGTTGTGAACTCCCTTCAGGGAAACACACCCTGTCTCACCATCCATTTTTATTAACTGCATTCTCAGAGTACCTTTACATGTTCCCTTGAATTCCATTCCACTTCATGTGGAAGTGTCTCCCTGGGTACAATTATCCAGGAAGCCAAGTGTGCTCTCCAAGGCAAGCGAGAATATTTGGGAATACTCCAACCCTACTCTGCCTTTTTTCAAGTCCTCAGAGAACCAGGAAAACATTTTCTATATTCCAGTGGAATAATTCTGGGACCAGCAAGCTTCCCGTGAGTGGTACCAATCACTCTTTGTGAGCTGAGAATTTTTTTATTTTTCAGATAGAAATCTTCAAAGGGTACCAGTACCATGGGTAATGCTAATTCCCACTGTGAAAATAACGTAAACCAGGGGATGTGGAATTCATTTGGGAGTGGGATAGAATCTCTGATGAAGACCTGGGATTCAGAGTTTAAGGCACTGTGTCAGCACTACCCATGTGAGTTCAAGTAGAGCTACTCATGTTACTGAAAAAATTCTAGCACACACATTTTTTAAAAAGGCTAGTTAGGGTGGCACACCTCTGTGATTCAAGATGACATTCAAGAATTAGGAGTTCAAGGCCTGCTTATTTTTGTCTCTGAAAAAGAAAAAAGAAAAAGAAAAGACAATGTGAAATAAAAGTTATAACTTCACCAAACAACTACACAGAAGTATCAATAAGATACTTTCTTTTCTAATTCCAAGACTTCACAGTTGGATGTGTGTTCAGCACATCCCAAGCTTTCCATAGCCACATGTAGCAAATGCAAGGGAGAAGCTCTCTGGGATAACAAAGGAAGGGAGGTTTCACAGGGATCCAAGACATCTATTCTCCCAGAGTATCAGGGCGGACATTTCAAAAGTATGAGAAGGTTGGCAAGATGGTTCAGCCTATAAAGGTGCTGAGTCCCACATGGGGAAAGGAGAGATCTAATTCCCAAAAGTTGTCTCTACATGTGCACCTACCTACACATGCACATACACAATGAATAAATGTGATCAAAGAAACTAAAGGACATAATAGAATTGGAAAGACTTGCCTAAGTTTGGGGTGACTTCTAAGGATGATGCCCATACAGAATTTACTGAGGAGGACTCAGGTAGACATAAGCTAGTCAAGTCTTATTAAAAGACAAATGTGGAATTAACTAAATGAATAGTCTTGGTTTTCTCAAGTAAGAAAAACAGCTCCAACCTGGAACAGGAGAGGAATAAAGGTGAAAGCCAACCATGACTCTCACCCCCATAAATGTGGAACCCTAAAGGGAAAGGCAGATTCAGAAGTCAATATGCAGAGTGACTTTCTGGTTTAAGCCAGCTCCCAGCCACTGTTCTGCCAGCAAAGGGCTTTGGCACATAAAGTGCTTTGTTAACTGTCAGGCTCATAAACATTCATGGGTTGTTGGTTAAAGAAAGTGAAGTGAAAAGAGCTATGGGAGGAAATCCCTCATCTCAGAGCATCATTAATGTTGGAAACTTGACCCCTCAGTGAGAGAAGGAGACATAGTGGACACCCAGGAGGTCTGTCTTCCTTTGGGGGGGGGCAATCAGATTCTTTTATCAAAATTTTTAAATCTGTCTCATTTGCTATATATTTAACATGAGCAGAGGTTATGTTCCATAATTAGGGTTTTGTTATTATTTTACCACAAGTATGGGCTTCCAGTGGCTTCATAGATGTAAAAATGGTTCTTCTTGGGCATGCCACCCAGAGATTGGCAGACAATTTAAAATTAAGTTTCCCCAATTGTGCCATCACCACCAAGGAGATGGGACACTCTCTGTGCCATATTCTGTGAAAACATGTTAATTTCAGGCTGGAGTTTTTATGTCCCCACTTCTCACTGCCCCCAAAGGCTTTTTTCTACTCTTCATCTGTGTGCGTGTGTATGCGTGTATATTTGTGTATGCATGTGTGTGTGTGTATGTATGTGTATTTATGTATGTGTATGTGTGTATGTATGTGTGTATGTGTATGCATGTGTGTATATATGCATGTGTGTGTATGTGTATATGTGTGTGCATGTGTGTATGTGTATGCATGTGTGTGTATATGCATGTGTGTATGTGTATATGTGTGTGCAGGTGTGTGTATGTGTGTGTATTTATGTGTGTGTGTGTGTATGTGTGTGCGCACCGGCTTTCGCTTCATTTTTCAAGGCATTTGTGAATGCCCCTCAAGGCAACTATTTTGGCTCTATCTTTTTCTATGACTATTGTTTACATGGGAAAAAAACTACTTCTTGGGAGTAGTGTAGGAAGACACAAAAGCATTTTTACACTAAAATAAAAAGTTATTTGATGATACAGCCTATAAATCAGTGTGCTCAAACTTCCGTGGATAGCAGACTCCTCGATATCCCATGGAAACAGAAGGCTTCATTAAAGAAGGTTTCCCCACATAAAGATTCCCTATCAACTCCATGGTGGCCTTGCCAGGCCACGGGAGAGATCACATTCTCCTAATACCAAAAACCAAAGCCAGAACACCTGAGTTACCTGGCCAATGGCCCACAGTCGACACCTAACATGACCATCCCCCAGTGTTCGGGTCTCTATTATTCACAAGTGGAAGCAATGACTTTCACTACAGCCTCCCTTTATGGCTGTGCTCCCACTTCCAGAAACTGCAACTCCTACAATTCTCAAGCATAGTAAGTCACAAGGTCTTTATGCTCCAGGAATCGTGGTGGGGGTAGGGCATGTGGACCTTGGATTTGTTGGGTACGTGGTGGCAGGCACCGGTGTTTCTTTCTGTCTTGTTTTTAATGGTCCAGGTGGGACTTTATGGTCTTACCTATCACTGTTCACCATCGTGATGCACAAAAATACCCCAAACACACTGAGGCAGACTGAGTGTTACACCAGCCCCTTTGTCTAATCCAGCTCCAGGCTGTTCCAACGTGCCCTCAGAATTCACCCACAAATCCCCAAGAAGGGAAAGTGCCCTCTGCCGTAGCCCACACCCAGAACCCAGCTTCCCTGTTCTGTGTGCTGTTGAACAGTGCCCTCATGAAAGTCCTTAGGAAATGCTTTTGTTTCATTGCTTTCTCTTCTGGTCTCCTCTTCCAGCAACCATAAAACCAGACAACCTGGGTCCTCCCAACGACCCAGAGTTCAAACACAGGTGACCTTCTTTAGAATGAATTCTTTTTCTGGATATCTTTAACTATCCAGCCACAGACTCTGCTGGGCCCACCTTGCCTATCCTTCCACTTTGGACACCAGAGAAAGCTGGATGCTATGTGTATTTTCTACAAACATCATTGAGTTATTCAACAGAGGTAGCTGTTGTGTTCTTCTGGTGGAGATTCCTAAACTAAAAACTCTGGAGCCTGGTTGACTTCAACAACAGCAATGGATGGATCCCTACCTCTGTAGGCTGGAAGTCTGAGAGCAAGGTATAAGGATTGGTTCCTTCTGAGGAGTAAGACAGACTTCTCCCTGAATTCTTCTCCTAGCTTCTGTAGCTCCCAGGCAACCCCCATCAGTCCCTGGCTCATGGGATCAACCTGTAGATTTCTGCCACTCTTCCTGTGTGTGGTTTTCTCTTTAGTATTCTCTTGATGTGAGCACTAGTCATACTGGATTAGGAGCCTACTTTAGGATGACTAGTATTAGTGGGTGACAATGGTTCATTTGCAAGTTAAGTTTGCATTTGGAGTGCTTGTGGTTAGGATTTTAATGCACAGATTTTGAGATGGAACCAAAACTGTTCTTCCTGTCCTTCCCCTGGGGAGACAAGTACCAGCAGGGATGTGAAGATTGGAATACTAAATGTGTCCTGTCATAGCATTAAGAGGACCCTAGCCAGCTGGGAGGCCATATTCTTGGTGGGAGACATTGGTCAGGACTTTCCATCGTGTATAATGTGGTCCAGTGACAGATGTGAATGTAGTAAGGAAAAAACCAAACAAAATTATAGAGGTAAATAAACTTATGAATGGAGAAAGTACATTTAATTAAAACCTCAGGTCACCCTAGAAAAGTTGACAGGATCAAAGTGATTCAACATGGAAATAAACCTCTCAGTAGGTATCATAACCAGAAGGCAGTGCAGAAGTCCAGGCAGCTGGGAACATCTGGGCTACAATCGAAGGTAAAGGAGGAAAACAACCCTTTAAAAACAGCAGCAAAATCTTTTGTTTTGTTCTAACTATTGTTTAAGAGGTTCCTAGAGGTTACTGTCTGAAGGCTCATATGGTACATATCATTCTTCAGGTAAAATTTTGATTCCTAGAGTAAACTAATACTCTAATGAGAACTTTTTATGTAGTTCCTTCAGTTCTTAGTTGCCTCTGATTGATCTTAGTGATTAATTGATGGTAGTTGCTTGTGAGGTTTGAATTACCAGTGGTTTTTATGCACACACACACACACACACACACACACACACACACACACACACACACACGATCTTGAAATCCAATGTGCAGCCACCGTCAACCCTAGCCTCCAATATGCTAGCACTATAGCTGTGTATCACTGTTCTGATTCATGGTGGAATTTTAACTATAAGCCTTGTGAACCATCTTACTGTTATGATGAATAATCTCAAGAGACCGGAGACCTTCCCTCTAAGCCATTGGTCTCAACCTTCCTAAAACTATGGCCTTCTAATATAGTTCCAAACGTTGCAGTGACTCCCAAATATGAAATTATTTGTAATTTTGCTAGTGTTATGAACCATAATGTCAATACCTGATGTGTAGGATATCTGATACGTGACCCCACAGGGGTCGTGACCCCACAGGGGTCGTGACCCATGGGTTGAGAACCACTGCTCTGGAATATACTCTCCAGAAGATGCTCAAATACCAAGCTTCAGCACTGAAAAAGAATCAGAAAGTCTGTGTGTTCTACATTACACCAAAGTCTTCCTCCAAATTGCCTTGATACAAGTTTTGTGAAGGGTCAGCTTTTAGTATGTCATTAAAAAAAAAAAAAAAGCAGCCTTTGTGTGTTCTTGTGACACTTTTGTTTAAGGATCTTGACTCTACTGCATGAAGATCGAGGTAGACTTTACTGTCAGAAGATGGATCACCCAGTGAAGCCTTTCTTTTAAGATAAGCACCACAGAACTCTTTCGTATCCATGTTGGTGTTTTATTTCAGCAGATGAAGAAAAATTCTCTGATGCACTGGACTGGAAACCCAAGCTGAGACTTACATACAACTTCTTTTTTTTATAATTATATATTTTTATCTTTTATTTTCTTACAATTTTATTTTTTTTTTAAAGGAGGGATACATATACAGATTTTTAAAGGCATTTTGGCATAACATTATATGAATATTTTTATTAATACTTAATTCTTTTAGAGGTTTGATAGCATGCATTGAAATCCCACTAGTTACCATAAGCATAAAGTACATGTAGGACAGAACATAACATGGAAACAGATTTCTTGTTGAGTATAGATTAAGCATAATAATCTCTGGATACCAAAGATTGCCACAAGGCTATTATCTTAGCTCTTGGATTATTAATGATTTAAGGACCAGGTGTACCACACTCTGAGAGGGTGCTATACATTTATTTTTTTCCTGAGAAGGACTGAGGCTTTCATTTTTTTTTTTTTTTTTTTTTTTTTTGGCCTTTGTTTTTCTTGAGCTTCATATAGCCTGTGAGTTGTTTCTGGGGTGTTCAGAGCTTTCTGGGGTTAGTATACAATTATCAGTGACTGCATATTATGTCTGTTCTTCTGTGACTGGGTTACCTCACTCAGGATGATATTCTTTAGATGCATCCATTTTCTTAAGAATTTCGTAAACTCATTGTTTCTGATAGCTGAGTAGTACTCCATTGTGTAAATATACCACAATTTTTATATCCATTCATCTACTGAAGGACATCTTGGTTCTTTCCAACTTCTGGCTATTATAAATAGGGCTGCTATGAACATTGTGGTGCATGTATCTTTGTTGTATGTTGGAGTGTCCCTGGGGTATATGCACAGAAGTAGAATAGCTGGGTCTTCAGGTTAGTACTATGTCCAATTTTCTGAGGTACATTTAACTTCTGATCCCGTTCAGATCTTTTCATTTTTATTTTATCACATGGTACTTTTAAGAAATGTAGAACTCATTAAACGTAAATTGGATATCAATACAAAGGATAAATGATGGTGCCTCATCCTTTGGTCCAAGCAAATTACTTCCTAATTCCGATCTTCACGCTGTTGCCATGGTTTCATGCTATTTCAGGCTACAGTGATTTCCCCCAATCAGTTCTTTTTTTCTTCTTAGTCTTATTTTATTTTATTTATTTTTTAAAAAGATTCATTTATTCATATGAGTACACTGTTCCTGTCTTCAGACACACCAGAAAAGGGCATCAGATCCCATTACAGATGGTTGTGAGCCACCATGTGGTTGCTGGGAATTGAACTCAGGACCTCTGGAAAAGCAGTTTGTGCTCTTAACCACTGAGCCATCTCTCCACCCCCCCTTCCCCAACCCAAATCAATTCTTAATCAACAATTTCTGTCCTAGAATGCTGTGTTTGAAACAAGCACATTGAAACTCAGAAATGTACAAGTTTAAAAAAAAAAAAAAGTTGTGTTGTGTGGCCATTTGAAAGAATTATGGATTCTTTTACTCCAAAGTGACAAAAGGCTAATGATCTCGGTTAAGCACACAAAGAAGCCTCTTGACTCATCAGTCAATCAGTCAGTCAGTCAATCAATCAATCAATCAATCCAGAAAGTCTGTGCATCTGTCTAAAGCTATAAACCAGATCTAGGAACTCAAACTTTCCACTATTCCTCTGCTTCAGTAAGATGCATGTTGGCTCCATTTAGGGCAGGCCATTCAGCAAAGGTGACTAGCAGCAGCTCTGGCTTTATTTTGTACTGGAAGCTGAAATTCTTAGTTTAAAAACATACAGAAGTCCATTTTTACAGTAACTCCAACTTAGCTTCCCAGAGCCTTTGTTGGTTGACTTTTGGCTGTGTGGCCTTCTTTGGAATTAATAAAATTGAAGGAAACCATACTCAGACGTATTCCAATGAGGTATCCATTCTTAAAAAAAAAAAAAAAAAAAAAAAAAAAAAGAGTTTCCATCTAGACTGAACAAAATATCAGCTGAATACCTCTCTCATTGTTTCTATCCCTTGACTGCCTGATGTCCATTACCATCTTGCAATGTATTTCCAATAAAACTTCCCAAACTGTTCTCGCTAATACAGTACAAATATACATGTACCTTGTGGAATGCCCTCCCTGCTTCCCATTTTGTTTACAGAATCTCTAAGTGGGACCATTTTTCTCTTTTCGGTCTAAATGTAGTTCCTTGTGGCTTCGCTAAAGGGTCTGTGTAACACTGCTACTTTACAGAGGCAGAGAGAAAACACTGTCACAACAGTGAAGCATCCATTTGGGAGAGAATTATTTTTACTTTTATAGCTTACTACCTACGCCCACTTTTATAGCTACTGTCAGAATGCTCTGGGGCCCTGGGGGCAGGGAGTTGCTGCCAGTGGCCCTTCCCCGTGTTCTGGGAGGACTGTCTTTTCCATTGTCCAGCAAAGCCACTTGACAGGTGGTCCTAGAGGAGGTGCTGAAACACATATCAGTTCCTTCTTCCTGTAGGTATGACTTTTGGGGAGGGAGATAGAAAGTTCCATCATCCTCAGGTACTTCTATTTGTTGGTTTGTTGGTTCTTGGATATTGCCTGAAATGGTAGCAAAACCAGAGTTTTTCTACAGTCAGAATTACCCTAACCGATGATCCAAACCTTAGCTATCAGCCTCTATGTTCTTTTTATTCCTTCTGGCCATCTGAACCTCAAGGTGGGAGACAGTGGGCCACCACCTAATCCCTTAAGAGTAGAAGTCCTGGGCATGGGCTCTGCAAAAATTTCTATCCTTTCCTCTGCCAGCCATGAAGGGGTGCAGATAGAGACAGATATTTGAATATAGTCCCAACTTCCCTAGTAAATAGTACAGCATCTGTCTTACTATGACATGTCCCCTTGTACCAGTTATAGCATTAGTAAAGGGACACCTGTCATGCCAAAGCTACTACTTTGGGCTATTTTGGGGAGTTCTGAGTAGTGACAGGAAGGGTGAAACTTGACAACTGATTCTATCTTCTTTCAGAATTACTGGGTTAATTTGAAGATCATCTTTTTCTTGTATGATTTTATTAAAGATTGGAGGGAACTGTCATCTTAAATGTCATAGTCAGGTTGCTGTTGTGTGATGAAACACCATGACCAAAAGCAACTTGGGGAAGAAAAGGGTTTATTTAGCTCATACATACCAATAGCAGTTCATCACTGAGGAAAGTCAGGACGGGAACCCAAAGCAGGAATCTGGAGGCAGGAACAGGTGCAGAGGCCATGGAGGAACGATGCTGTTGGGTCAGGCTGACAAAAGCTAATCAACACATCCCAAGATTCTGACACTTTTTCCTGGCTCCTTAAATCTCTTTCTTTGATATTTAGGCAATCTGAGTTCCAACATACATGAAGCATCGCTTACCTCAGATCTTGGCCTTTCTAGTTTTCTAACCTGGAACTAAGTCATCCCAGCTCAGCAAAGTCTGGAGTTTGTGATGTTCCACTTCTTAAAGTGATACGAAACACTTGATTCTGGCCTTCTGACTTTGGTGTAGATCATAGGAATCTAGCTCTTTAAATTTCAGATCTAGCTGGGCCTTGTGCCCAAATATAAATCTGCACTGAGGAGGTCCCTAAATTCTAGGCCAGCCTGGTCTACCACCTAGTGAGTTCCAGGGTAACCAAGGCTACATAGTGAGACTCTCTTTAAAAAAGGAATGTGTTGGCTTCCATGATTATAAAACCCAGAGGTATGGTCATTTTACAACATATTGATTACATACAGGTTCACTGGTATAGGGAACTTCCCCCATTCTCTTTACTGTCTGCTCTGGCTGCAGGCTATGTTTTTGACATGAGCATCATTCTCTGAGCTAGTGACACAACCACAATTGTAAATTCAAATACAGAATAAGTGCCTCTGATCCAGAAGTTGAAAATCCAAAATGTTCCAAAGTCTAAAACTTTCCAAGTATCAAGTGTGATACCATCAGTTAAAAAATCCCATACCAGCACTCATGGGGTAAGTCACATTAAAAAAAAACACACAAATACAAATCTTCGTGTCTAAAATAACCTTCAAGTCATGTAACATAAACTAATCTTGTGTTTAGATTTGGGCCCCATACTAGGAAATCTTATGTGTAGATATAAATATTCTTAAAACCAAACACCTGTGAGACACTCATGTGCAGGCATTCTAGGTAAGGAATTATTAATGTGGGTTTCTCTGCGGGCCGCTCTGGGTTGCCTGAACATTTTCTAGGGGAACACAAGCAACAGTCATACATGTTTACCTCCTCTGGATTAAGGATGAAAAGCAGCCACATAGATGTCTGAGTGTTCTGAAGAGATGCTAAATCAAAGGGCTGTAAAATACCCACTCTGTCTAGTTTTTAAAAATACCTTATGCTTTTGTCTAAGAGTTAATATCATTTGTCTTAAAAAGCAAGCATTCTCCATTTACAACATCCACGCTTGCTAAGCCCCAAGCAACTGTGTTAGCCTTAGCACCTAACTTTAAAACACGCTCAGACTTTCCCTCCCATAAAGAATGAGAAACAAGAATGATGGTTAGTCTTCTCTCACATCCCTTACCCTCCCTAGTGATGCTGGCCCCAGGACTGAGCAGTACAGAAGGCTAGAATCTTTTTTGTTCTTCACAATACATAGCAAACCTTTATTCCCTTTCCTGCTAAGCACATAAACAAACGTTAAGAGTCATCACAGAAGCAAACACTCTATTTATGGTGCCTGAAGAAACACAAGCTGAATAGCACCCATGATAGATTTATTTAGAAGCAAGAAGGTATTTCCATCAACCATCTCTAAACTATTCTGTTTGGGTGCTGTTAAGGGAAATAATTTCAAAAGGACATAGCAAAATGCTACGAGCTAGACAGCAGAGGCCACAGGGAAATTCTTACACATGTAACTATCCAGGACAATGGGAACATGTCAGCCTCATTTCCTGCGCTCTGCTGGATTTGTCACCCTCACCTTCGTTTGCTTTGTAAAAACACATAACCAGTCTACAAAGATCAGTGCTATAAATTAGTTTGACACCTTTGGTCTAAAAAGGTGGCTCCCTGGGCTTTCTGGAGGCCTTGGCTTTGGTCCTTATTTATACGTAAACCAAGAATATATAAAGTCACTGTCATGGCTGCTGCATGTCTCTGAAACTTGTGTGTCTAAGGCATGGCCCTCCAAGTGGTGAGAGGAGAGCCTATGAGAGACTTTAGTGCCTTACACTTGGACTGCTGTGGGGCAAAGTCGCATGGTGGACTTAGCTCAGATAGAAAGTGTGAGAAACCCGTTCTCTCTCTGCCGTGTGAGACCACGTGAAAATAAATACGTGAGCATAAACAGAAAGCAGGACCCCTCCCCCACTTCCTGGCACCTTCATCTTGGACTTGCATCTTCCAGAAACTAGAGAAATAAATACCTGCTGCTTAAACCCTAATATATGGTAGGGTTGTTGTTGTTGTTACTTTGTGTATGTATTTGTGTATGTGTGAGTGAGTATTGACTTACTTAAAAATTTTTTAACAACTGTCAATATCAACCTTCTTATTGATGCACATCTGTCAATATCAACCTTCTTATTGATGCACATCTGTCAATATCAACCTTCTTATTGATGTACATCTGTCAATATCAACCTTCTTATTGATGTACATAGTAATGCAGCTCATCATTTCACAACACAGAGCTTTTCGTGTTGACCTGTATCAATTCTCATGGCACCAAACTGTCACGAGAACCACAAAACTAATCACAATCGCTGACACCATTCATCATTTCAGAATTCCAGGGTTACACACAGACACAGCAGGACACACTCACCCACTTAACTCTGTCCTCACGGGCTTCATCCTCTCTGCGGTTCGTAGAGCCACAGGACTTGTGAGAGAAGACAGGCCAGTATCTGTATGTAACACCAGTGGATGTTCAAACTACTGTAATCAGGCCTGAATAAAAGAAAAAAGGCCGATAGTGATCTAAAACAGATGGTAGATAAAATAAATAGGCCAATTTGCCAACCAAATGAGCCAAGAATATGTTTATATGATAAAGGATAGATAAATAAACACATCGCTGTGAAGAAAGGCAGAGCTTAGTGATAGAGTTGTGGTTAGGAACTAAGACTAGTTTTACCACCTATTGGACAACTGATTTGATGATCTTGGAGAATCTTTTCCATCTCTCTCCTAAGAGTGACGCTGCCCAAGGCTGATATGATGATGATGATGATGATGATGATGATGGTGATAGCCTCAGTTCTGTTCTTGAGAATAGTCTAGCAGGCAAGCATTTAGATGACATGCTAACCAAAGAACACTCAGCACATTTGGTCTTCACAGGAGGGAAACAGACTTTCTTGTTACACCTTAGTGACTGGCACATGACATAAGTGGCACAGGTATGAGTATGAAGGACATGGTGTCAGCTCTTCCAGGACAGTGACTTTTACCCATCTCAGACTCTGTAAGCTCAGCCAAAGTCTCTTCTTCCTGCTGTAAAGAAAAACCACAAAGGAAGCCTGGTGTGGAAATTGAGCCAAGGCAGATTTCCCTTATAAAACATCTGTCTCTTCCAGATCTATAGCTCAGTTGAGAAAAATGGTATTTATTGGGATAAGAGCAGATTATGGAAAGGCAGATCCCTGGCATCCCTGGGCAGCAGAGCATATTTAAACCAGTGTGTTCCAGGCCAGCAAATGAGCTTAACCTAGATGGGCAGTACCTAAAGAATGACAGCTGGAATCCTCTGTTTGGCATGCTCATACGCACACACACACACACATGAACATGCATCTATGCACACACACACACACACACACACATGAAAGATTTAATAGAGTTAGAGAGTAATTTATACTGGGTGAAAAGGCTCTTGTTTTTCATTTGTTTGTTTGTTTAAAAATCAAGAACAGACATACAAAAACTATGTCATCAGCATTGTCATCGTGATGAAACAGGAGCGTCCAGTAGTCTGTTCGTCACTACCCTAATGACGCAGAGAAAGCGGCAAACATGGAGGTGTGTGACTGATCAGCACTCAGAGTCACACTACACAGTTTGTCTATTCTATGCAGGGCTATGCTAAAATTATCTGACACGGCTACACATGAAGGGGAGGGTCACAGGGAGGTTCTCAGGGAAGGAGGTCCTCCCAAGCTACAGGAAGCTGGTCACTTAGTCATGTCCTGGGAATCTGGGCTATGAGGCCTGATGATACTGTTACTCAGCACTGTTGACGCTGGAAGATTCTGCTGCGGGAGCTTGAAGAAGACTGTTTTGTGGGAATGTTCGCTTCTACATTTCCTGCTGTGTGTGTGTGGTTTAACGATATTTATCGGCATAGCAATGTGAATGGTAACTGTTAGGAAAAAGATAGAGAGCAGGGGGGGTGTGGTGAGGTATGCGGGCAAGAGGGACGCCTGTGACGGAGCCATGTTGGCTATCCTTTCCCCCGGGGGACCAGCCACCCGACGGTATAGTACGGAATAGAGTTTATTCAGGGCATGGGGAGGGGAGTTATGAGGGTAGTAGAGGCAGAGAGGGAGAAGAGGATTAGAGAAGTAGAGGCTGGCCATGAGCACATGGAGAGAGAGGGGGCAAGGGAATGGGGGGGGGAGGACAAAGGCGGTAAGAGCAAGGGAAGAGAGCAAGAGCGGGAGCAAGAGAGTGGGGGGGAGGGAAAGCAGCCCTTTTTATATTGCCAGGTAACTGTGGGGCGGAGCCTATCTGGCTGTTGCCAGGTAACTGTGGGGCGGAGCATATCTGGCTGTTGCCAGGTAACTGTGGGGTGGAGTTTACAGAATCCTAACAGAGACAAGTAGAGAAAATACATCAAGGGCTGTCAATTTGGCAACTGCATCAAGTGGCCAATTGGTCCCTCTTATTTTGCTAAGTGTGTGTGATGGAGTAGCGTTAACTTCCACCTTCCATCATAGGGGATTTTTTTTTTTTTTTTTTTTTTTGCTTAGTCTCCTGCACCCATGCACCCAGTTGCATTGTCATTAGAGTCTTTAGGTATTTTCCCACTGGTCACAGTCAGTGACCCAAGGCTCCATGTCAAAAGTAATCTGCAAAAACCAGTGCAGAAAACTGGGGAGTCCTTAAGCGCCGATATGAGTCATATTCACGCAGCCTGCCTTCCGGCCATTGCCGAACTCACTCTCTGTGTCTATCAGAGGCTTACTAAACATGGGCGGGGTTACCAAGGACACAGCACTAGGAACAGAATTACCGCTCTCCTGAAATTTAGACTAGGGTGTGAGGGAGAAAACCACAGCAAATGCGCCAGGAAGAGAATTGAGCCAGAGTCAGGTGGTTGGAACGGTGTGTGGGGGGGGGGGGGGGGGGGGCGGGGCTTGCAGTGTAATTGTGGTGTCTTGTGAATACTGCATCACACATACACAGATGTACTTGGGTCTGGAGGAACTGTGTCTGGGCTTTCCCGACTCCATAAACATTTCCTGAGGACAAGCATCAAATCAGCCCAAAGAGGACACCAAAGGCAAACCAAAGAAATGGTTTCTCCCGAGGCTAGTGAGTCAGTGAGATGCCTGAGATTATTACTTATAGGGACACGGGCCGGCAGTTACAGGAGCACGGGCCAGGGGTCACTTACAGGAGTGTGGGTAACTTATGATCTGGCCTTCCCTTAATCTCCTTCCTTCATTTTGGGGTGAAAATTTTATAGCCTAAACTTTTATCTTACAGGGGTTCCCAGGATAAATGACATTGGCCTGTTGAACAGTGTCCAAACAGTTACAGTTTTGAGTATTCTTAGAGACGGACTAGATGCATTTGTGTTGTGATAGGACCTAAGGGTGGGATGTAACAGTGGAGTGTCTGTGTGTCACATTGACAGATGGCAGACTCGCAGTGACTAATCTTCACTGTCAGCCTGAGCTGGCAGAAAGCCTGCAGCTGTGGTAGAGAGGGGCTTATCATTAAATACCTAACGTTTTAGTGAGGCATACCTTGGGTTCTGCATCCATGGGCCCTCGCACACGATGCTCACACTCCCTGCCCAGGGTCTTGTGAATTCTTCTTGCTCTTTTGTTCCCCCCAGCCCATACCTTAGATCAACATTCCCGAATTTTCTTCCTTCCTTCCTTCCTTCCTTCCTTCCTTTCTTTCTTTCTTTCTTTCTTTCTTTCATCTTTCTGGATTATTTAAAAGATATTAATATCTTCCTCTAGTTATCAAGCACACAGAAGACATAACTGGAAATGTTTTTACCCTCATATGATTTGTCACATATATCCATGAAATGATAGCTGTCAATGTCAGGCTGACTTTAGCCCAGGGTTGTTGAAACAGCCTCTCTATTAGGAAGTGCAGCTGTGAAAACCCTCCCAGCCTTGTGCCTGGAGAGGATTAAGAAAGCTTTGTGGAATTAGCTGTTTGATCTCTCCACCAGTCTGGGACATACAGATTCTCAGTATCTACACGTTCTGAATGGAAATGCCAAGAATTAGGGAAGGTGACTTGTGAGAAGTCACATAGCTAAACAATATGAGGAGGCAAATCCTTTATTTCCCAAAAGATCATTTGAAAACAATAAACAGTTATATTAAGCAAGTGTACGAATAAAATGGTTTTGCTTTGGTAACTGTCTCCCGAGCCAAAAGACTCATGTGTTCAATGTTGCCATAGAACAGTCTGAGCAGATCGTCGTGGAAGAAACATTTCAAAGATTAGATCCTACAAGTTCACTGTGAGGGCTGTTCAGATGTCCTGATGCTCTTCTGGCGGGGATGAAGGAAGGGTGGCGCTTGGTAGAAGGGGTGAGCCGTGATGAGGTGACAAAGTCTGTTGATAAACAGCCTTATGGAAGACGCAACCATGCAGACCACATACCTGGAGATGAATTTTGTTTGGAAAGATGGGAATAAGATGCAAGAAAATAATAGGAAGATTAGCCAAGCAGCTGACAGCTTTCTGGGTCCTGCCTTGCTGTCCCTGAATGTACTGCGGCTGGCAATCTTGTCTACACCGAGAAGTCCATGCACCTCCTAAGGATGAGCTTTAAGGCCATTCTAGATTTCTCTATCCACAGGATGGGGGTTACCTCAAATCATGGGTGGAATTGGTTAGGAGAACAGGATCTTGATTTACAGACAGCACAGTCAAGGATTTACAGTAAATGGTTGTAATCTTCAACACTTTGAATTACATAGCATGCATATACACACATATAGAGAGACAGACAGACACACATATATACAGATACAGACAGACAGACACATACATACATTTATATACACAGATACAGATAAAGACAGATACATACACATATATACAGATATAGATACAGACAGACAGACAGACACACACACATATATACAGATACAGACAGACACAAATATACATATATAGATACATACAGACAGACAGAAACACATAAATACAGATACAGACAGACAGACACACAAATATACATATATAGATACATACATACAGACAGACACACATATATACAGATACAGACAGACAGACACATACATACATTTATATACATAGATACAGATAAAGACAGATACATACACATATATACAGATATAGATACAGACAGACAGACAGACACACATATATACAGATACAGACAGACACACAAATATACATATACAGATACATACATACAGACAAACAGACATATATACAGATACAGAAACACACACACATATATATGCAGATACAGATACAGATAGACACACATATATACAGATACAGATGGACACACACACATCTAATTCACAAAAGCGTACCTGCTCTCTTGGAGTTCACTCTACCTGGGCTTCACTTTGGCCTCTGTCCCTCTTTGCCCTTCCAGTAATGTGAAACTGGCAAGTTTCAGAAAAATTCAACTTTTAGTAATAACTGTGATATTATTGTATATTTTATAGACATGAATACAATTCAGTAATTGCATATACACTTAACTTGTTTGATATTTACAAAGTGAATAATAGGGAATTTTTTTCTTTTTGCCCTCAGGGGACCAATTTCCAGTCCGTGTTTCAGGACATTATTGAGACCAAGCCATTTCTACAACTGTGTCACGTTACAAGAACTGCTCCGTGGGGGGAAAATTGTTATTAGCTATTTTACTTCCCCTTAACAATTCTTTTTTTTTTTCTAGTAAAAAAAAAAAAAGCCAACAAAGCATTGCTTTAAACTGCAGGGACTAAATGTTGGTGACTTGTTATATATTCTGACATTATTTCGCCATTCCCCTGAGCATTTTGAAAGTCAGAAGTCTTCCAGACCTCTTACGCTGTGCTTTGAGTTGGCCTCACTTGAAGGCATTCTGAGGCATCACGGACCACTTCACTTTGGTAATTAACAAGGCTTGGTTGGTATTTCAGAACTGAATGTAAAGTGTCCCGAGCCTTGCTTTCCTTAACAGTCCTCCAGTCTGTCTGCCTGGGCGTCCACTAACTCACTTACAGCCTACCAAATGGAATTTAGGGGGAAATGGTCTATGCTGTGTTGTCGCAATCTCTCCTGGTGACTGATTTTCAGTAATAGTGACAACCTCTTTTCATGTGAGTCTGCAACTTCCTACTTCCTCTACTGCAGTGAGTCTTAGTCGAGCGTCTTACGTGTCTGCTTGCGGAGTTGACAGTTATGGCTGAGGAAGAGGAAGAGTACCAGGGTTGGACAATAGGTGTTGACTTTTTTTGATGTTTATGTGGTTTAAATTTTTAATGATGACCAATAAATTACACCTTGAAGTATTATCTATCATATAATCCTTACTTCTTGCTGCTTTTCCTCTTGACTCCATACTTCATAATAGACTGAATACTATTTCTGCAATACGGAAACTTTAATTATATTTATATTTTACACAGTGAACTCTACTTAAAAATTTCATTTTAATTTCCCCTTCCTAAGAAAAAAATGTATTTCCACAGTCAAATGTTCTGGAAACTTTTTGATATCTGAGACATGGAAAGTATCAATTGTGTTTTTTGTTTTTGTTTTTCAAGACTGGGTCCCTCTGTTTAGTTTAGGCTGTTCTAGAATTCACTATGTAGACCAGGCTGGCCTCTTTCTTCTTAGTGCTGGGATTAAAGGCTTGTGCTCCAACACCCTGTTCAATAGTCAGTTCCTTCCAAGCCCCATTTTCTTTCTCTGTCTGCTTTCCTGACTCTTTTTCAGATTGTCCCAGCACCAAAAATATCTATGGTGTTCTAATTTTAACTAACTTCCAAGTCTACCTACACAATAGAGTTAGACCACAGGTCTTCAGCAATCAACAACTCGTTTGGATTCCCCCATGCCAAGCTAAAATTCTTTGCAAGTATAACTGTTGACTGTAAGTTCCTGGTGACTCTTACTTGGATCTAAGCCTTGGGGCAACTCAGAAAGATGACCACCTGACTCACTTCACAATCCTATGACTCACGGAGGTGAGAACTCCATAAGGAAACAGGTCCTGAGAGTTCCCTAGTTCAAATCTAGATCTAAGCAGCCTGGAGATTGACGCATCACCAAGTCTATTCAAGGCCCACATTTAATATGTTAGCTGTGCAGCTGTGGTTCCTTCTCCACCTTTGATTTGCTGTTTCTCTCGTATCTGCTTCATCAAAACAAGAAAAGAAGGACAATCCTCTTTAAACACAAAATACTCAGAAATTTTTATGTCCAAATTTTCTTTTGTTTTCTTTTTTCCCTACCCTTTAAAGTTGAAAATTCACATTGGGTCCTGCCTCCACTTAATATATGGTCTGGGTTACCAAACAAAGGGCCAATTAAAACTGTCAAGCTTTTAATTGGTCAAGTCTTCATGGATTTAACTTATTCAATATATTAAATGTGTTAAAATTTGCTTTCATCTATTATAACTATTAATCAATACTTATAATAATGTACTTTTAAATTTCTCACCAGTTTTGTAACTATAAATAATTTGTAGCATTCAGAGTCATGTCTGTGATAGAAAATTCAGAACTTCCTTCTTCGTAAGAAGTGCTGGGAAGGAGCTCAAAGCCTTTCTCTTTTGCTCTGTACAGTTGATGTACACTCCTAGCCCTTGGTTTTATGACATGAGGTTTAATTATGTGTAGCTCATGTTGACCTTAATCTCTCTATGTAACACTGAAAGTCTGGCCAGGAACTTCTGCCTCCTGAGTGCATAATTCCGATCTACGCCATGCTTTTCAAAAGTTTATATTTTACAGTTCTTTTACAGAAACATGACAGGATAGTAAGTAAAATAATTTGCTGGTCTCCTCTACATTCAGGTAGAAATCTTTTTTTTCTAAGATTTATTTACTTCTGTGTGTGTGCATGTGTGTGTGTGTGTGTGTGTGTGTGTGTGTGCTTGAGTGAACCTACTTGACTATATGTGTACCACATGGATATAGAGCCTGCAGAGGCCAAAAAGAGGCATCAGAGCTCCTGGAACCGGAGTCACAAGCAGTTGTGACCCTTCAGGTGGGTGCTGGGAACTGAACCTGTCCATTTCTCAAGCTCAAAGTCTAATTCTTATAGCCAAGTGGGAACTGATTTCAAGCGGGCAGAGGAAGACTTCTGTATACCTCTTTTATTGGAGTAAGTTCCTGGTCCTCCAGTCAGGGCCAAAGCAGCAAAGAGTATTCAGCTTTATATACACCTTGGTTTTCCTACACATCTGTACCTATGAGGAAAATAATTTATAAATTAGTCCAAGTGTGAGATTAATAGAAATAAATAATAAAGTAGGAGAGTCAGCAGTATTTTTCTGGCACGGGAGGGTTCATTGTAAGTAAATCAGGGATGATCTGAACAGAAGCACTGTGGAGCTAACAGCCAAGATGGCTCCTAAGTGGCTGTGGCCTGGGCAGGGAGGGAAGGGACTTGTGGCAGCCCTTTATGCCACGGCTCAGAATGGACACAATTTGAAACTTCAGAATACTTCTTTCTGGAGTTTTTCTATTTACTATTTTCAAAATAGGTCAGATTTACAGAAATTGAGAGCACCAATAGACATTTTCCAGCTACAAAAAGCAAGCTTGCGAATAGCGGCCTTTTAATGTTTTCACTGTTGAAATTCGGAAGCATGTTTAATCTGAGGAAGGAGGGTAGCAGTGAGCTGTCATCCTCCTGTCCCCTTGCTTCTGCTGTGACTGACAGAAGTGGATCTCACTTCTACTGGCACCCACGTCTCCCCACCTCCTATCGAGCAAGCTCCAGTCACGGGGCTACCTCAGCACAACGTTTTCACTTCTTTCTAAAGGAGGAGTTTAAAGCCTAATCATAACATAATCTGTCAGAAGCCACCTAGGAAAGGCTAAAGGCATGCAAGTGAGGTTACTGGAGACGGGCCACCATTTTGCATGATCTGCAATGGATGATCCCTAAGATGCAGGGTCCTTAGAGGCTTCATCCTAGGATTGCTTCTCCCTGCTGATATGAGGTTTTCTGTCACTATCACATAGCCTAATGGTTTCTGGGCACTAGTCTACCCTATTGGTTAGATTTTCTGCAGATTTACTTGAAGATGTATTCTCACAGAGTAAGGATATGTAGACAAGTTGATGATTTTATAATTCCCAATAATGATTTTATAGAATTCCTAAATTTATACAAGTCATTTCAAGCCCTGTACAGTATAAAAGCTACAAATAGAGCTCTGTAAACCCCCATGAGTCACTGGCTAACGGCACTAGAAAAAGAAAGGAGGCTTGGAACAAATTTACATTGTTAGGTGTGAGTCTGTTTTCTGGTAGCAAAAGACCATAAACTGGGAGTGAACAATTTGCTGTAGGTGCAAGAACAGAAATAAAATATTGACTAGTTTATCATATAAAACTTCAGAATAATAAGGCACAAGGCAGATGATTTGTCTCTTGACAAAACCATGCCGACTTGTGACATAAAAAAAACATTACTTTGAACTTATAATGAATTTATGGAGCTAATAATAGGTAATCAATGTTCAGTAAGACACTAGTCCTAATGGAAAGGCATGTAAACAATTCTGGCGTTGTTCCTTAACTCATCGATTTATGACATGAATTATTGTCTTCAACTTACTATGAATTTATTGGGATGTTTAAGTATTTAGAAAACCTTGTAATCAGTTATCCTGCTGTAATGGTTCTACCTGACACTTGCATGAAGTAATTTTTTATATATGGTATAAATGCTGAGAAAGGAGCTTGCTCATTGGAGGTTTGGATCCATTTACAAAATGTGTGTCTCTGTGTGTATGTATGTATGTATTATGAATGTATGTATATAAAGTTGTTGAAGGTTTTCTCTGCTTCATCCAGAGTATGTGTTTTTTTGTTTCTGCATGCTTGATTCTTCTTCTTTTCCTCTCTTTACCTCTCCCTCTCCCTCCCCTTCCCTCCCTCTCTCCTCCCCTCCCCCCTTTTTCTCTCTGGTTAACAAAGCATAAAAAAAATTAAAAAAAAAAAAAAAAAAAAAAAACCTCTGAGCCTCTTGCCTAGCCTGGAAGGAGCCCTTGAGCCAAGAGAAAGGAACCTACTAACTAAGCTTTTTTAAGAGCACTGACTGCTCTTCCAGAGGTCCTGAGTTCAAATTCCAGCAACCACATGGTGGCTCACAACCATCTGTAATGAGACCTGATGCCCTCTTCTGGTGTGTCTGAAGACAGCTACAGCATACTTATAAATAAATAAATAAATAAATAAATAAATAAATAAATACATAAATCTTTTTTAAAAATCCTCTGCTGTTAACAGCAGGAGGTAATCACCAGAAGCAGATGGCTTTGGACTATAAAATAGCAAAAAGTTAAAGAAAGAGGTAAATTCAGAAGCCAGCAGCTTCTGGCCTCAGAATAGTGAGAGAGTTACACGGCCAACAAAAATCAGTCTTTGACTTCATCTAACCCTGTATCCTACTACAGTGTCTACCCCTAAAGGCCAGGGCAGGTCTCTGGGAATAATTCACAGTCATCAATAATATTTAGTATCTAGTAATGATGATATGTCCAAGTGATATGATTTGATTGTTTAAAACAGAATTTCAATAAATCACAAGCATTAGAATTGCTCATGTGACTCCCTTTATGGATTCTTCTGAGAAGTATTTTGTTGCCAAAATAACAGATAATAGCTTCTGTTTTATGTTTAGATTTGTTTTGGTACAATTCACATAGAAAGAGGAAGATTAGCCCTTATTTCTTCACGATTTGTTAGAGTAATGACTTTTGTCATTGTCACAAATTTGCTCTGTTGACTTGAATGTGGCACAGTTTAGCATTACTAGGATCCCATACATCTAATTACACTGTTTTCTTTAAACTTTTTCCTCTTTGGTTAGCAGAAGCCTTCAAAGGTTGGCTTCTAGTTCTTCTGATGAGACACTAGTACTTTTGATCAGACTTTCTCGAAAGATCTGCCCATACCTGAAAATGCGCATTTCTCCAAGGAGTTCCCTTCTCATTCAGGGAGTGCTAAAGGATTCGAGGAAATGTGATGGGAACTTGCTGGGTTGGGAGGCTAGTGTTCTATTTATCTCGTCCTGATTGTGTGGGCATGCTGAGTTTATATGAAAGTGTGCAGATTCACAGAGTTCTTCACTGGGGATAGTCAAAGAAAGCTTCTCAAATATGATAAAGGGGCTGGGAAGATGGCTCAGGGCTCAAGAACACTCTGCTTTTTCAAAGGAATAGAGTTTCTAGCTCCTTCATCAGGTGGGCTCACAAGCCCCTTCTAATTCCTGTTCTGCATAATCTAAAGCCCTCTTCTGGCCTCCATGGTACCCACACCCATATTCACATATACATACACACACAAATAGGACTAAGAAGTTTAAATTAGATACTGGTACTGCAGAATAACAAAGTAACAAAGTAACAAAGGAAGCCAAGGTAATGAGGGATATTCTGGAAAGAGGAAACAAGGTACCCCACTGCTTAAGGGTGAAGATTCTAGAAGATGCTGTCCTATGAAGATGGCGAGAGTGTCATTTATACGGAAAAGTGACTGAGGTAGGTCAAGAGAAGAAAAGAGGAGGCATCTGCTGGAGGGAGAAGTCCAAGGACGTTAAAGGGTACTGGGGATCTTCCTGCAATTGTCACAGTCAGACAGCGGCACACTAGCTGCATTGTGAGAGCCTATTGGAAGGGAAAACGTTTACAAGACTTACTCATTCATCCAGATATCCAACCACGACTTACTGAATTCCCCTTGTTCCAGGGCTATGCTAGTGACTGAGAAATAAGCAATGACAACCCACGTGTAGGCACTGGCGACAGGCTAGAGAAACAGTTGGCAGAGCAGAGACCAGACATAGCAAATAAAAGCACCACCTGATAATTTGACCAAACACAATTTCACTTGCCAGTTTGTATTTTAGACATAAATCCATATACTATGTAAATAATTACTGTACCTACCCCTAGTCAGTCAGCTTTACATAAAGCATTTAGAATAAAAGGGTATTGCTTTTCAAATTTCCTGTTCCAGCTATCGGAAACACAGTAAATTTGGTTTGGGAAAGCCTGTACTGTAAACTCGGCCTTGTAATACCACAAAGATTCATATCTATTTCAAAAGAACCTTTGAGCATTTCTCGGGAAGGTCATTTTGTTATGCTATTAAAAAATGAAAAAATATTTGCCTCCATTGCAGATAGGCATAAAATCAATTGGTCATGTGACTCCTCCCACCCCCAAGGAGCCAAAAATAGTAATAATAGCCAGGGAAGTAATACAAGGGAATTGTGAACTTAGAACTCGGGTAATCAATTGCTTCTGAAGCATTTCCATGCATGTGTTATATTTTAATTTGGAATTAGCCTCTGAGAGAACATTATTCATTTCCTTCCACTTGGGAAAACAGAGCTTGCATTGTGAATCTAGTAAATACAAATGCATTTTGAATTTACTTACATTGATCTCAGTGCTTCGAAGCCTAAGAATGAGCTGTTATGAATGAGGCACTGCAGTAATGCTCATATGCATAGGGCTCTGCTCTCTGGCTGCCCGGTTCTGATTGGGCATCACACATCAGTGATACGAGCAGACCTTCTCCACCCTGTGATTTCAGGGTAAGAAGTTCCACACTCATGGCTGGACATCTCATTTGTATTTTATGATCTTCCTTCCCGGCAGCAACTTTCTGCACACTAAAGCAAGTTCCTCACAAGCATCTTTCCTTCTTATCCCCTCCCTGGAGGTACCAGACACTCTGCAGTGTCGGAGATATATGGTGGTCCCTACGCCATTGCCTGGATGCGAGCAATCTCAAGTCCGATCTCTTAATTTCCTCTTAAATAAAACAGGGTAAGAACAGATGCTTGTCTGCTCACAGAACTGTTGTGAACAGCTATCCTCTTATTAAATACACCCCCCCAATGCTATCTCTTTGCCACTGTCTCTGTCTCATGGCTCATAGCTAATATCTGGGTGAATGGATAGTAAGCACTACCCCTTAACTATCCACTGAATGAAATGTCAGCTATTGTCATTTTTTCCATCTTTCTCCTAATACTCAGAGTAAGAGAGATTCCACATACATTCAACTTTCAGTTTCTCTAGTATGCCCACAAACCTTGAAAACATCACTCAAAATTCTCCAAAGACTGGGAAACGAGAACACTGGAGCTTTTCTCTTCAGAATCACTTGAGCTGACTGGTTGTAAGTGGGAGAAGTCAGGTAGCATGAGGTCAAACCTGGGCATCAAAGCAGAGCAGTCTTGGCTTGCACACTGGCTCTGTAGTAGGATCGTGACACCGTGTAAGATTCTTAACTTAGATAAAGCCGTAGCTTTTGCTTTCTGTAGGTTCCAAATAGTAGTGATACCATCTTTACTAGGGAGATTAAATATGGTAGTCCACAGAGCATACCTAGTGCAGGACCTGGTGGGCTAAGCCTGTGGTGAGAAACAGATTGTCCAAATAAGCTATGTCCTCCTGCAACTCTGTAAGGCTTGTGTTCTTGGGTTCTTGGTAGCTTCCTTTTTCTGTAATATTCAGGAAATCAAGTTCCTTTCTTGCGAATACCTCACCCTGTGTAGGTTCCTGCAGTGTCTTATGTCCTACCACCAGAGCGGGAAGAGGAGCCTGGTTCCAGTCACAACGTTATCATCTCCGCCATTGTCCTTTATCTGGTCAACAGTAGTCACACAAAGAGGCTAGAAAAGGTGTGCTTTGTGATGCTACACAAAATAACAGAAATCGGGTAATCGTTAGCGAATCAAAACTTACATCTCAAGGACACACTGTCAGTACCCGATGAGGGCCTGCTCTGTTCGTCATCCCCGTTGTAAAGCTGAGGGAAAAGGGCAGAAGGGTAAACCTGGAACTGCGGGGAAGCACAACCCAGCCATGACATATGCTATTAAATGTCAATAGATTGAGTAGATGAAGACGCCACTAAGAAATAAACACTATGGGGCTGGAGAGGTGGCTCAGTGGTTAAGAGCACTGGCTTCTCTTCCAGAGGTCCTGAGTTCAATTCCCAGAAACCACATGGTGACTCACAACCATCTGTAATAGAATTTGACACCCTCTTCTGGTGTGTCTGAAGACAGCTGCAGTGCACTCATATACATGAAATAAATAAATCTTTTTTAAAAAGAGAAATAAACACTAAGGATAAAACATTTAAATGTCTAAATTTCTTGTGGAGATATGGATTTCTCCAGTGAGGAATCTGGTGCATGAGAGAGAGACTAAACCAGCCAGGTAAAAAGGGAGAATGACTCAGAATGTAGAAGGGGAAACCTGAGGGAACATCTGCTTGGGAGAGCTCTTCCAGCAACTGGAAGTCTGGATTCGAAGTGGAGTTGTGAAACCATGGGAACTCATTGTCATGGAATGAATGGCCAGGAAGGAGAGGTGACAATTTTAACTTGCCTGATTTCTGACATAGTTGCCACCAGCTCTGTTTAAGTGATAAAAGTGTGGTGACTAATCAGAATTTCCTGAAGGTGTGGGCTATGAATATCTCACGGATTGTTCCCTCAAACAGCAATTCAAAAATGTCATCAATTCTGACGTATGTCTATCCAGTGCCAGTCCCTAAGCCATTGCCTGGATGCGAGCAATCTCAAGTCCAATCTCTTAATTTCTTCTTAAATAAAACAGGGTAAGAACAGATGCTTTTCTGCCTCACAGAACTGTTGTGAACAGCTATCCTCTTATTAAATACATGACACCCCCCCCAATGCTATCTCTTTGCCACTGTCTCCGTCTCAAAGTGTCAAATGTGTATGTCATCTACAAAATGGAACTGCTAATGACATCTGGGTCTTGAACTGTTGTGATGATTTGTGATGATTAAAATACAGTTGTCTCTGTGTATCTGTGAGGAACTCTTTCCAAGACTCTTTAAGATACCCAACTGTGAAGTTGTCAGGCAGGGTGTCTGCCTTGCCACCAGGATGCCCAAGTGACACCAGCAAGTCACTCAGGGGAGACAGAACATCGTCCTTAATAGGGGTTCCAGCTCTGTTATGCTTTCCTGGCCGAGAAGCACCAAGGTCTGGGACAGACACCCAGTTCTCAGCCTCCTGTGTACCAAGATGCCACTGGGGTACCATGGGGAGTTGAGAACCGTCTGAGAGTCTCTGCTTCCCCTACACACCATGTAGTAAGGATGGCTGAGCCCCTGGCAGGGGTGGAAAGCCCAGACTGTGGAGGGGCTGGAAGAGAGAATGCCTTTTCTGTGAGATCTATATGTAGCTCTTTGTGAAAAACGCCTCCCCCAGCCCCTGCAGTGATCTTTTGTAAAGGAAACAGTCCTTGTTTGTCCAGACTGGTTTATTTGATGGCAGATATAAATGCATACATCTAACTCAGGCTGGAGTTGAATTAGAGTTGAGGAACCACTAACGTGGCATATGTTTGGAGGAATCCGATCAACGCAGGAGACAAAGGGAGGGGGACCAGGACTCCCAGCAAATAGGAGCAAGGGAGGCAAAACGCTCATGGTTGGGAAAGGCCTGGAGACACCGGGAGGGCACGTGCCCACGCTGGGGCTGCTGGAGCAACACTCTCAAGCTGCCCGCTGCCAGTCCTGCCTTGGAGGAGGACTGGTTCACAATTACCTAGCAAGAATACAGTTGCACACAAGATGGACATTCTTGGGGCCCCACGGGGCTCCGCGTCCCGGAAGTCGTACTTCAAGTGTTTACCAGATGCAAAATTCCTAGAATCATCGTCTCAGAATAAAATTTATTCCCTAAACTCCCCCCCCCCCCCGGGAAAGCATCATGCTCACTTTCATTATTAACAAACTGTTGTTAGTTGATGTTTCTTTCTTTGTTTACTCCTTCCTGGAAATTGGCCTAAATCCTATATACAACATATGCACAAAGCAACTCATTTAAATCTCTGTATAAACCAACCAAGAAAAAAAAATCGAAGCCTTCCGAATATGGTGTATACCATCTGTGGTCTGGGATGAAGAGTGATGCAACTAAAGTCATGACTTCTTTGTTGTGGTGAAGGTTGTGGCTGTTGTTTCCTTAAATGCTAACTGTAAAATATAAAACCCTTTTTATTCACACCAGATCTCAATAACCCTTATTTAAATGGTGTTGTATTAAAGAGTGTCATTACGAGACTCACTGAAGTACTAACGACGACCTTTTTCCGCATTGGATTAGGTGTCTGAAGTTATACATTACTACAGTATTTCAAATATTCGAACACTAGTGTGTATGTACCAAAATGTATATTTAAAACCATGTTTATACATCATGGGGTAGAAATGAAAATATTCACGTCCACAAAAGTAGATTTTTTTAATATAACTTTATGATCAACCTTTATTGAGATGTTTTGTGGCAACACAAGTAAGCATTACACATGTAAGGTGTGTAAGAAATCAGGGAAACACAAATCAAGGGTAGATTTAAAGCGCATGCTACATTTCTTCCGCCCTCTTGTAGAATTCCTGGACTTTGCTTTCATGGCACAGCTATTTGAACAGATCTGTCGTATACCCCCCCCCCCCTTTTCCCTGCTACAGCTAAAAGGCTCTCCAGCCGTCTCTGAACCCATGCGGGAAAAGCATGGGTTCATTGCAAGGCAGAGCCTTCCCATGAGGCTGCGCTTAAAGGACTTTGAATTCTAATTTAAGGGCAGTAATAAAAATTTGGAATGTTTAATAAGAAATATTATAAAAATTTGCTTCATCAACATTATTCTGGTTCAGACTCTTTAATTAAAAACACTGCTTCTTAAAACAACACTGTAATTACAGTTTTCTTTTCAATGCTTTGAAGTGCTTTCTTCCCCCACCATGTACAATTTGTGCCAACCTTTTCAAAATATTCTTGAGATATAACTCACCCACAACAGAGTCAGTCAGACTTAACTTCCTTGGGCCAAAGTTAATGTGTACTCCTTAGTATCTTGTATTTGCCGAAGGAAATGAGTCTTGTGGCGGTAATACGGGATCAGCCTTTTCTACTCCGTACCATTGAGACGTTCCGCAATAGTTAAATCAGAGGCACTGCTGAATGCAAGCCGTTGAGTTTGTAGAGGCAGGTGGGGTCTGGGTAAGGGAGGGGGAAAATAGTGAAATAGTTTCTGCGTTTGCCCAACATCATGTTTACATTGGGATCTTTATCTGTACTTCTGGTTTTAGAGGTTTATGCGAGGACATTAGGGACAAACGTGTCCTTTGTGTTTCATGAGCAGCAGGTGTTGATGCCGCTTTTGAGTTTGACCAGTCCTGCAGTTGTTAATATATTTATTGACAAGCCCTGAGGGTCAGAGTCTCTCAATAATGACTTATCTTAGTTTTTCTTTTAATACAGTACTGCTCTCTGTTTTACTTTAGCAGTAGATATATATCTTTTTTTTTTTTAGTTTAGACTTTTAAACATTTACTTACCTTATATGTACATGAATGTTTTGCCTGCATGTATGTCTGTGTGATCTATGTATCTAGTACCTAGGGTGGCCAGAAGAGGAAATCAGACCCCCTCCCGAAACTGGAGTTACATGTGGTTGTGAGCTGCCACGTGGGTGCTGGGAACTAAACCCAGGTCCTCTGCAAGAGCAGCCAGTGCTCTAACCACTGGGACATCTCTCTAGTTTCATATCAGGATAAATCTAAACCTAAAACAATTGCATTTTAAATTTAGCCCCAGCACATGGCAAAATATTTAAATTGTTTTTCATATTTGGAGTGTGTATGAACATGGTTTGGAATTACTGTGGTTTTAGGTATTACAAAATGAAACACCTTTAGGAGGATTTCACCAAATGAGACAAGAGGCTCTCCCCATTCCTTCACAGAATTCAGCGCCAATCAAGCAGGAAATGAGGCCACTCTAGAGTGACCCACACTACCTAGGATCTTTAGGAAGAAGCGAATCAACTGTCACCAAGCCGTGACATCATACGTTGTACGTGAGGTGATTCTCACAGTTACAAATTTCCCATGAGGATAGTGCAGTCATTCTAGGTTGTGTAAATTTCTCACTGGCCCTCTCCATACTTCCGTGCACCTAAGCCACAGAAAGATGGGGCCACACACGATGTGTATTTCTATATGCTGAGTAATCACTCAAATACTTATTGATTTAATTACCCCCAAAAGTAACCCACTGGCAGTCCTGAGAAAGGTAATCTTACTGTAGTAGCCCCAGTGAATATATAGCATAATCATACACTCTGCTTAAAGAGGTAGCTTCATTCATGTCCACAGGACTCACTATGACTCACGTTGCTAGGCTAGTGTCAACACTCTTTGTCTTTGGACTCCTTTTAACCCACAACACCTCCTCCAAACCCCCAACATTGTGTTATAAATATGGTTATAACACACATAAAGAAGTTATTGCTAAGATTTCTTCCTGGCAGAAGACACAAGCAATGTCTGCCCCTCCTCCGAAGGTCCCAGGAACAAACGGAGGCACGAGAGAGCCAAAGTTTACATGGGGAGAGCCAAAGAGTATGTTGGGCTTCCTTATAGGCTTAGAGGAGGAGGTGCCTACAGGGGAGTGGCTACCTCCCCAACAACAGCCCCCCCCCAGGCAAGCTTTTACCCAGAAGAGATGATACCTTCCTCATAACCTCAAATGGAGCCTCTTCCTCTAGTCTTCCCCAGTATATACTCTAGCCCCTCCCCTAGTGATGTGCAATTGAGGCAGAGTTGCATACAAAAGGTAGGGAGGGATGCTGGATGCTCTGGTGAGGATCATATAACCCTCCCTTATCCTGCCCTCCATGAGAGGGCCTAAACAGTCAACTGGATCACCTGGAATGGTCCTTTTGCACTGAATTTCCAAGATGCTTGGCCCAGAGGCTACTCAGTCACAACAGAAGTTCATGTTCAGCATCACATATACGATTCCTTTAGAAATAACATTTATTCTGCCTACCACCTTTTTATATTAGAAATTCATTTTATAATGATCTTCAGAAGTTATTGCACCAGTTACCACAGTTTTAAAGGTCCCCCACATATTTATACTGTAGTGTAGGCTTAGATTTTTCTAAGCCTTCTTTGTTTTGTGTTCTTGAACGATTCAGCCTCCCTTCTAGCCCACCTAACAGAGGTAGAGGAGAAAGATGGTTGCTAGGACAAGGGGCTAGTGGACATGTTTAGAAGTGGTTCTTTGGAGGCGATTCTAATCTCTGTTGTCAAGATACCAGCAGTCCAGTCCAGTAGCAAACACCAAGCACGAATCAGCAGCAGCGACTCGATTCAGCAGAAACAGCAAGGCTCCACCAAATTGGCATGAGTCAGCAGAAGCAGCAAGATTCAGTGGGAACACCGTGAGTAGTTCTTTGGCATGTTTCTTTCTATGAAATAAAGAGAGCAAAGATCATGAAAGACCAGCAAAACACTACACATTGAAAGAAGATCAGCAAGCACTGAAAGGCGTAGCAATGCAAGAGCAACCTCTCACTGTATATGGGGTTCCATTTATACTCTCAAGTGTCTGCTCCAGCAAAATACCCTCTCACATGATTTGCTTAGGAATCAAGCAATCTGGATAGATTTTCTATCAAACATATCATTATCATTATTAACATATGTACTCTTTAACATTCCACCTCAAGATACGGTTGAGGAAGCCCAGAGATGGAATGTTAAAAGGCTTCATGAAGTAAATGAAACTGGAGCTGGAGTGATGGCTCAGAGATTAAGAGCTCTAGTTGCCTATGTGTTCTAAGCTCTCCCCCATTTTCTCTTCTATTAGATTCAGTGTGCCTGGTTTTATGTGGAGGTCTTTGATCCACTTGGACTTGAGCTTTGTACAACATTTGTTAAAGACTCTGTCCTTTTTCCATTGAATGTTTTTAAGATCACTTTGTCAAAGATCAAGTGACCATAGCTGTGTGGGTTCATTTCTGGGTCTTCAATTCTATTCTGTTGATCTATCTGTACCAATACCATGCAGTTTTTATCATGATTGATGTGTAATACAGCTTGAGGTCAGGAATGGTGATTCCCCCCAGAAGTTATTTTATTATTGAGGATAGTTCTTGCTATCCTGGATTTTTTTTATATTCCAAATGAATTTGCAAATTGCTCTTTCTAACTCTATGAAGAATTCAGTTGAAATTTTGATGGAAATTGCATTGAATCTGTAGATTGCTTTTGGGAAGATGGCCATTTTTACAATGTTGATCCTTCCAATCCATGAGCCTGAGAAATCTTTCCATCTTCTGAGATCTTCAATTTCCTTCTTCAGGGACTTGAAGTTGTTCAAATATATACAAAGAACTCAAAGAGTTAAACTCCAGAGAATCAAATAATCCTTTTAAAAATAGAGTGCAGAGCTAAACAAAGAATTTTCAACTGAGGAATATTGAATGGCTGAGAAGCACCTAAAGAAATGTTCAACATCCCTTGTCATCAGGGAAATGCAAATCGAAACAACCCTGAGATTCCAACTTTTTAAGATCAAAACCTCAGGTGACAGCAGATACTGGAGAGGATGTGGACAAAGAGAAACACTCCTCCATTGTTGGTGGAATTGAAAGCTGGTGCAACCACTCTGGAAATCAGTCGAGCAGTTCCTCAGAAAACTGGACATAGTACTACCTGAGGACCCAGCTATACCACTCCTGGGCATATACCCAAAAGAAGTTCCAACGTCTAACAAAGACTTGTGTTCCATTATGTTCATAGCAGCCTTATTTATAAGAGTTAGAAGCTGGAAAGAACCCAGATGTCCTTCAACAGAGGAATGGATACAGAAAGTGTGGTACATTTACACAATGGAGTACTACTCAGCCATTAGAAACAATGACTTCATGAAATTCCTAGGCAAATGGATGGAACTAGAAGCTATCATCTTGAGTGTGGTAACCCAGTCACAAAAGAACATACATGGTATTTTCCACTTATAAGTGGATACTAGCCCCCAAAGCTCGGAATATCCAAGAAACAATTCACAAATATTATGGAGCTCAAAGAGAAGGAAGGCTAGAATGTGGATGCCTTAGTACTTCTTAAAAGGTAGAACAAAACATTCATGGGAGGAAATAAAAGGACAAATAGAGGAGCAGGTATTGGAGAAAAGATCATCCAGAGACTGCCTCACCTGGGAATCCATCCCATATGAAGCCACTAAACCCACGTACTATTGCTGATGCCAAGTAGTACTTACTGGCAGGATCCTGATATAAATGCCCCCTCAGAGGCTCTGTCAGAGTCATACTGATACAGTTAAGGATGCTTGCAGCTAATCATCAGACTGAACAAGGGGGCTCCAGTGAAAGAGCTAGAGAAAGAACTGAAGGAGCTGAGAGGGTTTACAACCCTGTGGGAAGAACATTATCAACCAACCAAACCCTCCAGAACTCCCAGGGACTAAAACACCAACCAATGAGGTCACATAGAGAGGTCCATGGCTCTAGCTGCATATGTCGCAGAGGATAGCATTGTCTGGCATCAATGGGAGGAAAGGCCCTTGGTCCAGTGAAGGTTCGTTTTCCCAGTGTAGGCTAATGTCAAGGTGCTGAGGTGGGAGAGGGTGGTTGGGAGAGGGAGCACCTTCATGGAGTGGGGGAGGGGGGATGGGGGAAGATAACATCTGAAACGTAAATACAGAGAATATCCAATAATAAAAAAAGAGCTTAAAAAAAGCGCTCTAGTTGCTCTTGCAGAGAACAGGGATTCAATTTCCAGCACCCACATAGTAGCTCACAACTGCCTGCAACTCCACTTCTCAAGATCTAATGCCCTCTTCTAGCCTCTGTGAGTACTGCATGCATAGAGAACATTTGTGTATGGGGCATAAACATAAAATTAAAAATACATTTTTTTAATTAAAGGAAATCAGCCCAGTAAAGGACACAAGGAGAAAGGAACTCATCAAGAAAAGAACAAGGGACAGTCAGAGAGGTAGAAAACACAATAGGGACAGAGTAGGGGCAATGAAGCCCCAAGGATTAAATTTCAGGGGGGGGGGGAGGGCAGCGGTCTGCACTGGTTCCTGTGCATTGCCAGAGAGTGATTCGGACTGAGACTGGTTTCCACACTGACACATTTTTTTTGGTTCTATAGGGCAATAGAACTATAATTCAATTTTCTTTTCAATTACTAAAGTGGCAAACAGAAGTATGCAAACCCTTTCTCAAGTTGAAGAAAACTAAACACATCTCCCCGGTGAATGAGCTTTTTAATTACCTTCATAAAGCTGAGATATGTAGGCTCGAATAACTTAAGAAACATGCTCTAGTCGGCTTTTCCATTTTCTTTCAGGGGGGCATTTGATTCTTATTTTGCAACCCGATGTCTTTCTGTTTATTTGCTTCAAATCTGAGTTTTCATTTTATAAAATCTGCGCAATTTTGAGGAGATATTAAAGGAGTTGTAATTTTCTTTTACAGGTGCTCGGTGACAGTCAAAGCAAAGAAAGAGAAGGTAAGGATCCTTAATGGACCATTTTCTGTTTATTCTATTATTGTTTGAAATGCTATTCAAAGAGAATCTGGACAAGTCGTTGCATTTTAACCACGCTGTGAGTGTTGGTATTGCTGGTAGAAAGTGGGTGGCCGTGGGATGACATAAAATCAGGATGGGTCCCTGGATCTTGAACACTGGATTCATGCCGTCTTCCTCTAGTTCACATGCTGCCGGGATCACTGCTAACCTCTGCTTTGCAATGCTGGTTTCACACAGAAAGGACGTGCTTTGTGTAACTAGTCATTATCCTGATTTCACACTATAGCTTAACACTATTCAGACAAAGAAGGAAAAACCCTCTCTCAAGAGTGAGGCAATTGTGGGGTGGAAACAGTTATCTGTGTGTCTGTTGCGTTGGAGTACTCTTGTGTAAATCCAAATATCCCATCTTGGCTTGCTGAATGTCTCATCTTAGCGGCTTGGTAAAGGATAGCTCATTCCTCTCTCTGTGCTTCTCCCAGCCTTCAGCAGCTCTTGCTTTCTCCTTGCTTTGGGGTTGTTACAGATGTAACGTTCTGAAAGCCTGGCCCATTGGTCTTTATCCAACATACTCACTCGTGGTCTTAACGTGGGGAAAAGCAGCAAAGGTGAATCCACTGTGAACATTTCTCATTCCTCAAGTTCATAGTTTCTAGATTGAGGATTGGAAGCAAACTCCTCTGGGGTTTTATCACAGAAATGCGAGTTTGAAATAACTGTGTCAAACAATCCTGTGGAATAAATATCTGGTTGGTAAACAAGGGTATTTTTACTTTCACACACTCATTTTTTATCATCTACTGACAACCAATTGTAGCTTTTGTGGTGCTCTGAATATACTTGACCCATGGGAAGTGGTGCTATTAAGAGGTGTGGTCTTGTTGGAGGAAGTGTGTCACTGTGGTGGCTGGCTTTGAGGTCTCCTAGTGCTTAAGCTCCACCCACCTAGTAGGGAAGACTGTCTCCTTCTGCTACCTTCAGATCAAGATGCAGAACTCTCACTACCCTCTCCAGCACCATGTCTGCCTGCACACTGCCATGCTTCCCATCATGATGATAATGGTCTGAACCTCTGAAATTGTAAGCCAACCCCAATTAAAATTTGTCCCTTATAAGAGTTGCCTCAGTAAAGGTGTCTCTTCACTGCAATGAAGCCCTAAGACAGCTCTGTATTCACAAACTTTAGATTTCTGCTTCAGTTCTTGTTAGCATCAAGTTAAATTTTAAAAATATGCACTATTTCAGAGAAAGAAAAGAGCTTTGGGAATCCCTGAAAGAAGGGAACAGGAGCCCAGATCCCTGGGTCGAACTCCCAGCCTGTGATTTTACACTCCAGTTACCCGTGGTCAGTCATAATTTGATATTTTTATTCCATAACCAAATGTTTGCATGTTTTGAACCATATCCAGTTTCGAGTTGTAAGATGATCTCTTGTGTGTCTCTATACTTGGGCTAAATTGTGGGTCATTCTTCTGTCCTTTGTATCCACAGTACACAATACCCTCCTGTCATGGCCAGGCGGGTATTGTAGTCACAGAACCATAACTTTCCTTCATAATGGCCAAACATCATATAGTCATATCAGCAGTCTTACTGTAACATACTGGTATAATTGTTATATTTTATTATTACCCACTGCTATCAATCTCTCACTGCCTTCTTATCAAATTGAGCTTCATCATGTTGTGGACCCATAGAAAGACACAACATACAGAACATTGGACACATCCATGATTTCAAACCATTTCTGGTCTTAAGATCATCTCTTCCCCCCAAAATAAAAGGGGTCCTATGGTAGTCATCCGCTGTTCTTCCGGCTCCTAGGAAATCTCTATGTTAAACTGCCAGGCGACAGAACTGGCTGGAACCTTATCAGGAAGGGTCTTCAGGGGGTGTGCTGGGCACAGCAGCTGCCCCACTAAAACTGCCAAGTGGAATCTCCTTCCACTATGAGAAATGCCTTTCTGCCAAGTGTACGTCTTCATGTTTGAGTTCTCATCTTCAGCCACATGTCAGCTAAGAAGGAAACAGGAAAAGCTCTCGTTTAAACTCAAATGATGTCCCCGATATGGAGTCTCATGAGCATCAGAGAGCTCTGTGTTTCCTCCGTGATGCTTTACTCCTGAAACGCCCCAATGCATAGCCCTGAGGCTTTTAAACACAAGTCTGGAAATTTCATAACAAGAATTAGACAGGTATTTTTTTTCTTTATATCTTAAACACATTCGGCTTGTTGCTGCGAAGACCAGTTTTCATCATGCAGAGGCTTGTGGTTGGGAAAGTGAAAAACAGTTCAAGAGAGACTGGAAGCCATGTGCACTTTCCTGGCTTCTCTAACCAGCGAAGCATCCGTGGGGCGGTCTTGCCATGGTGGAACAGTCTCAGGTGCGATGGGGATCCATCTGCGTCTTTAGGTAGCATGTATGCGGCTCAGTCTGATAAAGTTTAAATCTTCTAGCTGCTTAACCAAGCACATATTTAGTGTTCCATTTGGAAGGGAGAATGAGGATTAAGCAAGAAACCCACCGAATAAATACTGGGGTAAAAACTGCTGGCAAACGGTGTCCAGGGACAATTTTTGTCCACATTTCAATGGACAAGAGTTTCTGGATCCTATCTAAAATTCCCAAATATACAAGTCCCAATCTTATTTTTTAAATAAAATTTCACTCATTCTTTGTGCTTGTCTCTTATAACAAATTATTCCTAAATTCATCTTGAGGGGAGTTCCTCCTTGCTGTTTCTAAAACGGGAAGTCCCTTTTGCTCCTTTTGCCCTAATTTGGCCCCTCCTTCCTTGTTTCTGGTGCTCTTCTGGATTTCTCTGAGGTGGTGCGGTTGTCAGACGTGAAGACTGTCATGACAGTGGGTGTAATCACGACGCTAACGTTTGTCCTCATACCGCCACGGAGCCGAATGTCACTGCTTCCTCTCCCAGAGAGCCGGAGCGCACCATCTAACCTTCTTGACTGAAACCATCCTCGGGACCAGGAAGACCTCAGCCTGTGCACAGTCTTTCTTTAAACATTTCCTAAGTACAGCTTTCTTCAGTGAAAATCAGAAGTTTGCAGTAGAGCTCTGACTGTTTACTACAATTTACAGCAGCATAGTAAGTTTGTGTATGTGTGTGTGTGTGTGTATGTGTGTGTGTGCGATAACAAAATTGCCTTTATTAACAAATTTCTGCAAACTACAAAATCCAAAGATCTATCCCAATCACCTTCTACACCAAACTACTCCAAATATCTATTTACGCTGTTTCTCAGCCCTGGGCCTGAGGCTTCCAAAGTCTGAAGAACTCTTTGTCTCACTCTCCATTCTGGGGGGTAAATTTAAGTCATTTACATAAATCCAAACATCACAAGCTTTATGTAACTTAAAGGTTAATTAACAAGTCAGAAAATTCCCCAACACCAGGAAAAGTTTAACCTTAAACAAAAAGCAGCTTTCACAGCTGCTGTGTGGCATGACTGTCAGGAATGACAGTCCTAATTCTTGTCGATTGTAGCCTTCTCGGAAGGACCCCATCTTTGATAATGGCAGAAAGCGCAGAGACATCTGAATGTATCACTGTTCCCTTTAAACTCATTTCCTTCAAGCCTTTTTTTTGTCTCTGCTCAATCCGAGTAAGCCTTCTCATTTTAGCTATGGGATCCGTCAGCACCGACAGCAATGTGCGGACCTTTCTCTTGGGAAAAGCGCTTTGAACGTCCCTAAGAGACTCTGACTTCCGTTCTCCACAGGTCTGCTCTCGGTCCGGCGACGGAGGCTGCGGCGACATGCTGGCCGCTTGGCGCTGGGGTTCAGGGTTAGTTTTCCCATGGCCTTTAATAGTGCTTCTGGTTGCAGGATTTCTGAGTCATCTTTCGGCTGAGGAGTTACTGGGTCCACAACTGGGTCGTCTTTCTCTGATGGCTCCTCCACGGTGGTGGGCAGAAGTCTCAAAAACTAGCTCCGAACAAAATTGCTTAGCATTTGAAAAGACTGAGAACCAAGACCCAACTAGCAGAGGCGAAGTGAGCCCACCGCATAGGAAAAAAAAAAGCGATCACGGTTCTGTGGTGATATACCCAAAGGGGCCACAGCAAAGAAAGTAACATTCCAGAGGAGTCTTATATCTGATTAGAAATGAGTGTGAATCTGTCTTGATATCCAAGCGCCACATAAGGCTTCACAGTTTGCTGGGTCAAGTTAAATATAACTCTCTCCATGTTTGAGTCGAACCGGTTTGTTCTGAGTGCTTAGTTCTGGCCCTGGGAAACTTCCATCTTAAATGTGGACTGGGAAAGGAGGGTACTTTCTGTCCATCATTCCCTACCCCCTGCAGTCAGAATCTACTATCTTCTGAACAGAATTCCACAAGCCTCCTGAGAGTCCTGGGTAGCAGGGAGAAACAGGAAGTCACTCGGCAGAGACAAAATGTATATTGTACCTCGGGACCTCAAGTGGCATTTGCCTAGCTGTCCCCTCTGCTTCACAGTGAGCTTTTTTATTTTAAAAAATTAACTTATTTACTTATTTTACATCCCTTCCAAAGTTTCTCCCTTCCTCCTCTCCTCCCAGTCCTCCCCCACTTCCCCACTATCCACTCCTCCATTTCCTTTCAGAAAGGGGAGTCTTCCCACAGATCTCAACCAGCCCTGACAGATCAAGTTGCAGTAAGACTAGGCTAGATGAGGCATCCCAGAGGAGGGAAAGGTCCTAAAGGTAGTCAGAGTCAGAGACAGCCCCTGCTCCAGCTGTGAGGAGTACCACATGCAGACCAAGGTATCCAACTGGTGTGAGGACCTATAGACCCAGGTTAATCGAATCTGTGGGTTTTCTTGTGGTATCCTTGACCCCTGTGTTTCCTCCAATTCTTCCTCCCAACCCCTCGCTTCTGAAGGATCCCCCCAATCTCAGCCTAATGTTCAGCTGTGGGTCTCTGCATCTGTTCCCAGTTGCTGGGTGATGACAACTGGGCTAGGCTACTGTCTGTAAGTACAGCAGAGTATACCTCACCCAACACAGAATGAATGGCCTTCTCCTCATGTGGCTCAGATGCGACAGGTTTTAAGAAGCCTGTTGTTCTTTTGTCTCTGCCTCCTCTCTTCTCTTCCTTTGCACAGGAAGGTTTGCTGTTCTGTCCCTTAATCCCAGCGGACAGCTGCTGCACAGCTGGGTCTCAAAAGAAGCATTTGCTGATTTTTTTTCCCTAACGATCCAATTTTGGAGGGCCTCAAGAAAAGTATGTTCAACAGTACCATCTGTATTCATAAACTTATGAAGCCAATGCTGAAATCATTAACCAAAGAAGAACAGGGTTTTCCCTTAAGAGGTCCAGAGTTAATGAAGAAAGGGATTATAGAAAGCTGATACACAGAGGCATTACGCACACACATACTTCCTCTTGTATTCCTACTGCTAGTTGGAATGTGAACCTAAGAGCACAGGCAGGATTCTTAATGTGAGTTGCACTGTGTTTCTGTGACAATGGCTAATGAGCTCTTACTTACATGTCCCCTTTAAATAGTAGCTGTTGATAAAGGATTAGGTTCTGGGGCTGGGGAGATGGCTCACTGTCAATGTGCTTAGCTCCCCAACACCACAGAATCAAATCCAGGCCCGACGGCACAGTTATAATCCCAGCACCTGGGAGACAGACACAGGAGGGTCCTGGGGACTTGCTGGACAGCCACTCCAGTGGCATCCGTCAGGTCCAATGAGAGGCCCTGCCTCAGAAAATAAGGCAGGCCAGGCATACTGATGGCTGCGTCTTCTTCCTAAACTAGATATTTATATCAACACATCCTAGGCTCATGGAACACTGCGAAAGAGGGGGCAGTAAGAATGTAAGAGTTGGAAGATAGGGGGAAGGGGCACAAAATGCTGTCTTCTGGGTACAGCGTTGCAAGCCATTGCAGTCAAGAGCTCTCAACAACTGTGGGCCACAGCGAGTCTGCACAGAAGAGGGCCTACCAACAACCAGGCGTAAAACTGGGGCACAGAAGGGTCTACTCCATGCTTTCAAATATTGTCCACTAATGGATTCAGCGAATGGAGGGGTTCTTGCCTTCAGCTGACCTACTAGTGACCACAGTAGGCTCCAAGGGATAGTTTGAAACCTGTGGTCACACAGATGTGGTGTCACAAAACCAAACCAAAATGTCATGAATCTGGGAAAGGGAATGGGGGAATTGACCAGGACAGGAGGAGGGAGAGAGGGCAGAGTCATCAGAATGCATGATATGCATGTATAAAATTGGAAAAACACTACAATTTAATTTTAAAAAAGGACACCTCCCCCGAACACATAAGCTAGAAAGTGACTAAGGAAGACACCTGCCATCAACCTCTGGCCTCCATATGAACATGCCAAATGCACACATGCATGCATGCACCCATGCATACAAACACATGCATATACACATATGTATTCTGGACACTAAACTGAATCCGTAGAAGAGGTCTGAACTTAATCCAGTGTGTCTCAGAAGGCCACTACACGGAGCAAACTGAATACGGATAACCAGACCTGATTTCTCTCTTCGGTGACATTCTGAGAGCGGAGACCTGCTTCCCACAAAGGACACTATCATGACCAACAGCAGTCACTGTGTCTGGGAGGGTTTTGTTGGCAGTAAGAAAACAATACTGCTTTGTTAAAGGATTCTTTAGACAATCGATAATCCCTTCAGTGAACAACCAGAGCATCAGTGAGCTCTGTTGCCCAGAGCTGCCTCCTGCGATGCAGACCTTAGCAGAGAAGGATCTTTCTGGACTCCTTGTCTGTTTTGCAATCAGAAGGAGAAAAAAAAAAACAAAACAATTTTCTATGCAACACCATGATTTTATCTTGATGATATCTTTTTTAAAAGCCTCCACTTTTATCCTGCTATATTTATTTATTTATTTATTTATTTATTTATTTATTTATAAACAATGTTTATGACAAGGCATTTCATTCTTAGATTCTGTAGCATTTTTACAGGTTATGAAAAAGCAGAGATAAATTGGCTGTTGAAATTGTTGTATTGTACTCAAACACACAGCCTGTTGCTGTTTATACATCACAGTCATCACTGTGCTTTTAACGAGTACACAGCCCCACAGAGCTCACCCATCATATTGACAGCAGTTTTTCTACAGAGAAATGGCACATACATTGATCTCTAGCAATGAGCGCAGTCTTATGTCTTCTCGGTTCAGCCTGCTTTGTGAAGTTCTGCCTTCCCTAGATGGCTTTGCCATCAGCTTGCTGAAAATGTGGATCCTTTTAGAAGCTAAGCACCTGAAAAGGAGGGAAAGTGGGAAGGGAAGTGGGGGAGGGGAGGGGGGAAGGGAAAGAGAAAGAGGGAAGTGGAGGGGAAGGAGGGGAAGGGAGGGGAGGCGAAGGGAGAGAAAGGGAAGGGAGGGAGGGGAAAAGGGGGAAGGGAGGGTAAGGAAAGGGAGGGGAGGAGAGGGAGGGGAAGGGAGGGAGGGGAGGAGAAGGGAGGGGAAGGATGGGGAGAGGAAGGGAGGGGAGGAAGAGAAGGAAGAGAAGAAGGGAAGGGGAGGAAAGAATAGAAGAGAAGTCAAGGGAAGGGGAGGGGAGAGAAGGAAAAGGGAGGGGAGGTTAGCAACTGAAGGGAAGTAAAGGGAAAGGAAGGGAAGAGGAGGGGAGGGGACAGAATGGGAAGGGAGGAGGGGAGGAAAAATTTCTCCACATATTTTTTTTCAGAAACTAACAACTAAATGTTATTAAATTAAGTTATACTCATTTGTATCTTTTGTTAACATCTTCCAAATCCTAAAACAAAGTTGGATTTCTTCCCATGCATCAACCAGGACCTTATTCCCTCATTGGATCTCTTCCCACGCATCAGCCAGGACCTTATTCCCTCACTGTTCTTTGAGCACACAATGCCCTGTTAGCCCTCAAAGACCTGAGAAACCACAAGGTCTCCCCTGAGCCAGCTAGCACACTCCTAGGGATTCAGTAGCCAGATAAGAGGCCAATCCCTCTGCTGAACCAGTCGGTTCTGAAATGGTCTCTGTTACCTGGCCCTACAGCATTCTGTCATTAGTAAGAGAGCTCCCCGAGAACAAATACCCGCACTTAAGTTCTTTGGGTCACTGGTGCCATCTACATAATTTGACCTCCGATACACTTTTTAAAAAATCATTTATTACTTTTATTTTGCGTGTGCATGATGCTGGGAGGCATGTGGGTTGTGACAACATATACAGAGGTCAGAGGACAACCTTGTGGGGTTGTTTTTCTCCTTCCTCTCTGATGTGAGTTTCAGAGTTCAGTCTTAGGTGACAAGGCTTTTATGACGGCAAGCATGTCAGCACCTGTGCCTGCTGAACCTCCTTGCTGGCCCTTCATCACTTTTTATGAATGGCAAAAAGTCACTTAATATTCATAACAAGCCCGTGATATGTGCACTGTAACTATTACTTTGATGTTACAAAAACTGAGATTAATAGGCTTCAATTGGCTACCAGCTTTTACTCGAGTGTTAACTGGCAGACAAAACCTGATGCCAATTAATTTTAATTACATTTTGGTTTTGGCCAGATCCATTAGATATCATCATATTATATAATTAAAATAAAAGTGTCTGAGCTATTTCTCAGCCTTTTCTTTATGCTGGGTATTTAAAATATGGGACTATTTTTACACTTCTGGTCTAGCCACCTTTCTGATACTTCCATTCCCACCAGTGACACTACTGCTTGGTGGGACTCTGTAATATCTCATGGCTGGCAAACTCACATGTCAGGAATGTGTGTACATAGGGTCTTTCCATCCTTCGATTTAAACTACGTGTCTTGAAGACTTCCTTAAAGAATTTATTAATGGTATTTTATCTATCACCTGAACTTTTTCATGCATTCCTACCGTCTATCTTGATTACATATTCTGACCACTTCCCCATCTCAGTTCCTCTGTATGTGTGTGTGTGTGTGTGTGTGTGTGTGTGTGTGTGTGATACACACACACACACACACACCCTACTGAGTACAATCAGTGCTACCTGTAGGTACATGATGTGATGTGAAGTAAACATTCAACTCCATTCAACAATCCCAAACACACAATTACTCTCCCTCCTACAACCGTCAACAACCAATTGTGCCCCAACTAGAGGAGGGTCCTCAGTAGCTCCTGATGATGGGTTTCCTTTGTTTCTCATGAAAATACACACTTCATTTCTGTGGACACTTCCTCTGTCCCCATTCCCTCATCCTCCATCCCTTTAAAATCCCTCCCCCCAAAATGGTCCTTTTCTGTTTGTTCATTTCACATGTGCTCCAAGTTAAACACACAGAACAAAAGGAAATGAGCTAGGACCCAGGTCTGGGGGAGAACATGCTGCTTTCAGTGTTTGTCTTTCTGGGGCTGAGTGACCCCTCCCAGATAACAATCTCCTGCTCCATCAATTTGCCTGAGACTTCCTTATTCCTTATAGTTGAGTACTATAATTGTACTATATTTTCCTGACCCACCTTTCCATTGGTAGACATCAGGATTTATGGGCAATATTTCTCCATAATCCAGAATGTTATCTTCGTACATTACAAAACTAAAATAATACAAACTAAACCCCCAACTGCGCTATTTCAGAGGGTGAGCACACGGGCAGCAGAGATGGAGTCTTCCATTTGAGTCTGTGTCGAGGCACTGAGGAGTTTAGCCCTCGTTCCTCATTGTGAATGCAGAGTAACAGCTGCCCTGCTTGGCATCTTTAGTATGTGGTTAAATGAAGTGGCAAATGGAAAATGCTAAGATGGTGCCTGCACTGGGCTGGCACCTGGAGCTATCGCTTACATGGTTATCTGCAATGCTTTTTCTTATCATCATGAAGCTCTCTACTGTTCCCTTTATTGACTGAGTATGAAATCATGCTCAGTAAAGCATGTTAAGGATGAATAAATATACCACCCGTAAAATAATGTAAAGAGAAGACCCTTAGCTCATTCTCTATGGGTTATTAGAATAAACTCCATGTGTCCTCAGATATAAAATGTACAAATGTCTCATTACAGTGCTATGAGTCCTTCAGATAACACTGCCCACAGTAAGCTGCGTCCTAAGAGAGTATATTTGCTGACCTTTGAATTCAGTCTACAATTGGTGAAGACATACCACAATGGAACACCTCTAATGTAGCAAGTGAAACGACACAGAAATGTTTATGATTAAATGAACACGTATTTAATACCTAGTGTCTCCACCTCTGCTATAATGATCTGGTGCGTAGCATGACTAGTTTGCATTCAGAAGAAGTAAATGTAAAGGGAGTGTTCTGTGAAAGCGATGGAGATGAGAAAGAATAAAATCTAATATCATGGGGATTGCTAAGCTGAGAGAGTAGAACGTTTCTCTTCTTACAGATGTATTCTGCTTCAGGTACTGTGATAGTTAATCTCCTGCATTATTACATGGGCAGGGAAGGAAAAAATATATCTCCTCCATAAAATCCTACCAAGCATTTAAAGACACCAGTGATTATTTCCTTCCACAGGCAACAAAAAATTGGAGCTGAGCTGGAAAAGGAAACTCTGTTATAATAACGTAGAGAACAGCCACCGGGAAAAGCAGAGATACAGGGACACAGGCCTGGTGAGACTGCACTGCAAGTAGCTGGGGTGCAGAGAGGTCTGGGCCAAGTGTGCGGAAAGCGCCCCCCCATTTGGTTCAGGGGAGCAGGAACTCTGCCATAGGGACTTGGTTTCCACCCAGAAGGCACTTGTGTGTGGACCAAACACTTACACCATTTGCCACCTGGAATAGCATAGATCCAGGGCCACAGGTTTGGTGAGACTGCGTTGCAAGTAGCTAGGGCACAGAGAGGTCTGGGCCAAGCACAAAGTAGGTGCGGCCCTCCGGTTGGTCCAGGGGAGCAGGAACTCTGCCAAAAAGGCTCAGGTCCACCCGGAAGGCCCTTGTGTGTGGACAAAATCCTCAAGCCATTTTCCACCTAAAACAGCGGAGACCCAGGGACACAGGCCAGGTACACGGGAGAGATGTGAAACAGTCACTGACAACAAGACCACATATAATCACAGAAAACGAGATGGCAAAAGGAAAGCGAAAGAATTTTCCCAATGGAAACGAGGACAACCTGGCAACATCAGAGCCCAGCTCTCCCATCACAGCAAACAGCTGAATGACAAACACTCCATAGAAAGAAGACTCAGATCTGAAATTGTACCTTAAGATGATGGTGGAAATCTTTAAACAAGAACGGGAGGAAAAGCATAAAGAAATAGAAACTTTTAAAGAGGAAACACGAAAAATACTCAAAGAAATCAGAGAACTAGAGGAAAACAGAACCAAAGAGGTGAAGGAATTGAAGAAGGAATTTAAAATGGAAATGGAAACAATAAAGAAAACACTAAAAGAGACAACCGTGGAGGTAGAAAACCTATAAAAGAAACCAGGAGTCACAGATGCAAGCATCTCCAAAAAACTACAAAAGATGGAAGAGAGAATCTCAGGGGCTGAAGACAACATTGAAAACATAGACAAAACAGTCAGAGAAGATGCGAAAACCAAAAAGCTCCTAACCCAAAATGTCCAAGAGATCCAGGACACAATGAGAAGACCAAACCTAAGGATAATAGGAATAGAAGAGGGTGAGGAATATCAACTAAGAGGCACAGTAAATATCTTCAACAAAATCATAGAAGAAAACTTCCCTACCTTTAAGAATGAGATGACCATGAGTATAAAAGAAGCCTACAGAACTCCAAATAGATTGGACCAGAAAAGAAATTCCTCCCGACACATAATAGTCAAAACGCCAAGTGCCCAAAGCAAAGAAAGAATACTAAAAGCAGTAAGGGAAAAAGGTCATGTAACATATAAAGGCAGACCAATCAGAATCACACCCGACTTCTCAACAGAGACTATGAAAGCTAGAAGATCCTAGACAGACATCATGCAGACCCTAAGAGAGCACAAGTGTCAGCCCAAGCTGCTATACCCAGCAAAACTCTCAATCACCATAGATGGAGAAACCAAGATATTCCAGGACAAAACTAAATTTACACAATATCTGACCACAAACCCAGCACTACAATGAATTATAGGTGGAAAACCCAAATACAAGGAGGGAAACTACATCCTAGTAAAAACAAGAAAATACCTAAGCAAGAAAATCAAAACCTGAAAGACACACAGGCACAATTCTACCTCTAAATGCAAAAATAGCAGGAAACAGCAACCACTATTCCTTGATATCTGTTAACATAAATGGATTCAATTCCCCAATAAAAAGATATAGGCTATCAGACTGGATATATAAACAGAATCCACCATTTTACTGCATATAGGAAACTCATCTCAGAGACAAAGACAGACACTATCTTAGAGTAAAAGGTTGGAAAAAAACCTTCCAAGCAAACGGCCCCAAGAAACAAACTGGAGTAGCCATTCTAATATCGAATAAAGTAGATTTTCAAACAAAAGTTATCAAAAAAGATAAGGAAGGACACTTTTTACTCATTACAGGGAACATTTGTCAGGAGGAACTCTCAATCCTTAACATATATGCTCCAAATACAAGAGAACCCATATTCATAAAAGAAACCCTACTAAAGCTCAAAAAATACATTGCACCCCACACAATAGTAGTGGGAGACTTTAATACCCCACTCTCATCAATGGACAGATCAGGGAAACAGAAACTGAACAAGGACACAGTGAAACTAACAGAGGTTATGAACCAATTGGAATTAATAGACATCTACAGAACTTTTCATCCTAAAAAAAAAGAATACACCTTCTTCTCAGCACCTCAAAGCACCTTCTCCAAAATTGACCATATAATCGGTCACAAAACAAGCCTCAATAGATATAAGAAGATTAAAATACTCCCATGCATCCTATCAGATCATCATAGTCTAAAGCTGGTCTTTAATAACAACAAAGACAACAAAAAGCCCAAATACACATGGAAACTAAACAATGCTCTATTAAAAGATAGCATGGTCAAAGAAGAAATAAAGAAAGAAATTAAGGGTTTTCTAGGATTTAATGAAAATAAAAACACAACATACCCAAACCTATGCAATGCAATGAAAGCAGCACTGAGAGGAAAACTCATAGCTCTGAGTGCTTCCAAAAAGAAACTGGAGAGAGCATACACTAGCAACTTGAAAGCACAGTTGAAAGCTTTAGAACAAAAGGAAGCAGATACACCCAAGAGGAGTAGACGACAAGAAATAATCAAACGCAGTGCAGAAATTGACCAAATAGAAACAAAAAAAAAAAAAAAAAAAAAAACATTCAAAGAATGCACAAAACCAAGAGCTGGTTCTTTGAGAAAATTAACAAGATTGATAAACCCTTAGCCAGACTAACTAGATGGCAAAGAGAGAGTATCCAAATTAACAAAATTAGAAAGGAAAGTGGAGACATAACAACTGAAACTGAGGAAATTCAAGAAATCATCAGATCCTACTACAAAAGCATATACTCAACAAAGCTGGAAAATCTGGAGGAAATGGATGAATTCCCAGACAGATGCCATAAAATAAAGTTAAACCAGAACCAGGTAAACGATCTAAATAATCCCATAACACCTTAAGAAATAGCAGCAGTCATCAAAAGCCTCCCAACCAAAAAAAGCCCAGGGCCAGATGGGTTCAGTGCAGAATTCTATAAGACATTTATTGACAACCTAATACCAATACTCTCCAAACGATTCCACAAAATAGAGTCCGATGGAACACGACCTAACTCATTTTTTGGGGCCACAATAACCCTCGTTCCTAAACCACACAAAGATCCTACAAGGAAAGAGAACTTCAGACCAATCTCACTTCTGAACATTGATGCAAAAATACTCAACAAAATCCTTGCAAACTGAATCTAAGAACACATCAAAATGATCACTCACCATGATCAAGTAGGCTTCATCCCTGGGATGCAGGGATGGTTTAATATACTGAAATCCATCAATGTAATCCACCACATAAACAAACTCAAAGGAAAAATTCCACATGGTCATCTCACTAAATGCTGAGAAAGCATTTGACAAAATTCAACACCCCTTCATGTAAAAAGTCTTGGAAAAAACAGGAATCCAAGGCCCATACCTAAACATAATAAAAGCAATATACAGCAAACTAATAGCCAACATCAAACTTAACGGTGGTAAACTTGAAGCAATTCCACTAAAATCATGGACTAGACAAGGCTGTCTACTCTCCCCCTACCTATTCAACATAGTACTGGAAGTCCTGACCAGAGCAATTAGACAGCACAAGGAAATCAAAAGGATACAAATTGGAAAGGAAGAAGTAAAAACATCACCGTTTGTAGATGACATGATTGTGTACATAAGTGACCCCAAAAATTCCACCAGAGAACTTCTACAGCTGATAAACAAGTTCAGCAAAGTGGCTGGATATAAAATTAACTCAAACAAATCAGTAGCCTTCCTCTACTCAAAGGACAAACATGCAGAGAAAGAAATTAGGGAAAAGATACCCTTCATAATAGTCACAAACAATATGAAATACGTTGGTGTGACTCTAACTAAGCAAGTGAAAGACCTGTATGACAAGAACTTCAAATCTCTGAAGAAGGAAATAGAGGAAGATCTCAGAAAATGGAAAGATCTCCCATGCTCATGGATTGGAAGGATCAACATTGTAAAAATGGCCATCTCAACAAAAGCAACCTACAGATTCAATGCAATCCCCATCAAAATTCCAACCCAATTCTTCATAGAGTTGGAAAGAGCAATGTGCAATTTCATCTGGAATAACAAAAGACCTAGAATAGCAAAATGCATCCTCAACAACAAGAAAACATCTGTTGGAATCACCATCCCTGACCTCAAGCTATATTACAAGACAATCGTTTTAAAAACTGCATGCTACTGGTACAGAGATAGGCATGTGGATCAACTGAATAGAATTGAAGATCCGGAAATGAGCCCTTACATATATGATCATTTGATTTTTGACTAAGGAGCTGTAAACATTAATTGGAAAAAGGACATCCTCTTCAACAAATGGTATTGGTCCAGCTGGCACTCAGCATGCAGAAGAATAAAAATAGACCCTTTCTTATCTCCTTGTACAAAGCTTAAGTGCAAGTGGATCAACGATCTCCACATTGAAACAGGTACACTGAAACTATTAGAAGAGAAAGTAGGGAAAACCTTAGAACACATAGGCACAGGGGAAATTTTCCTGAACAGAACACCAATGGCTCATGCTCTAAGGTCAAATATAGACAAATGGGACTTAATGAGATTGCAAAGTTTCTGTAAGGCTAAGGACACTGTCAAGAAAACAAAATGGCAGCCAACAGATTGGGAAAAGATCTTTACCAACCCCACATCAGATGGAGGCCTAATATCCAAGGTATACAAAGAAATCAAGAAGTTAGACACCAGAGAATCAAACAATCCTATTAAAAAATGGGGTACAGAGCTAAACAAAAAGTTCTCAATTGAGGAATATCAAATGGCTGAGAAGCATCTAAGGAAGTGCTTGACATCCTTACTCATCAGGGAAATGCAAATCAAAACAATGCTGAGATTCCACCTCACACCAGTCAGAATGGGTAAGAATTAAAATTCAGATGACAGAAGATGCTGGCGAGGATTCAGAGAAAGAGGAATACTTCTCCACTGTTGGTGGGGTTGTAAACTGGTACCACCACTCTGGAAATCACTCTGGCTGTTTCTCAGAAAATTGGAGTTAGTACTACCTGAAGACCCAGTTATTCCACTTCTGGGCATATACCTCAGAGATGCTCCAACATACAACAAAGTTACATGCACCACAATGTTCATAGCAGCCCTATTTATAATAGCCAGAAGCTGGAAAGAACCCACATGTCTTTCAGTAGATAAATGGATACAAAAATTGTGGTATATTTGCACAATGGAGTACTACTCAGTTATCAGAAACAATGACTTTATGAAATTCTTAAGAAAATGGATGCATCTAGAGAATATCATCCTGAGTGAGGTAACCCAGCCACAAAAGAACAGATATAATATGCAACTGATAATTGTATACTAACCCCAGAAAGCTCTGAACACCCCAGAAACAACTCACAGACTGTGTGAAGTTCAAGAAAAACAAAGGCCAAAAAAAAAAAAAAAATTGAAAAACCATTATGTTTAATCTTTACACACCAAGAAAACTTGACTATTTCCGGGTTATATCTTGTTTTACATGTACTTTATGTTCATTGTAACTAGTAAGATCTTAATGCACACTATCAAACCTTTAAAAAAAAAACCCAAATAATGACAAAAATGTATTCATATACTTTTATGCAAAAATGCTTTTAAAATCTGCACATTTATCTTTGTTTTTTAAAATAAAGTTGTTCAATTAAAAAAATAGCATAGAGAACAATTGGATAATTGACCAATGGGAACAGCTCAGGAGCACCCAAATAAGCCAAATATCAATAAATGATTTAAACATCAATTATCATATCTAACAGTTAGTTTAAAATGATGCAACAAGGATATGGATATCCAAACATAATGAAAAAGCAATTACCAAGAGAGTGCTTAGCAACATGCTAAACAAACAGGTGAGTACAGCGTGTCACCGTCCTTGGCGATGAGATTTTGAATGAGGGGACATGACTGAACAAGGTGACAAGACTTTTTACAGTCTTCCCGAAGTCTAGAGCATAGCACCATCACTGAGAATTTTATCAAAACCATGTATGCAGAGTGGAATGGGAACCTACTGCTATGGAGCTCAGATGACAACTCACAAAGCAGGGAATTTGGAAACTGTGGAGGATGTACAGCCACTCACTGTGAAGTCCCGGTGTTTCCAGTCAGGGCACGGTGTGAGTCCTCCCTGCTTCCCCGATGTGCACTTGTTCAGGAGGCTCTCCAGAGGGAACCGCTGACCAAGAATGGAAGGCACTGCCCAACGAGACAGTGTGACTTGAGGTGAGGCCGCTCCTGGAATAGGCTTGGCCACACATTTCCTTTGTGCTCCTTCAGCTGTTTGCTGCCTGCATTCGTGTGCCAATTGGCAGTAAGTTCATATATAACAACACCCCCTCCCATCTACACAGGATAGCATCCAAGACCATCTATGGGTGCCCAAGACAACACCGAGCCCCACTAAACCACATTTTTCCCCATATATGCATGCTTCAATAAACTTTGATAATAAACTAAATACAGAGATTTAAATCAATTACAAACCATAGAATATGGCAGCTGTACTAATTAGTAACTATGGCTTCTCTTATAAAAGGCCTCCAGCAAACATTTACACCAGCATTAGTATTTTCACACCACAGTAGACTATAGATGATTAAAATGAGGACAGCAAGGTCTCAGAAAAAGGAGGGTCTATTGTGATTGTAACCAAGATCTTCACATGGACAGCACAACTTTTGTTCTTTGTTTAAGTGTTTTGATGACGTTGACACTCTCCTGGTATCCGATGTTAGTTCTAGAAGTCACATGAAAATCAGCACATCCGTTAGTAACCACATCTCAAACCAGCAGACTCTGCGTGGGGTTATAACTCACCTTTGAGAGTCATCTCACAACTGGGGGGAACAAGACTTGGTAGTTGGTTTTCTTTTTAGAGTTCTGTGGCTTTAACATTTCCATTCTGATCTGAGGTTCTTTTGCATTTGGATAGCTGCTTATTACAAATACTATCAACTGCCCCCTGTAGCCAACCCGTTAAGTTGATAATTGCATTCATGTTGCATATGACCCCATTCGCTAGAAGATATGAAATAATTGTCTTTCTTCTCTCTCATTATCCTTTCTTGCTCCCATTCCTTTAGACCTCTTCTTCCCTGGGCCCCCATATCTCCCATGGTGCATGTCTGTGTATCTGTGTGGTGTGTTCTTCATTTGACAGAAATGCACGATACTTGTTTTTCTGAGCTTGTCCCATTTCTCTTAATGATGATCTTCAGATGCATTTATTTCTCTGAAAAAAAATAAAAGACATGATATTATTCTTTTTCATAGCTGAAGAAAATTCTGTTGGGGGATTTCTCAATCCATCTGCTAATGGGCACCTCAGCAGCTGTGAATAATGTATGCATCCTTAGAATCATTTGCGCTTACACCCAAGAGTTGTTTAGCTAGGAAGTGGCAGATCCACACGGGAAGGTGGGAAGGTCACAAGTGGGAGAAGGAGGGGAGAGATGGGAATTGGGGGTGGGTGACCGTGTAAGGCACAATGCTGTGCAACTCTGAACAGGTCAAAATGAAACCCAAGCACCAAGTAGAAAACACACATTTCTAAGACCCAGTTTCCCTTCTCGGAAAAACTGATGACCCCGTTAAAACAGCATCTGTTCTCCTCCGATGCCCCCGTGCTCTGGGGGCTGAATTCCCCTTTCCAACCACACATGCACGTGTGCAGTGTGTTCCATGCTCTCTGTCGGGAGAGTTGCCATCTCCCCTTTCTTCCAAACGCCGTCTTGTCCTTAGGTCAAATCAAATAGAATTTGCTATCTACAACCCTTGGGGCTTTCTCCTCTACACTCCACATGATCATTGTAAGTGATTTTCTCACTAGACCAGTCCTTTGCTTTCTTTCTTCTGTCGCCGTGTCTAACACACGGTTAACTCTATGGACATGAACTGGAGACACTGAATTAGTGACAATGGTCTTGGCTCAGACTTCTAAGAGCTAAAGACCCCCCGATGCCCAAACAAAGCAAAACAAAAACAGACATTCAATAAATGAGATATTTAATCCGAATGAAAACTGCAGCCCGTGGCAAAATACCATTATATTCCAATTTTTCTGATAAATATCCTGTGCCTTAACCATTGCTGTAGTGCACTTAAGAACAGAGATAGCCAGGGAAATGCTACCAGCTAGGAAAATGCTTTGGGGTAAATACCAGTGTAACCTGTAGGCTGCGTGATTAAAAGTACTTTAAAAATCAATCTTATTAAAGATTACCCCTCATGGTTTCCATAGTGTATTTAAGGGAGATTGGGGGTCAGTTTAAATGTATTTATTTTACAGCATATAATTTTTAAAAAATAACTGTTATTTGAAGGTATTCAGGAAGTCAACGTGATACACAATCTTGTAAAATGAAAACCTGAAACTATTCCAACTGATGAGAGGAAATGGTGAAATGAGAAAGCATTGCTCCAAAGCCAGCTTCTATCAAAAATGCAGGAGGGTGTTTTCTGGAATGAGAGAGAAAATGGAAAAAGTTTTAACACCCAGGGTAGCAAAAGCCCCTGTTTCCTCTCTGCCGTCTCCGTGCCTTTCCTCTGCAGAACAGTGCCCAGCACCTGCTTTCCTGAAGAATTCTCTAGATTTAATTAACACTGTAAATGTCTGCTTAGATAAGCTATTTCTCAGAAGATTTAAAACGGGACTCTTGCTATTGTCCGATAGTTTGAAAAAGCCAAGTATCAAGTCAGAAATGCTGCCACGAAATAGACAAGCCATAAATTGTAAAATCAACACATTAAAGACCTTCTTCTGGGAAGCCACCATTGACGGTAAAAGTTAGCAAAGGAATTTTAATAAGAGTAGCTGGGACTGGAGAGGTATGGTTCACAAGAAATGTTATTAAGAAAATGAACTGTACCTGTGCAGTGGTGGCTCATGCCTTTAATCCCAGCACTTAGAAGGCAGAGGCACGTGGATCTCTGAGTTTGAAGCCAGCCTGGTCTACAGGGTGAGTTCTAGGACAGCCAAGGCTACACGGTGAACCCCTGTCTTGAAAAACCAAAACAACAACAGTAACAACAAGAAGAAAGCAAAGGAAGGAAGGAAGGAAAGAAGGAAGGAAGGAAGGAAGGAAGGAAAGAAGGAAGGAAGGAAGGAAGGAAGGGAAGTAAGAAGGGAGGGAAGGAGAGAGGGAGGGATAGAGGAAGGAAGGGAGGGAACGGAGGGAGGGAGGAAGTAAAGGAGAGAGGGAGGAAAGGAGAGAGGGGAGGAGAGAGGAAGGAAACAAAGAAGGAAGGAAGGAAAGGAGGGAGGGAGGGAGGGAAGGAGGGAGGGAGGGAAGGAGGGAGGGAGGGAGGGAGGGAGGGAGGAAGAAAAGGAGAGAGGGAGGAAGGAGAGAGGGGAGGAGAGAGGAAGGAAGGAAGGAAGGAAGGAAGGGAAGTAAGAAGGGAGGGAAGGAGAGAGGGAGGGAGAGAGGAAGGAAGGATAGAAGGGAGGGAGGGAGGGAAGGAAGGAGAGAGGGGAGGAGAGAGGAAGGAAGCAAAGAAGGAAAGAAGGAAGGAAGGAAGGAAGGAAGGAAGGAAGGAAGGAAACTACCCAGGTATGTCACTTCAGAGCACTCCAAGACTCAAAGCTGGCCATACAGGAGATCAGTGCTGGAAAGAGAGGGCAGTCAATGCTCCGTAAGGCGGGGTGTTGAACTACAAAGGCTCCTGCTGCGGAAAGCTGGGGCTCCAGAGATGTTTGTGTAACATGATAAGATGACGCACAGCACAGCTTCCTCACTTGGGGAGGTATTTGTAACTCCAGTGAAGACAAGCGATTGTCTCATTACAAGGAGGCCACAGGGATCATGTCAGAAAGGAGATGTTCTAGCCCCTCTCACCGTGAGATGTGTCACCAAGTACAGACTCTAGGGCCAAACACTCCATCATGCACCAGATGGGTGATGTAAGAAGCCTGATGATCTGAATGTACTCAGTGCTGTGTCCGCTGGATACGGACAGTCACGGCACCCCCCAACATTGTCGTAAGGATGCAGTACATCGGAAGTTCTAAAAACAGTATCTGATCTATAATAGAAGATGCTAAATATCTCAAAAATGTCTATTCTCCTGCTTTGTTCTGGGCAGTGGGCATATGATGGGACATAAAACTTGATATTTCATAAAGCCTACTCACTAGCCTGGGGCAAAGAGACAAAAGAAAGTGATTTCTGAGCTAAGGTGATGGCGTGTCCTGGTTTGCTCTCTGTTGCTCTGATAAACACCATGATCAAAAGTAATGTCAAGAAGGAAATTTTTATTTGATTTATGATTCCTAGGTCATAGCCCATCACTGGGCAAAGGCAGGGCAGGAACTCACATGAGCAGAGACAGGAACCATAGAAGAATGCTGTTTGCTACCTTCCTCATACAGTTCAGGCCTACCTGCCCGAGGATGGTACCCATGATGGACTGGGTCCTCCTACATCAACAAGCAATTAAGAAAATGCCCCCACAGAGCTCGCCCTGGTGGTTTGGATGAGAGACCTAGCGGGCTCACCAGCTCAGCAACCATCCAGCCCCAGCCCACTGAGTTGGCCCACCCCCAAATCTACAGCATCTGTGAAATGTTGGAGCACATGAAAGGGTCAGTTCTGTTGATCAAAAAGCTGCAGGATCTCCATGACACAGGGCAACAAGAAGCTGGACCTCGAGCCAGACCAGTGACTCATTGGAATGAACATTCGAAAGTGGAGATGTGTGGACAGAGGGCTACACTGTGGGACACACTGACATACTCCAGCTTCCATGATGAGATGTTTTCTATGCTATGTTTTATTCCCTTTGTGTGTGTTTTATTGGGTGGGGGTGGAGGTTGCCAGGGTGAAGGGCAGCTACAAGAGGATAGGAAGAAGAGTTTTGTAAAACTCACAAACAATCAATAGAAAGTTAAAAGAGGAAAGGAAGATGACTCACAGACATGCTCGCAGGACACAGGGATGGAGGCGGTTGTTCAGTTGAGGGTCCCTCCTGCCTAGTGTGTCACGCAGACAGTCAGGATTAACCATGACACAGCCATCACGAAGCTACTAAGCGTGTGGGAGAGGAAGAATAGGGCAGAGGGCCTGGGGTGGGGACAGAGAAGGCCTCCTCACTAAGAAAACATTTGAGCAGAGATCTAAAGAAAGTACTGCACTGTGTTTTGAAAATTCTCTCTGAAACAAAAAGAAAAGATTTGTGCCTCTAAATTAGGAAAATAAGAGAAATGGGTTTTGGTTTGTTTGTTTGTTGTTTTGTTTTGTTTTTTTTTTCTTTTTTCAGTAGGACATTTTTCTAGATTGGGCTGGAGAGAGAGATTAATAATGCAGTGTGTGTGTGTCACTCTTACGGAGGACCCATGTTCAATTCCCAGCACCCATATCAGGTGACTCACAACTGCCTGTAACTCCGGCTCCAGGGGAATATTGGAGCTGCTTCTGCCCTCTGAAGCCACCTGCACTTGTAACATGTGCGTACACACACACACACACACACACACACACACACACACACACGTTTAAATAGATGTGTAAACCACAGAATAGAAGTCTGTGGGCCTTAGGCACTATTTTGAAACTGTCAACAGATTGGCAAGCAAAACAACCTGGAACATGGTTAGGAAGATGGGATTTTTCACTCGCTAGACTTGGGCTTTCACTGCCAATGACCGTAGGAGGAATTAGGACTTTCTCACTTAGCTTTGTGATTCTCACACTGTTTACCTGAAAAGTTGAACAGCTTTCCTGGAACTCAGACTTTCTCCTGTGTGCAGGTGGGATACATGCAGCCCCCCACACACCTCACCTGCTGAGTCTGACGTGAGCAAGAGTGATTTCTTGTATGACAGTGCTCAGCATCTGATATCAATATTAATTATATCAATATAATGTAATATCAGCATTAATATCAATATTAATATAAATCAATACAAGATTTGAAGAGAAAAGCAAGCTTGTTTCTGATCTGTTCCACATCATGTTTGTGATTGGAATATTTGAGTAATGGAGAAACCACACTTGTGATGAGGAAGAATTAGAAGTGTCTACTATTTTTCAAGGGGGATAGTACAGACCCTTTGAGTTTTAGAGCAGAGATCTTGACTCCCTGTCCTATGGCCTTAGAAGTCTCCAGTATTCTGTGCAGTGTTCATACAACGAAAGGTCTTTGGCCCATACAGGCAGGTCACATGTGTGTGTGTGTGTGTGTGTGTGTGTGTGTGTGTGTGTGTGTGTCTGTCTGTCTGTCTGTCTGTCTGTCTCAGTGTGGCTAATTCAGGAAGATCATGTGTGCACTCATGCATGCATGTGTGTATGTGTATGTCTGTGTGTGTGTGTGTGTGTGTGTGTGTGTGACTGTGTGTGTCTATGCATACACATTGGAGTGAGTCAAGCAGAGCAGAGGAAGTGGGAAGCAAGCAGAACTTACTCCAGCAAACTCTCACAGTTCCATCCTCCTCTTGGCAGGCCACACACCTCCCTGGACAGGTGGGTCACCACAGGAATCACAGAAGGAAACACCATAACTCACCCAAAGCAGCACCTCCCGTTCCACCTCAGGGAATTCTAACGGTGCTTATTCTTCAAGACTGTGTACAAGAGTCTGCTTGGGAGAGTGTTATCAGCACTTCCTGGAGAAAGTTTACAAACTCAGAAAATGGCCTGGGTGACAGCCCCTTGTTACAGCCCTCAGCCACTGTGACTTATTCTTAGTCACGCCTGCAGGTTAAGGGGCATATCTGAGATTCTCTCTCTGGAACACTGCTGATTCCGAGCCACCACCCATGCATTCTAAACACACTCCCATTTCAGAACACTGGGCCATCCCTCACTCTGCTCCCGGAAGTAGCAAAGGAGACCTCACCTTTGTTGGCTCCTGTTTATTGGAGAATATCCTTGCTGGTCTCTTGTTTTCAGAAAAAAGGAAAATTATGCCCAGGGAAAGACTTACATCAGCAGACAAACATTCTGCTACCCTAACTTTCTTTTTCTGATGCCTTGTTGACTTGTTTGTCTGGTTTACTCTCTTTTTGGAATCTGCAACTTCCCACAGTATGCTCTGTGGTTCTCCACCTTCTTCATCTGTCTTCTGGGAAGCGCAGAGATGAGACACCCTCTCTGGTACCCATGATGAGTTTGTATCGTTACCTCTATTTCAGCCTCTTCTATGAACTGCTGAGCATCGTTCACACCAGTTATCACACTACTAAAGATGGAGGCTTGGGCACGCTCTGTGCATGATGCCATGTTGGGACACATTCTGGAATTCATGTCTGTGTTCTATCTCATTAGTGACAAAATGAAGCACAAAATATTTATTTCTAGCTTATTACCTTCTTTTTTTAGGAAGTGTCACAGCATCTCCAAGTTAATCAAAGATGAAGTATATTGTGCTGATAGTATTTTTAATATTAACATGCGCATCCATGATTTGAAAGTTTTTAGCACCATACACAAAATTTTTATTTGCCGGGCATTCCCTTGGCCCCTGACTTCTGCCAGAATTATCCTAAAAATGATTCAGCTTGAAATATCACAATTTCCAAACAATCATTCTGAAGTCTACACATGCACACACATACATAGACACAGATATACATATGTATAAACATACACACTACCAGATCCTAACTTAGAAAAATCTGCCTGCGTTTTTGTTTTAAATTCCTTAGGATTTATTTGAACTATGTGTATATGTCTAATGGGATGTGGATGTATGTTCATATATGTGCAGGTACCCATAGAGTCCAGATATGTATATAGGTAGCATCAGGATCTGGAGTTACAGGCAGTGGTGAGATTTTCTTCACGGCTCCTGGGAACCCAGAGCCATGTTTGTGCTTGCAGCTGCTGTGACCATTGCTCTGGCCCATCCATGCCTTCATTTTCTTTTTAATTTATTACATGCACTAGGTAGTTCTTGCCGCTCCAAAGACTGAACGCTTACACTCTGATCGCCAGCCTAACTTCATCTTGAAGGGAAAGGCTACATGATTGGTTTCCAAAACCAGCATTAAAAGGTCACTCCTTTCAAATATTCTTTTCTTCCTCTTCTGGGAATCATGGCTGTGCCAGTGATGGTGACCACAGGCACATTCTGTCTCCAATTGTGGGAGGCACAGAGCTGGGGTTTAAGGATGCACTTCACCATCTCTCACGTGGAGATACTATCATACTTTACATGTATTCAAAGTATGAAAACATATTTTCGTACCCTCTGGCCTATCATAAGTCTTGATTGCATCACCTGCTGTTTTGAGCCTACCAGTTTAACAATTTGCTTATTTTTAATTTTTGTACACTAGTTGCATGTGTATGAGAGTACCATACAACATTTTTGACAGGTTATATATGTAACATTTTAGAATGTTCAGGTCTCGGTGAACCCAGCTGTCTGACACCTTAAGTGACGATCATCTCTTTGTGATGAAACCATGCATGAGTTCTTCCTCACACCGTCATCATCTGTAGGACACCGGAAGTTCTACTGCTTGTCTATCATCCATCTGCCATGCTCCCTTGCATTCTTCGCATGGACAACAGTAACCACCATTCTTTCCTCAGTCTCTGTGAGCTCAGTACAAAATCTAGATGACATGTAAGTGATGTCATGTTGTACTCATCTTTCTGGGACTCAATTCTTTGACTTAACACGTTGACCTCCAGTTCCATCCTGTTCAGTTATAATATTATTGTCCTCAACCTGAAGATAAGGTGTAATGACTATATACCATATCTCATATGTTATAGCGATGGAAAAATAATGGACACAAAAGATGGTGGAATGTGAATTACAAAACTATTCTGCTGTATTGAAACAATAGACCCCATACCCACTCAAAGAAATTACATTAGAAAAACAGAGCACACCAGAGCCATCGGTAGGCTGCTTCAAACATTCAATTTTTCAATAATTTGAGACCAGGTCAAGTTTAACCTTGCAAGGGTTTTATTGGGGAAATGCTAAGAAATTGAGATGATTGTAAGAACCATCAAATCATGATATGAATCTGATTCATATTTATCAGATTCTGTGACTAAGGTCACAGAAGAAAAGGGCATGTTGAGAAAGCATTGTTGACTTCCAGGCAATCCAGTGAAATTCCAAATGGCCCCAGGGGGTGTTAGCAGGAGCCATAGGCAAGAGTTTCCATGGCTCTCAGGAACTGACTCCTTTGCAAGCCTGCTCCATGACTGGCAACAGTAGCCCACTGACAGCCTCTCTCCTCATCCTGGTCAAATGAAGCAAAGGCATTTCAGAGCAGGCAGCTAGGTCCAGGGTCAGCGAGTCTATGTGTTAGTTACTGTTTTCCTTTCCTAACCCTAACCCTAACCAAAATCCTTCCTTTACCTCACAATAAGCTTAAAAGAAGTCACAGCTGTTCCCCAATACCCACAGAAAACTGGTCCCCAGACTCCCATGATTATCAAAGTCTACAGAAGTCCAGATTCCTTAAGTAATACACATGGTATTTGCCCACTCACAATCCTCCTGTGCACTTCATAAAATATCTAGATTGTATGTAGCATGCCCTTTAAAGTTGATATTTGATAGTTGTGTGCGGATTTGTTTAAGAAATATGTTTTCAAGTATATTCAGTCCTGGGTTGTTTGAATCCATGGTTCGAAGGAAAATGATTTCCTTGGGTCAGAGCTTCAGTATGTTACTGGAGAATGTCAAGGGTTTACCCTGGGGTAATTTCTGTATTTCTACATATTCCATAAGCAATCTTTCTTGGTTATAGAAAAATGGTTTTCAGGACATTTTCCTAGGCTCAATGAAACTCCACAGCCCAGAAAACACATGTTATGGGAAAAGCTTCAAGCAGGGGAGATGGGATTTCCTGCTAAAATAAACAAAACAAAACAACAACAAAAACCCTCACACGTTTTAACAATAACGTGGGGCTGACTTAGTGCTGTGGGAGAATCGAGAGATGAGCCTATCACTTGCGTTGCCAAATCTTTTCTAAAATGAACCAAATACCAGCACAGTGGGGATGACCTGGTTCGCTCCCTGCCTTTCTCCCATGTGGCAGCGCATCTATTTTTCTATTTTATTTCCATTGTGAAAATTATATATTAAGTACTTTATGGTATTATGAAGCCAATCAGTAATGTTATAAATAAGTGTGTTCATCTAAACTGAATTTGAATTGCCTTAGAAATCTTTATTACTTAGTTGGTATGTAACGGAAACTTTCAGATTGTACTAACAGCCTATTTCATGTGCATGTGTACGTGTGTGTGTGTGTGTGTGTGTGTGTGTGTGTGTGTGTGTGTGTGTTCTTGAAACAGGGTCTAACTATGACCTCCTGACCCCACTGTCTCACTACAGAGAATTCACCCTTATGTGAATTGTTGTCTTTCTCCATGGCTGTGACAGAGAAGCACAGAGCTATGTCAGGTAGACCTGGGTCAGGATAGTCAATCCAAGTTGCATAATATCCTGTTTTGTAGAACAGAGTTAATAATGCTATGACACACAGTGAATGGATTTCCATTAAGCCTCCCTTAGTGTCTGGCACAGAGTGAGTATTTATTGTCAGTTGACAGTGTAGCTGTGATGACTATTATATTGTTATTTGATTTAGCATTCTCAGCTCAGCTATGTAGAATTCTAGTTGGCAAGGCATTCTCAAAACCCTGATTTCGGTAGAGTTCCCTCATGGCCTTCAAAGCAGGCAGACATCCCTTCCCACTTCATAAGAACAATGGGCCATTGGGTGCTTTACCAAGCTGCCCGAGAACCAGCAGGTAGAGAGAAGTTGTCTACAGATTCTGTCATCTGGCCACTATGCTGCCATGTTAATCACCCTTGTTGCCCTTTTATTAGAAATGCCAAGAATCTCTTTTCTCATCTTCAGGGAGGGTAATCTTACCTGGCCCTTACAAACACCCCTGCTTCCTGAGGATACGCTCCCCTAAGATTGTCCCTTTCCTGGGCATATGCACTTCTTATTTTAAGTTTGTTTTAAAGCACTGAGTGAGTAATGCTTTGTAGTATCCAGTAGGAGCCCGTCTGAGCATTGGGAAAGCGATTTTTCAAACAAACCTTCTCTGGGCTCAAGTGCAAGCACTTGTGGTTTACCTCTGCAAAACTAGGCCAGTATTTGCATCTAGAACTCAACAAATGTGTCTTTGTTCCAGTGGATCTGAAAGCTCTTAGGCATGAGCCAGGAGCCTTCCCCATATTGGACCTTACAAGTAAAAGACAAAGGGCTTTGGAATAATTAAACAGAGCACAATTCTGCATTCCATTTCCATGGGACTCTAGCCCGAGTCTTAATGCCAGTAAATAGAAGATAGTTAAGAGCCTGCAGGAGGTTTAGAAGATTAGATTCCTAATCTGTACTCAAGAAGATAGGCCTGCGAATGCAGATGTGTTGGTATTGTGAGTCTGTTTTCTTCTTAATAGCCAGAATATGGACCTGTGGGTAAATACATGTAAAACTCCCTGACAACATTCTTTTCATCTCATCAGACTAAATAGAACGAGACACAGCCAAATGAGTCCAGCATCCTTCACATGCAGATGAGATGCTAGTCCATCCTGTAGGATATTTGACTTGTGAGTAAATACCTGGCATAGGAGTTTCTTAATAAATAAGACATTACTGACCTGTAGACATGTCTATACAATCACGAGCAATTCAACTTTTAACGACCACTTCTCTCCAGCCAAGACATTTAGAAAAGAGTTTACAGGAAAGGACCGCCATCTCTGATGTCTGTCCACATTTGCAAGAACTGGCCCGTTCTCGAAAACAATCACCCTTCGAAGGGTGCATTAACATCCTTGGGTGGTTCATTTGACCATCAGCTGGGTTCTCTCCAGAGAATTCTGAGCATTTGAGTCTCCTTCAGTACCCTGCCAGAGTTCTGAAGGCCTGCAGAGTGTGGTTCCTCTGAAGACAGAGATCACAGGCTGTCACAGATGAGTTCTCAGAGCATCCAGTACAGGATAGAGGAGTCAAAATGGTGGAAGGCATAGATATGGATCCACAGCTGGTGCCCAGTGACTGCCTCTTGCCTGCTGTTTCCTGTCCTGAGTGTCTTTGGCAAAGATTCTTCATCAGTCCTTGTGATCTAGCAAAGAATCACCAGTAACCATTCACATCACACCTGTAATGGGCTTCCCAAACATTTCTAAATTTTCAAACATTTTAAAATTCTATGCAAATAGAACTTGCACTTTGCTTGCCCTTGGCCTCAGTTCTGTGCTCTCTGACCATTTTCCTTGTTGCTCTGACAGCCATCATTTGCAAGAATGCTTCTGCTTACGAAACAACATACCCTGAGTTGCCTTAAAATCTGAATTGCACAAATCCCAGCCCGTGATGATTTTGGTAATATAGTTAATGCTAAAGTATCAGACTCATGAGGTCTGACTTGCTTATGGATAAGAATGTAAAGTTATGTTCTATATTTAGCTAATCGTCAGTGTTGTTTGCTTTGCTTTTTCCTTCCCCAGAGCACAGAATAAAAATATTAAAAAATATTATACTTTATCTAGATGGTGTTCCGTTTCATAAGATATCATCATTTATTTTAATATAAAGATGTAGGAGAGCATGTATAGCACGTGAGACTGCTACATACAAACCCATCTAGAGATAGGCTAGGAGCACAGAGGTTTTCCTTCTGGCTTGATGTCCAAGATGAAGAAGACTTTGGATGCAAGCTGGAGAAGGGCCTTCAATTCTTCCAGCTGCCAGAGCTGAAACCTGGAGGATTAGCCTGTATTATTCTCTAGAGGGGCTAAAATGAAAAAAGCCACTTTCCCGGGTCAGTATCACCGATTCTTTTGCATGTGTGTAGCACCCCTGACACACAGACGCACACTTTGAGTTACACTTCCGGCGATCCTGACAGGTGTGCAGTGGTTCATTTCTATGCCCTTGTTTCTGTTCTGCCATGAGTTAGAAATTTATAAAAAGGTTAGAAGTGCTTCTTGTTTCCTGAGAATGAGGCTTGTGCTTCAGAAAGTCATATGCAACCCTCTGGAGTCCCTGAAACCTTGTTCTGATTGAGTCAGGTTGCCAAAGGCCTTGGGAAGCAAAACTCAAGTTATCCAGAAACTGGGAGCAGGTGTGTGTGTGTGTGTGTGTGTGTGTGTGTGTGTGTGAATGATAAATGCAGCTTACAGAATTGACCCTGTCACTCTTTGGTAGCAACACTGATGTCATGTGACTTTTCCTTGAGGCAGACACGGACAAACATCTATTTCCCCCAAGATGTGAATACCCAAGGGAAACTAAAGAAATGATTGGCAAACCAAATTTCGATTGGTAAATCAGGGAGTTTACGGGAGTGACATCCTCTCCCATGTTCCTGCCTTCATGCTCTCGGGGTGGGACTGCAAATCTCCCAACTTCCCGTGCTTCCCGGTCCTCCTGAAAGTTTCTTAGGCTTTCTTATAAAGCTTGCTATTCCTCAATGAGGAGGCATGTTGATTCACATTCTGATTCACAGCTACACAACATCTGGAGGCAGCCAGATTCTGAGGGACACCTTTTGGTTCCGACCTTAGGGGGATGACTTTAATTCCAGTAAGTATGTTGTTCATTGAAAGTATCAAGCTAATGTTAACAACAGCTTGCATAGCACTCTTCATAACGACACAAATACTTGCATGTGACTGAATTCTTTGGGTGTTTTGTCTTTCCCCCCAAAGCGTATTTTATTCCCTTCTATTTAAAGTTTCACAAAACATCAGCTGTAGAAAACATCCTCCACATTTTTTATCTTCGTGAAGATGAAGGGTAGCTCACTCTTGCTTCTATTTCTTCCATTGATATTTTAAAATCAGTATAGGTAGAACTCAAAAGTTTTCTGAGTCTTACAGAATTAAGAAGCTGCTGATATTAAAAAACAAAACAAAGCAAAAACTAGGACAATCTTGCTGCCTAAGCTCTAAAGTCAGACTCTTGTGCTTAAGGACAACGAATGAAGTTAATTAACTGTGACTAATAGAGTCGATTCGTTTTCATTGCAACTGAGATGATTATTAAAATAAATAAATACTTAATACAAACTTGGTGGTTGTAAATTTCATACTTTATTAGTGATATGTAATTAAGTATGTACATACAATTTGAATACCGGAGAACAACTTTCTTCTCCGATAACTTCTCTGGATTATTTCTTTTATGTTTTCTGTGCTTTATAATAGGAGAAATACTGAAAACAGCCTTTAATTTTAGCCTAACAGCCAAAGTTAGTGAATTAAAACTGGATGGGGGGGTCCTGGCTTAACCGCCCCCTGTCACCTACACCAAAACACTTGCCAGCCCTTCCTGCCACAGACTTCCACCCTCATATCCTGACAAGACAGAGAAGAGCTTCCTCCCCCCTCTATGCTGGTTAATCAATTGATTTCCTATTTGCTGACTACAGACTGTAGGTACTCTATGCATCAGGCAACCTTTGAAGGGTCAGTTTGACGCAGCAAAAGCAGAAGCAGTGTGGTCCCATCGGCCACTGCAGCAAAGCCGACACATGTTCCCATCTGCCATTGATGTGAGGATTGATCTCTGACTCAAAGGCAGATCTCAGCCTGCCAGGCTGCAGGGCAGAGTACCAAGTAGGTTATTTCAGGTCCATGTGCTTGGGCAAGTCAGGGTAGGGTGTGTCCACAAAGGGTATGAACAATGCAGGGCAATGCATTATTAGTGATTCCCAAAGCCCTGTGTAAGAGGAGAGGATTCAGACACCATGGGGTCCTTCAAAAGATATACCTTAGCTGAGCTTCCGGAGACAGGCAGAAATCTCATCAACTGTCTCTGTATCTTCCTAAGCAGTTTTCACCATTGCGGCGGCAGCTAGGCCGGTGCCCATCCCTGTAGCCCTGTGGTCACACCCAGCCCACAGCCACACAGCACTGAGCCTACCCCTGCAGACCTGCTCCAATGCCAGGCCTCTGCTGCCAGGAGACAGAGAGCTGCACTGGATGGCTTTGTCCAAGCAGTTGGTCCCAGTTTCTGCTCCTCACTGTAAACCCAGTCTTTCTGCTCAAGTCCCTTCAGCCCTCAGCACCGGGTGAGGTTTCCAGCACTGACTCCTTGACAAACCCCCAGACAGCCTTGAGGCCTCTTGGTTTCCAGTTCCGGATGGCTCCGATCCCCCTTGTGATTTTTATCATTCCCCTTGGTTAGGGATTATAAGGTCACAGTGCTCGTTTTATACAAAGACCCCCTTAGTCTATCACACGTGTCTTTTTCCTTTCTTGGCCTCACAGCTGCACACACTCATGTGTACAGAGTGCATCTGAACGTAGAGCTGGGAGTTCCCGATGTACTATGGTCCTTGAGACCGACCACCATGTTTCGTTTTGTTTTGTTTTCCCATTGCTCTGTAGCACAGTGGATGCTTCTGTGATCCACAAACCCCAAATGAAACACAACCATTCCAGGCAGTCTCAGCTGAGATTCCCAACTGTTGAGATCAAGATGTCTATTGCCAAGTGCCTCCACCCATGCCCCAATTCCAGACCAAGATGCCAGCAGGCCTAGGACTTGGCACAGGAGGCTAATTTCGCGTTGTCTTTGACCGAGCTATCCACCTCTTCTGTCATCTTCAAGACCTGAAACCCTCTCTTCCGTGTCCTGTCATCTGCTGGTGAGGCTTCTCGATGATCGTTTATTTGACATCCCACGTTTTTCACTTCCAGTTTTGTTTCAGCTTGGGTTTCCTTTACGGAATCTACTTCTACTTTTATGGATTGAATGTTTCCCCAGTCTTTGAGGTCTTTAAACATACTCAGTTATTAATTCTGAAGCCCATATCTTGTGCTTCAGCTAAATTTCATTTCTCAAGGCCTATTGCAATAGGGAGACTGGCTTCTAGGAGAGGCATATTGTCTTGGCTGTTTGTGAGTGCGTTTCTGTGCTGGGATCTAGGCATCTGGGGTTGTGATATTTGAGGTGTTTCTTGGTATAGGTATCTGGCGTTGTCTTTGTTGGGGGTGGGTGCTCCATTCTTTGGTTACTGTTGCCCGCTCCTAGGCAAGTGTGGTAGCTACGGGTCCTGGTAGGCAGGTAACACATATGGGGATGATCTAGAAAGAAAAGCTGAGGGGGATGGTGGTGAAGAGAGCTAGGGAGACCACATCGCACCAAGAGGTGGTGTCCCCAGGAAGTACAGAGAAAGGAGTGAGGAGAGAGGGATGAAAAGAGGGAGGGAAGGAGGGAGGGAGGGAAGGGTTTCTGAAGCAAGTTGCTTCTGGACTAAGTAAGTCTGGAGAGACCAGAATGAAAAGACTAGGGGGACTCTGGGTGCATACCTACATGGAGAGTCCCTGAGGAATAGAAGTTTTAGAAAAGGTCCAAGCTGAGAGACGCAAATCACAGGCTGGTGTCTTATCTTGAGACCTTATCTCGGCTCCTTCCTCTTCCCTGGTCTGTAACTTCCAGCCACCAGGATGTGGACTGCTTCGCCCTCACCTCTTCGATGTGGTAAACCAGCCGACCCTCAAGCATGAACTCAAACACATAATGTCTCCTTCTCAGCTGTTTCTATCATGTGTTTCGTCATGGGCATGAGGGAAGAAACAAACACAGAGATCCTCTGCTGGAGTTCACCTTTCCCAGTCTTCCCACAGAGCCCTGGGCACATTTACAGACTCCAAGGAGGCAGGGAGAGGTGAAGAGGAGAGACTCAAGAGATAGGTAGGACAGATGCACTTCTCCCGTTGGGTCCTGTTCCGTTTGGTCTTGAGTTCACCTTGTCCCTGAGGAGCTGATGATGGCTTTGAACTTCTGATCCTCCTGTCTTTGCTTCCCATGTGCTTGAACTATAGCCCAGCGCCACGGGTTCAAGTAGAATAATCTCACATCTGTTTTCATGCTCAGTCACTACTGAACTACTGAATTATGGGGGAATTTTTTTCTCTCTTAGCATATGGTTTACTGGTCCTTTGTGGTTTACTGATATTAAATAACTTGATTGAAAAGCAGTTGCTTTGTTGGACCTGTTGATTTAGCACATGCCTAAGCAGCAGTAAGATATTGGCAAGTCAGGGCCTACCGAAGTGTCCTTGGTGGTCTCCTTCGATGTGACTCAACATTGTCTTCCCCAGTTTGTTTCATGGCCAACAGCAGACCTTCTAATCACTGGTTTTAAAAACTGACTTTCTGTTGTTTACTTCTTTAATTTTTTTGTGTATTCCAGATGTTAATCCTTTATTATATGTATATCCAAGCAAGGCTGCCTCTTCCTTCACCTGTCTCTTTGGCTATCAAAAAAAAAAATCTGTTTAATTTCATGAGGTCCCATTTGCCAATTCTTGACCTTTTTACTCCCATGAGTAGCTAGATATGCTATTGAGAACGTATTTGCCTATTCTCATATCTTAAAGTATTTGCCCTAGGTTTTTCTAAGAGACTTGGGTCTTAAAATAAGATATTTGATTCATTTGGAGCTGGTTTTTCTGAAGAGAGAGAGAGAGAGAGAGAGAGAGAGAGAGACAGAGAGAGACAGAGAGAGAGACAGAGAGACAGAGAGAGAGAGAGAGAGAGAGAGAGAGAGAGGACTTAAATTTTCATGAGGTTTGCAGTGAACATGTAGACTTCTTTTTGTGGAATAGCCATTTCCACAGTATTTATCCAGTCTGTGAGCATGAAAGCTTTTTCCCATTCTAGTGTCTTCTTCAATTTCATAGAGTGTTTTTATGAGTTAAATTTGTTCTTTCCTACATGTACAAAAAGTCTATTGCTCGCTCTCACCTTCTACCCTCTTGAATCTCTCTAACACCTGTTTACTTCCTTTCCTATAAACCTCTCTCACATTCATGTCTGGTTTGTTTGTTTGTTTGTTTGTTTTGTGACCCACTTGGTTTAACCAGGGTAGCCCGTGCAACCATGTGTTTACAACAACTATCCTTTGGAGGCTGGTAGGCACAACATGTATGTACAGTTGTGTGTATTCAACCAGAGACATGACACACAAACTTTGATCAGACGTCATCGTGTAAGACATGGTCCTTGAGATTCTCATTGTCTTTGCTTTAAAGCTTTCTCTCCTGGGGATAATTTATCTCCTAGTTTGTCCTCCAGATTCTACCAATAGGCAGCAGTTTGCTAGTAAAGGGTGGAGACCATGACCCATTCTCCTTTCATTCCAATTGCTTACAGGTATAAACCCAATGCAGGTGACCATAGATGTTGAGAATTAATGATTGTGGTGGTGTGTAAGCTTTAGATGCTAGAGTCTAGAGTGGCATTCTGAAACCCTTGCTCTGTCTTCTAGCTCTTAGAAATGTCCCTTTTGCAATGTCCCCATTTTAGAGGTCAGTGACACAATCAATAAATAGGTTCATGAATAGCCAATAAGTATATAGAAACGTAGTCTACATCACTAGCCGTCCAAAAAAAAAAAAAAAAGTGGAAATCAAAAGTACAACAAGGTTCCATCCCACCCCAGTCAGAATGGCAGTCATTGAGAAATGAGTCACAAGAGGGACTGGGGAGAATATGGGACCCCTGAAACGCCATAGTGACAATGTAAACAACTCCGGCTACTACACGAAGGTCAGTGTGGAGCTTTCTTAAAAATCTAAAACTGGATGCTCGTCCACAGGTCCCAGTCAGTATTTACCCAAAGGACTCCAGGTTAACATATGACAAAACCATCCTGGTGTCTAACAACAGAGGACACCAGGTTATAGGTAAATTTATTGACATAGGTAAATAAAATGAATTTTTCAGCCATACAAATAGAGAAAGTTATGTCACTTGTAGGAGGATGGGTTCATGTTTAGGGAATGAAGACTCAGGAAGACAATACGTTTTTTTTATTTTTCTTTTGTTGGTGTCCCATAGATTTTATAACAAAAAAATCAGGTACATGCATATGATATGAGGGTTGAAATAAAAATGTCTAGCATACAAAAGGGATTAATGAGGAAGTAGCGAGTGTAGAAAGGGAGAATCAGCATGTAACACATGCTTACACAAAAACTAAAGAAACAAATAATTAGAAGAAGGGAACAGTAGAATCTTTTCCTCCTCTAATTTCAGAGTGACAGTCAGGAGAGTGAGCGAGTGGAAAGGAGGTCATAGGCTGGTCCCATTGTTTGACAGATTAAAAGTATATGATCTATGACCAGAACTCACAGTGTAAGACACAACACATGAGAGTATTCATTGCCTTTGCTTTAGAACTGGGCAGGCCAACTAGCTTTCTTCCAGAGGGTAATTTATCTCCAAGGTGACATGTTAAGTAGAGCCATACTTCAGAGTTTGAGTTACAGCCTGTGTAATCTTGATGGGTCAAATGAAATTGGCCATCACTACTGTGCTTCCCCATGTCCCTTCCATGTACGGTGTCCCAGGGCAAACATGGCTTCCTGTGAGTCTTGTGGCATGCCTGTGAGGAGAAGCAGTGCAGAACCATGAGTGTCTGGTTACAAAACATGCTTGGGTTTTAAAGTTTTCTTCAACCAAATGAGTTTAAACCAACTCTTTGGGCTCTACAGGCAGAATGTCCCTTTGCAATTATTGTCTCAGTATCATGACATGTTAACTGAGTTGGAAGGAGTTTGAAAGACCCATGGGATAACAAAGGTGGGGGAGTGGTTCATGGAACAGATGAAAGGAACACACACATGTAGAGTCAAGTCTCAGGAAGACACTATAGCTATTTCTCTTGTTGGTGTTTCCCAGACTTTATAACATAAAAGCATGTTCATATATATGATGTGAAGGCAGAAGTAATAATGTCTAGGGGACAAAGGGCATTAATGAGGGAATCATCAAGTGAAAGTGAATAGAAGACACAAAGCTTAACACCTTTAAAGAGTGTGAACGACATGGAGGATTGTGATACTCCATGAAAGTATTAAATGGAGTGTAAACAATAAAAAATAAACTTAACAGCAAGAATAGGTTATTTAATTGTAATGGTGATTAATATCAATAGCTAACTTTTAGGTACCCATAAGATAACCAAATCAGTGGGCTAGCACGTCTTATCAATGTCTGATGATCTGAATCAGAAATGTCCCGCAGTCTGAGGTATTTTGGGCAGTTGATCTCCAGCCGGTGTTACTCTGGGGAGGTTTAAGAGGTACAGCCTTGCTGGAATGAGTATGGCTCTGGAGACAGGCTTTGAGAATTTACATACAGTCTCAGCCCAATTGCAATTCGGTCTCCGCCTCCTGCTTGGGGTTGAGCTGTGACCCCTCAGCTCCCTGTTCCGGTCACTATGCCTGACCCCTGCCACCATGCTTCCGTGCCCTGACGGACTCACCCCTCTGGACCCATAAGCCGAACTAAAGTCTCTCTTGCTTCTGGTTTAGGTGTTTTTATCGCAGCAGCAGGAACAGTAACTAGCATAAGGTGTACGGCATTGCTCTCATGTTTCAAACACACAACTTCCTAAAACCAAGAAGTAGGATTTAGGCCAGCATGAGTGTCTGACGTCTTATACTTGGTGGTAAGACTTGTTTATACTCTCTTCCATTATGAAGTCTGGATGGTCTTTAACATTAGTGTGCTACTGTCCTTGTTAGGGGACTTATGGTCAGGCCATAGTGCACTGTCTTCATCCTGAACATGCTACTCCTCCACAACTTCTGCCTGGGAGACCCTTGACCCTTCTCTGTGCCCCTTTACCCCAGTAATCTGTCTGTTTGTTCTTTAGAATTTAATTCATGTCTCTCTGAAACGTGTTATTTCTTCCACGGCAGAATTAGGCCTTCATTGCTGCTTCCCTGACCCTCTCCTGCCTCTGCCTCCATTGCGTTTTCCACTTCAGGATAGAAAGGCACTAGTCTCATATTTACAAATACTCTTATCCAACAGAGTATATTGCACAAAGAAAATAGGTATGATAGATGGGCATGGGGGGCACATGCTTTCAATACCAAAGGCAGGCAGGAGGCTCACTGAAGTCCAAGGCCAGTTTGATCTACATAGTAAGTTCAAAGGTTAAACTATAACATACATACACTTGGGGGTGGGGGGATGGATGGGGGAAGGAGAGGGAGAGGGAGAAAAAAGAGAGCAGCCAAGCACTCATATACCTACAATAAAAAGAACAATAAAAAGAGCCTGCGTTCTTTGTCTTGCACAGACTTACCATAGCATTTATCACGGACTATTAAGTAATGTGCCCTTAGTAATTGTGCCCTTCGGTATAAGGACCTTATCAGGTTCTTTTTCCATTCTTGGACCTTAGCATAGAGCATGGCACCGAATACCAATAAATGGTGTTCAGAAGAAATGGAGCCAAATCTTTCCCAGATTGTGCCATCCTCTGCTCACAAAAAGGTTGCCATAGCCGGCTTGGTTTAGGCGCATGCCCAGAGGTGGAACTGATAGGTCGTAAGTGTTGTGAATCTACTTTGGGGGAGGGTGATCTGCACTGCTCTTTATAGCGACTAAGACATTCCATACTCTCACTATGCATACATAGAATTCCACTTTTATCACATCCTCACCAACACTTAACCATTTTCTGCTTTTAATAATAGTACTCAAGTGAAGGAGGCCATTGTTTTTTACCTGGATTTTTGTAATGATAATGATGTGAAAAATCTTTTTGTATACTTGTGTATACTTTGTGTATACTTGTATGCTTGCATGTCTCTAGATCAGTATTTCTCAACCTTCTGGCTGAGACCCCCTTTGGGAGCCAAACAGCCCTTTCACAGGGGTCACATATCGGATATTTACATTATGATTTATGACAGTAGCAAAATTACAGTTACAAAGCATCAATAAAGATTTTATGGTTGGAGGTCACCATAACACGAGGAACTGTCTTAAAGGGTCACAGCATTAAGAAGGTTGAGAACCACTGCTCTACATGAATGTTTATTTAATCTTTTTGGGTCTGGGGGTGATTTTTGTTGCATTGAAGGGGCTCTTCATATGCCTGACATACTTTACAGACATTTCCTGGCACTGTGCAGGCTTCTGTGGAATCCTGATAAAATATTTTATGTCGAACATAGACATTTGCAGTGCTATTTAGACTCTCTCCAACCATATATGATTTTATTTTAATCATGGATATGTGTACATGAGAGATGTGTGGGTATATGCCTATGAGCCCAAAGCCCACCAAGACCAGAAGAGGGCAGAAGATTGACCTGGAGCTGTAGATACAGGAGGTTCTGAACTACCCAATGTAGCTGCTGGGAACCAAACTTGGGTTCTCTGAAAGAACAGTAGATACCTCTAACTACTGAGCCAACTCTCTAGCCCAATATATATATTTTTAATGCTAATGCACCGCTGTGCTCAAGTCAATGACAAAAATCTGACAAAATATAAAATAGCTTTGATTTAAAGTTGTCAGCTACCCAGTCCAGAACTGAAGAAATACAACAGGGATTGTTTCCACGTTCAAGTTCTGTCAAGGGAGACAAAGGGAGCTGAAGACACATTCGTTGACAACCATTCACCATTGTCCTAGGATTTAGAATCATGACTCTTCTACAAAAGAGCCATTGAACATTACTGTTTTTCAGCAAGAAAGGGATGAAAAAAAATTACTTGTGGGGCAAGCATATGAACATTTCCACTCCCGAATTTAGCTAGGAGCTAGGAGCTGTCCCATGGTCAAAATTAGAGGAATGAAAGAAATCAAGCCTGAAAGAAGACCAGGGAAGGGTGTTTATAAGGATGCATGATGCATCCTGAGTGCTGGGTTCTGCTGGTGTCTGCAGTCAGCTGGATACATCAGTGAGGCTGGAGCTCTGAGAAAAGCACACAAGCCCTCATGAGGCTTGACAAGGAAGAGCTTGTGGGTTTGCACAATTTCTGAATCATTCCATCTGGCTACTGGACACTGGAGTCTCCTTTACGTCTTTCTGTATTTAGCCCCAATTGGCCCTGTGACTTATTTTTAGTTCTACGGTTTTCTCCAACGAGTTATCATTAGGTCGTGGAGTCATATGGGTTGTGCTCTACTGTCAGTGTGTGTCCTCTGTACAGGAGCTTAATGGAAACTCTGATTGTCATAGATGGGGCCATGCGAAGGGATTACATAAAAACTCTGTTGAGTCATTGCCACAGCATCCTAACAAAGGGTTAGTTTATGGTGTTTTTTTTTTAACAACAGAAGTTCAGACAAGAGAAAGTCATTTAGAAGGCTCATGAGATTGCCTTCCTGTTGTCATTTTTATTCTGAATTGTGAAACAAGTTCAAAGGAATGATTCAAATAGAAACTTTAATGCAAAACATTACTACTTTATGACTGTAGCTCAACAACAGAATGTCCATTGGGTTGATACAGACGAGAATTAATAATGGCTCATTCATGCACATATGTAGGCGTACTTAAAGGGTATATGTAGGAATATTAACCACAGTCATATCTAGCTTTCTTGCTATGAGTCCCTCTTTACTCAGTCTCTGACTTCTCATGAGTGATTCGTTTGGAATGAACTCTTTGTGGCCTTTCAGACACACCAAGCTTTCAAGTGTTTCTTATTGTTCTTATTCAACACTCCACTCTGCCCACTCCTCACCTGCCTCTCCTCTAAATAAGCTGTTGCAGAACTACTAACTAACCTTTGTTTTGGGTGATTTATCTGGTGAGTTTATATTAAAAGAGAGAGGCACTTGGAAGAAGACAGCCCTCAATGACACAACAGATGCGAAGGTAAAGCGTTGCCTGACCCCTGAGTTCTCACCCTTGGCTACCACTGGGAGCTACATGATGTGGGGTCAGCCCGTCAAACTCACTATCCCTCAATGTTTTCTTCCTTTGCAAAGAGAAACAGGACAGAAATTGCATGGTTTCAAATATATTTTCATGGTGAAGTTCCCATTTTCAACTTAAATTTGCATACTACTAATATCTTCTATTTCCAAACTGAAAATTGAGATGTTGTAGCCATAAGAAGTTTATTTCTGTTCAAATTCCTGTTAAAGCTCAAAGAAATGTAAAACAAAAGGCCCTTTCAGAAAAACCTGCCAAATTTTATATTCAATATACAACCAATCAAAAGCTCATGACCAACAGATGCATGCACCTTTGTTTCTATTAGTTTCTTTTCGCATAAATAACTCCATAAATTAAGTGTGATGTTGGCATTCTCTTTAATTCATACTTTGTGATGGAAAAGAACATTGGAAGTTTCAAAAAGATAATAAAGAATTTGCGTGAAATCCTTAACAAGAGCAGTCTAAAATTAACAATGTTGGAAAAGCAGACACAAGGCGAACACTTGTTTGTTTTCCAGGAAGGGTGGAAGGACTAACAGATGAGAAATCAACTCAGATATGGGAAGGGAGGAGGCTTGCTTTTTCCGTAGTGGACACTCAGAAGCCAGAGTTATCAGAAAAGCTTTGACAGTGCTGCCAAATGTCCATGCTCAGATATCAGGGGCACTGCCATTGCAGAAGAGAGATGTCAGAAACCCTCCTGTTGGGAAGCCATCTCATAGTGGCTATATTTCATGGCCAGTTTATCTAGACATGGAGTGAAACTTTTGAACAGATATTTATATGAAACTCTCTTTGGGATTATTTTCATGATAGTTTAAGATATCACGTATGAAGAGATACCATGACCACAGCAACTCCTATAAAGGAAAGCATTTAATTAGGGCTGGCTTACGGTTCAGAGATTCAGTTCACTGTCATCATGGTGGGAGCACGGTAGTGTGCAAGTAGACATGGTGTAGATAGGGGTTAGAGTTCTCCATCTGTTTCCTCAAACAGCAGAAGAGTGAGCTACTGGGCCTAGAGTAAGATGCTGAAACCTCAAAATCCAACCCCACTGATAGATATATTTAACAAACCACACCTATTTCAACAAGGTCATACCTCCTAAAAGTGTCAGCCCCCCAACCCCCATGAGCCTATGGGAGCAATTTTCATTCAAGCCACTACATCACACTCCTGGTCCCTACTTTCTGGTCCTCAAAGACCTGTAGCCATATCACACTGAAAAACTGCATTCAGTACAACTTCAAAAGTCCCAATAGTCTATCATAGTCTCAACACTAAGAGTCCAAAGTCTCGTCAGAAACTCATGACAGTCTCTTCATTCTACACGCTGTAAAACCAAAATAAGAAAAGATGATCACGTGTTTCTAACATATAATGGCACAGGATATACATTGTCATTCCAAGAGGGAGGAAAGGAGCATAATGAGGAAATACCAGACCAAAGCAAGACTGCAAATCGGCTGGGCAAACCAAACTCTGTATCACTATATCTGAAGTCAAAACACTCTTTGAATCTCCAACTTTTTTTCAGCTTAGTTGACTACCACACACTTCTTTCTCTTTGTCTGGTTCCACTCCCTGTTAGCAGCTTTCCTTGGCAGGTATCCCAGGGTTGTGACATCTTAGGGTCTCCAAGGCAATCCCAACTACACCTTCATAGCTCACACCATGACCTCTTTGGGCCTCCATGCAGGGACACCCCTGGCATGTGCCTGGCCTCAGGAGCTTCCTTTGTCATGGAGGTAGACTCCATAGTCTATTTCCTGTATCCTTGATTATGAGGCAGCACCACATGGCTGAAGCTGCCAAGTTCTGCTGCTTGCTGGGGCTGGATCATGTTCCTTCATTCAATCACATTTTTGCTAGATTTTTGGTTGCATGGTTTCCTTCCTTGCCTAAGCTCGGCTGTTTTGGAACTTTCTCTGTAGACCAGGCTGACCCTGAACCTAGAGATCTGCCGGCCTCTGCCTTCCAAGTGCTGGGTTTAAAGGTATGCATCACCATCACGCCAGGGTCTAAGGTTTTCTTTAATTTCTTTTTACAAGTCAGAAGCTTGGGTTGCTCTGAGGTCACCACTCCCTTTACTCTGCTTAGTTAGCATCAGGCTTCTCTGTAATCTGTTCACACTTCCTGGTGCTCCTCCCCCAGCAGGTACATTTTGTATTCTCGATTGTTCAACTTGCTCCTTCTCACTACAGATCTGCAAAACACTGGCCAACTAACAGCCATACAACAGTCAGTGCTAGGTCGCTGGGAAATGTCTTTTGCCCAGGTTTTTAATCCATAGTTCTTCAATGTCATCCCAGGCATATTTTTGAACAAGGGCAGAAAGCAGCCACATTATTCACCAAAACATCACAAATTAACTCTACGCCACATATATATTCTTCTCTGAAATCTCTTGAGCCAAGTCCCCAAAGTTCCAACTACCCTCAGCACCACAGTCTTCCATGTTCTTGCTAGCACAGAACCTTCTATTCTTCTTAAAGGGTCCAGTTGCTTTTCTAACTCAAAGTCCCAACATCCCCATCCCTCCAAACAAAAACAGGGTCCAACATATCACAGTGATTCTTGGTACTAATTTCTATCTTGGTTAGGGTTTCTGTTGCTGTGAGGAGACACCATGACTATAGCAACTCTTATAATGGAAACCATTGACTTAGGCCTGGTTTACAGTTTAGAGTGTGGTCCATTGATGAGAAACATAGTGGCATACAGACAGACATGGTGCTGGAGACAGCTGAGAGCTCTACACCCAGGCAGTAGGGAGAAAGAGTAAGTCTCTGAACCTAGGTTGAGCTTCTGAAACTACAGAGTCTTCTCCCACCTCCCAGTGACACACTTCCAGCAAGGCCATACCTCCTACAAGTGCCACTCCCTATGAGCCTATGGGAGCCATTTTCAAACCACCATAATTAAATATATAATAATAAGTAAATAATTGGTAGTTAAACGTATTTAAAGCTTTGGACTATGTGTTGATTTGTTGCTGCCTCTCTGATATATATCACGAGGTGAAAACCATTCTGGCCTTCTTCCCAAATGCAGCTACGGATGAATAAGCAGCTGAAATTCTAATTTAGCTAAAATGGTATTAGCAATTTTTTCACACTGTTTTAATTCTTGCTGCTTTTCTGAAACTAACCACTATAAACAAACATTATTTCTAGCTATTTAAACCAGTGACATGGCCCTGTCGTTTGAAAATCAGAAAAAGCATCCTACAATACTCAGATTCATTCCTACTTGCAGGAGAGTCCAGAGTGGCACGCATAGCTGTTCTATGAAGTTCATACAAATGAGCTGACTTGGTTGACAGTCCAGTGTTCCGGGTCCTGTTCCAGCCACGTTCTGAATCCAAGTGTAGTTAGTCTTATAGCTCTGAGAGGTGAAAGAAGATTACTAACCCCTGTTGTACAGACAAGAACTGACTCTAGTCTGGCAGAGCTCATCTGAGCAAGAACAGAGGTGTGTGTGGCACCGTGTGTTCTGATGGTTCATCTTTTCAGTGTTGAACTGGAAATATGGGGGAGATTTAAAATGATGAGTCTAACAATAACTCTTAAGTTATCTAACAAATATTTGCTGAGTGGTGGCTATAGGCCAAGCACAAAGATTCTCTGCTTTCTTAATGACAAGGGACATTCAAAGAAAGGCAAGTGTCTGCCATCTACCTTCATGAAAATCCTTAAATGGGGCATATATGTTGGACACACACACACACACACATATATATATATATGAACATGTGCATACATTTTAAAAGTAAGTGAGCCTTTGTTTTTTTTTCTCCATACCGAAAGGCTCACTGTAGTGAACTATATTGTTCACTACTGAACCACATGAAGCAGTAACAGTTGACAGGAGGTAAAATCCTGTCCACGAGTTGTTTCCATTTGCTTTCAACAGTTATATTTGTTTCCCAGACCATTAACTGCTTGGGATAGATGAATGCCTTCCAATTTAGAAAACTTCCTTGAACATGCAGGCCTCACTGGAGTAGGCCTGAGGCCTATTGTGCATGTGTGCATACGCACGCGAGCACACGAGCGTGTGTGTGTGTGTGTGTGTGTGTGTGTGTGTGTGTGTGTGTCTGTGTGTCTGTGTGATGTCAAATGCACTGAAACAGAATAAAAAGGATTTTTGAAGGTATTTAAAGGAAGAAAGCTTGAGTGAGAGAGAGGGGTGTTTCATTGTCAAAGGCTAACATTAGTTTAGTTATGGAGATAAAGTGGGTAGAATTCCATCTGCCTCTGCCTCTGCAGCAGGAAAAACAGCAGCATGTCTGCCAAGCAGCTCAGTGTTTTCAGAAGCCAGTGGACTTGGAGGAAAGTCCTTCAGGACTGTGCAGCCGAGTGGAAGCAAAGCTGCCCCTCCGTCTCAGCACTATCGATGCTGTGCATATTTAAAGTGAAAGGATGTTTATTTCCTGTAAACTCCAGTTAAATCAGTCATCCGGGGCCTGGGAACTCCATTTATATCCCAGTCCTGCTGGGTCAATATCTTGGCACTAACCTGCCATTAGCTCTGTATAGGTGTGTGTGTGTGTGTGTGTGTGTGTGTGTGTGTGTGTGTGTGTGTGTCTGTGTGTGTCTGTGTGTCTATGTGTGTCTGTGTGTGTCTGTGTGTGTGTGTGAGTCTGTATATCTGTGCCCCTCTGTGTGTGTGTATATGTAATTCTATGTGTCTCTCTGAGGGGTGTGTGTGTGTGTGTGTGTGTGTGTGTTTATGTGTGTCAGTCTATCTGTGCCCCTGTGTATGTGTGTGCATAATTCTGTGTGTCTCTCTGTGGTGTGTGTATGTGTTTGTGTGTGTGTGTGTCAGTCTGTCTGTCTATCTGTGTTCCTCTGAGTGTGTCAGTCTGTCTATCTGTGTATGTGTCAGTCTGTCTATCTGTCTATATGTGTCCCTCTATGTGTGTGTATGTAATTCTGTGTGTCTGTCTGTGGGGTGTGTGTGTGTTTGCATTGGTCTGTCGGTCTGTCTGTGCGCCTCTGTGTGTGTGCCTGTCTGTCTGTCTGACTCTGTGTGTGTCAGTCTATCTCTCTGTGTGTGAGTATGTGTGTCTTGGTCTATCTATCTGTGCCTCACTATATGTGTGTATGTGTGTGTAATTCTGTCTGTCTCTGTCTGTGCCTCTCTCTCTCTCTCTCTCTCTCTCTCTCTCTCTCTCTGTGTGTGTGTGTGTGTGTGTGTGTGTGTGTGTGTGTGTGTGTGAGTGTGTGTGTTGGATGGATGGAATCAATAACATCTCTAACAGAGAACATTCAAGAACTTCTGTGGTTTAAAGAATCCCACCAAATTCCTGGGGAAAGTTCACTTCTATTGTTAGATAATAAGAACTGACCACACTGGCCCTTTAAGAGGTCATTAGGCCATGAGAACTTTGTTGTTCAAGGATTAATGGGTTTACCCCCAAAGTAACCCTGTTACAAAGGCCAGTTTGACTCTTGTCTCACCATCTGGACCCCTTTCACCATGTGATGCTTAGGCCATCTTGAGACTCATCAGCAAGAATGCTCATGAGATACAGACTCTTCACCCTGGACTTCCTAACCACCAGACTGTAAGAAAAACTCTCCTTTCTTTATAAGTCTCCCAGCCTATGGTTTCACTATAGCATTAGAAAATGGACCAGAAGACCCTCCAGTTGGAGACTGGGCTGTCTCTTGTCTGCTAACCCATACATTCCCCCAGTGAGGCCGGTGGGCTGCCTTCTCTGTCCACAGCCGCTCCCTAATTCCCGTCCAGAACGGCTCATTATCAGAGCTCTCTTTCTCTGCTCTTAAGACCTTTCACAACACGGGTTCCTTCATACTTCTGCTGCTATCCCCAGAAGCATGTGGAGAGCCCAGGATATCTTGGACGTCTAATATGCATTTACAGTGCATGGGGTCCCCGTGGCCTTTCCTGTCTGTTGTTTTTAGCTGTCATTTCCTTCTAAAAACAGTAAAGAGGAAACAGGATAAATGTGCCCCCCTTAGACTTATTATTTCTTATACGGCATAAAAGCCCAGCGAGAAAGGCTGAGTTACAGACGGTACCACCAGTACCACCGAGTTGCCTGCCTCCCATGGTGTCGGCTACATTGGAGGTACACAGAGGTGAATGAGATTCATCTGCAATTCTCAATGTCATTTCATTGAACTGTGCTTACGTTATAGCCGAGCTGTGCTCCGCTGGGGGAGGGGTGCGGGGCGGGAAAGGCTCATTCCGGGCCGCACAGCTGGGGACACACCGAAAAGAGCTGTCAGGGAGTCCTAGGCAGAAGTGGGGGCAGATATTAGTCACGTGACTTACGTGACTTACTCTCCTAGGACAGAAGTGTTTGAAGTACGGAGCAGCCTCTGCAGCAGCAAACAGGAGGCGGGCAGAAAAGGAAAGCCCAGAGCTTGTTATCCGGAAGGGGAGGCGGTTTGTCCCAGCTCCTTTCCTGGTGGTCATATATCTGAAGTGACAGGATGGCCTCGTACTGTGCAAGAGGTTATGTTATTCTTAAAGTCACAGAGAACAGCAAACCCTCTTAAGTGTAGTTGGACACGAAGTACCTACCACACTCTATTAAAGCACCTACAGCCGGCTGGGGAAAATCGCTGTCAATGAGACAGAGTGTGCTCCCAAACGCTCTCTAATTGATTTACATTATATAACACGGTAAAAGCTTATTAGAGAGGTGGCCGGCTGTCACCTAACCTTGGACAAGAGCAGAAGCAACCATGGGAAAGGAAATTTAACAGTAAAACTCTCCAGACGACTAAATCTCAAAGAAAGGTTCTCGATGCATGGAGACAATGTTACTGAATTCTTTCATTTTAAACACTGCCTATCTTGGGAAAGGGGCTGTTTGAATCCTTATCAGTATCTATGGCAGTTTGCTGGAACTCTCCTAGGCTGAATTTAATGGAAATCACCTTTTAGGTGGCATTGATTAATTATTTTCAGGCTTAAAACACAGCTTGACATTTTTTTTACCAATATATGTGCTTTATTGTAAATAAATTTTCAAAAGATCCAAAGAGAGCCAGAAACATTCCTTTTATACATAGCATATGCTTTATAAAAGAAAAATGGTCAAAAATGAAGTCCTTTGGATTGTGGTGTGGACCGTCTTGGACCTGATGAAGTGTGTCCTCACCATGTTGCCGGAAGGGTGGCACATGTGCCTGCTGTCCCTGCCGCCGTTAATCAGACAGCTGTATGCACTTTCCAATTTACTAAAAAGTAAAGTAAAGCAAGCAGACTTGGAAGACTTAAGCAATAATCTTGTATCAGACACCAGCAACCTCTTATCATAACCACTAAAAGTCCCTCGTGAAAAATAGACTCTCAGGAGCTGGAGCGACAGCTCAGCAGTTAAGAGCACTGGCTGCTCTTGCGGAGGACCCAGGTTCAGTTCACAGCCCACAGAGCAGCTCACTATCTTCTGTAAGTCCAGTTCCAGGGGGAATCAGACGCCCTCTTCTGGCCCACATGGCTACTGCAATGTGTGTGGTACACCTACATAAAAACAGGTAAAACACACACACACATAAAAAAAATTAATATTTACATCTAAATATTAAATAAACTTTAAGCTTGCATCCCAAAAAGTTAGATTTCATAATAGGGCATTCATCTTTGGACCTGCACCATTAACCTCCTTTCGTGAGATGTTGATATATGAAAATGAATCCATGTTGAAGACTTATGAAATACACAACAGTGGGAGAGTCCTTTCTTATAAGACGTTAATCCAGAGATCCAGTAATATGAACTGTGGGGTTTATCTTGACAGGTAAATCAACTTATTGCTGAGCAAAACAACCAGACAATACTGTCCTTGTTACAGAGCCACAGGTGTTTAAAAGGCTAAGCGTGGTAAAGGGAGAGACCTCAGCATCTTCCGGCAGGAGTGGATGGGAACAAGGAAGCAGAGCAGGGAGGGGGGAGGGGGCCGAGTAGACGGTAAGGCAGGTGCTTAGGAAATCAAAAAGAGAAATAGAAATCTACAGTGAAAAGCAGCTGCCCAACTAAGTTTTTATGGCCCCATTAGAGTAAGATTTCTAACTTCCTGTTAGTCACAGATGGAGAACTTATCCCAAGACATAGTTTTTAGTAGAATGCATTTAAGGTTCTGGATACAGCCCTGCTCTGAAAGGCCATTATGTCCAGATTAAGCACAGGGAAACTATGTCATCTCAAACGAATCCCTGCTATCAGCCTCAGAAAGTATTTACAAACCCCACCAAGATCTACAGCAGAATTCTATCCCGTGTTTCTGGAGTTGCCAACCAGATCGCCTCAGAAATTCTCATATGGAAGTGCCTTTAACTGGTGTAGCCGAGTGGTACACACCTGTGAATTACGCAGCCGTGTGCTCCCTGATCACTGTTGCACGCCTCTGTGTGATATCACACCTAGAAAGGGAGCTTGTCCCCTCCCCCTTGTCCATGGGAGTATTTCCTAACATATCCACTGGCTTCCTAAATTTCAGGCATATATATTCAGAATCCCATATGTGTGTGCTGACCCACGCACACGTACCTCTGATGAAGTTGGATTTGCAAATCAGACACTATTTTTGGAACTGAGTTGGCCACAAGTAGCTAGAAAAGGAAGCCACAAGTAAGGAGGCCCCCAGAGGGAAGCTTCTAGATAGGAGTGTTAAAAACTTACTGAAATCAAACAAGTGACCGATGAAAATTATAGCACATGTATGTTTATAGCATAGCATGGAAGTGGCGAATACAAAACCATAGAATTTAAGAAAAAAACAAAAAAAAAAAAAAAACAAAAAAAAAAAAAAAACAGGACAACAATGGAGGCTCTCCTAAGCAAGGGCGCTTCATATCTTAGTAGAAACTAGTAATTTTCATAGTTGCACCACGACACAGATTCTGCGGACAAGCATACCAAAGTGTTCTGTTGCTCAGACTACTCCTTGTGGGCTCTGTTGCTCCCACAAGGGGGTTGCAGACGGTGTGAGGTAGAGGACTGTCACATTGTCACTGACTTTGTTTCTCTCCCAATACCTATCTAGACAGTAGCCAAGACGTCTTGTGATCGAAGGATGAGCATCCAGGAGAATCCCAAGCGTTTAAACTCTGCCTTGTCTTTGTTGGGTGGCAGCTGTGGTCATCCTGTACCCTGAGCCGTTTAGCCCGACACACAGGGCCTGACCCCCCCAACAGTGCAGAGATATGGAGGTGCCAGCAGTGTCCTCTCAGTGTGTCCCAGGAGTATAACTTCACAGTTTTCCTTTTTTCCTTTTTGCATAATGCAACCCCTCCCAGCTACCTCCTCTCAGCAGCAGTGGTCCCTAGCTTTTTCTAGTAGAATCCCAAACATAACCCAGTTAATTTTTATTTTTAAGTTACTGTTGACTCCAATGTTCCACCTTCACACAGGAAACTCCAGACTCCAGATCTGGCTTTTGGGGAGAGAGGGACTTGATTTCTGATAAGATTAGCTTTTGAAATACGAAATATAGATTCTAGTGAGAGGGATCTTTCTAGCACTTTGAGGGACCAACCTGACTAAATACTTCAAAAAGTTAGTCACCCCACTCACCAACAAGGCATTGCTGTTCTGAAATGCCCTTCCATTTGTCAGTTATTTGTAATGGAAAACTTACATGTCTTTGGCACATTTGCTGACTTCCGTCCTTTTAATAGCTTGTTCGATTCTTCAGCATTTAATCAGGGAACAACAGCTTCCTACTCTATTACCCCATTTTTCAACTCATCAGTTGACTATATATACTGGACAAGTGTAATACAGACTGTCCTGCTTTGCATGGGAAATATATGCCAAAGCTCCTACCCCTACAAGTTGGCAGAAAGCATGAATAAATAGGACCTAAACACACACGTGTTTATATATTAACTATGTGTCATAATAAAAGCTATGTAAATGTGTGGTCTCTCCCTGTATATGTTTCAGAACTTTGTTATACTATACTTACAACTGTCATGATGAGTTGACGGTAACATGCTTCAGTGACAACACAGAGTGAGGTAGATTGCAATAGTTGGGTAAGCTGTCAGGCTCTCATATAAAAGCTACTTGACCACAGGCCCTGGGACACCTCCACACCATCTAATAGCTGAGATAGGCACTGAGCAATTAGCAGGTGAGTAGTATATACAGTGTGGATCCGTGGGGAAGAGGATGATGGACATCCCAGACGAGGACTTCATCATACTACACAGGATGCTAAGTAGCTCTAAACATGCACATCGTTTATTTGCCAAGCTCTCGTTTAACACTTTCAGTCTATGTCTGACCGGGAGTAACTAAAACCATAGGAAGAAAAACCAAGACAAAGGGAAAAAGGTACCCATGCATTGTACATCTCCCTTGGGAGGTGGCCATTTGAGGAAATCACGTGCCAGTCAAGGGAAAACTATGCATTAAATAATAGGAATAGTTTCCACCCCTCTAGAAATAAACATGGTATTTCCCCTTGTTCTTACCACACCACCACAGAACACTAAAAAGAAAGAACTTGGTCAACATTTTCAAAAATAATTTTCAACTAATTTTGTTAAAGAAAAAATTAGGAGCTATGTGTTGAGAACCACATTTTTAAAGACATCATAAATCAAAATATATTTTATGGTATTATGCATACTCTGTGAGTTCTGTTAGTGACAAATGTCACCGTGTGTTGCTAGCACTGAATCCAGGTCTTCATTAGGCTCTGCAGTGTCTGAAAAAACATTAAGGACTAGAGGGTCTGGAGTCACAGTGAAGTAGCCCTTGCATCGAGCTATCTCCACTCAAGACATTGTTTTACATAATTAGACTTTTTCTAAGGGTCACTGACAGATTTCAGTACAAGTCAAATCTAGATTGCTTTAAAAAATGAAATGCATTTACTCTTAAAGACAACATTCCTTCAAGGGCTCTAACTTATTGTCTCCCAGCCTTTGAACTTATACAAACTAGAAAAGCAACAAATCTATTCAGTCACGGGGACCAAGCCTCTGGTGGTAGTGAGTATCACATGACAGAAGCTCATCTGAAGAAGCTCAAGGATGCTGAGGAATCCTCCGACAGACTTGAGGAAAGCAGACAGCTCTAAACTGCCGTCTTTGCCAGTTCCATGTCTTTGAGAGTTCGTATGTTAAAGAGAGGGAAAAAAGCAATACCTAGTGTTTGTTTCATTAAATGACTTAGCTGACCTTAAAAGCTCACAGCAGATAGAACCCAGGGCCTTGGAAGAGATGCTATGCTGTGTGAGGACAGAGACCTCCACTAAATATTTGTAAGCATTCAAAGGCTTCCAATGCAGAATTCCACCCAGACACATGGTCTATAGCACCTTTCCCCTGAGTGGCACTTGGAATCTAGAAAACACTCTCCCTTGTAGTTTACCTTTTGTCCTTGTGAAGAGAAGAGAATATTCTTCTCTACATGTGACCCATGAGGAACCTAGGTTACGGAGGTTATGTGGCTCTTAACTTCTCTACCTGTCACTTGCAGCTGAAGTTTGAATTTTAGCAGAATGTTATTCAGACTCAGCTGAACCAAGATCTAAGAAATGTAGAACTGGCTTACATAAAATGATGTTGATGATGAAGATAATGATGGTGATGGTGGTGGTGATGCTGCTGATGATAGTGATGATAGAAGCTAACAGTCAGTAAGTGTTAATTATTTGAGAGTCACCATCAGAATTTACATCTGTCCCTGCATTTCATCCTTGTCAAAAACTTCATGAAGGAAGTAACATTATCATCTCAAGCGGAAACTTAAGGGTCCTTTGGAAAGTCGGTTGGAGGGTGTTTTGCTGGGGGTCAAACACGTAAAGGAAGTTTTTGCTAAAGCAGACACAGGTGAAAGGATGTTTGGCTAAAGCAGACACGTGAGGGGACATGAGATGAAGAATTCTTCACGAAGAACACACGTGTATTAATCTGACTTACACTGTGTATGTTAGCTGCATTTGTCAAGACCCCATAGAGAGAAATGCACCCAAAAACTTCTGGTGGTTTGCTGCCGTTTCTTACTAGTTCCTCAGACTTGGGATGATCGATCGGCACAGTGATGTCAGCTGAGACAGACATGTGGTCAGGGAAGACACGTGGAGGACACGTGATGCTTGGCGGGAGTGTAAATAGGACTCGATGGACAGCGCTGGAGTCTGAAGTAGGTTTGCTTACAGAGCTAGCAGTTCAATGCTTGCGGGTCTTTGTTGATCTTTGCTTCACTGAGAGAGGCACAGCTGGGAACGTCTGGCGTCCCTCCCTGGTCCCTCCTGCTGACTGAGCTGAGGCTGAGGCCTGGCTGTCACAGCTGCCACCACTGTTGACTCCTGTTTGCTATCCTGACCCTACCGAGCCCCCACGGGTGACCTGTGGACTGAACTGCCAATATCCAGACAACACAGAGGGGAGCTGCTCCCAAGAACCTTTCTAAATAGAAATAGTCCCCACCCCACCCCGTATCTTTTCTCTCCCACTACCTCTGGTGTGTGGGCTACAAGGGAGGTTAAAGCGTTTAAGAACCGTCATTAAAAATAGGATTTGAAAGAATTAAAGTTACAACATCCTCATTTTATAGGTACTGAGATTGGGTGAATAAGAAGAGAGGTAATTTGTCAAGATTGCAAAGCCAGTCAAACAGTGCCTCCCTGAAAGTCCCCTCGGATCTAGGGAAGGCTGGCTTTTGTACCACTGGTGCCCATTACCCTGTCTGAGTATCCCCTGAAGTACTGAAGCCTGAAGCTGTTCTACACTGGGGCTGTCATAGCAGGATAGATGAATATCAAGGGATCAATTTCCTTATATCAACATCATAAAGCAAGCTGTGTGGTAAGTTAAATTTACCCAGCCTCTATGGGGTAGACAGAGTGAAGAATGTCATACGGTCGTCTGCAAGCAGATGTCGAGATGATTGCAGAGACTGACATCTTCAGTGTCCTGTGAGGCACTGACCTAGTCTCCTCTCATTTGCCAATGTTCTTTCCCAAAAGCACGCTGCTGCATAGGCGAAATCTAGCACTCGGGTGTCAGAGGCAGCAGAGTCCGAAGTTCAAAGTGAACCTCAGACACATATAGTAAGTTTGAGGTCACTCTGGAAGACGTGAGACGTTGTCTCAGAAACAGAAAAAACAATCCCCCCCGAAGCGACAGAATAAAGACATCCAATTAGGGTGTCTAGTCCTAAAAACACGAGGTAGAGAGAGAACAGTCACCCTCAAAACGTGACTCTCATTATGCTGAAGTTTTGAGGAGAAAAAGAGAAACCTAAACCAGACCAGTTTACTAAAGAGACGGAGAGTCTGGGAAAGACTAGCGGGTGAAGACTTTCAGAGGGGTCGGTATGCTTGTTCGAATCCTCTCCCGGACACTGGCAACTTCAGTTGGTTAGCACAAGAGATACAGAGGAATGATCAGATCCAGGGGGCATAATTAGATATATCTGTTAGAACAGTACACTGCATAAGACTTCCAAAACATAGCCAGCCACGTGCTTTAATATGTGTTCATTGAACATGACCGTCAGGGAATGTTCTGAGTAGGAGGGTGCTCCAGGGACTGAGAAAACATGGCAGCCTCACAGCCACATCTTCCCAGGAGCCCGACAACAAACAAAATGGCAAGCATTCTTAAGAGAATTAACCTGCTGCCATGAGAGACGCTGGTGGGGTTACTTCTATTGGGCGTCAGGATAGTTGAGTTACAGGGACTCAGGAAGGATGTTGGCCAGGACAGTGATGTAATAATCAGTATGGTTGGCAGCACTGAGTGGATGCTTTCCACGTGACAAGTAGCGTATGTCATTTCATCTGCAGCTCCATCCTCAAGAGAGTTAATGTCCCGGGGCAAAAACATGAGTCAACATCTTCAGTTCATATATTTTCTTTCTGTACTAACTTGAACCTTGAGACTAGCCATGTGGGGCCCTATGTAAGAAGGTAGGGTCTACGGGAGCATGTTGGAGCATGATGAGATCATGCCAGGAGGAATGGATGGTCAGCACCCATGCGCTCCAGAAAGGACAACAATAGATTGACCAAGTTGACAATTGGAGGGGACATGGACAGGGTTCCTGAGATTTAGTGAGGGGGTAAGAGTATAGTGCTGATCAGGGAGGCCTGTGTTCCAAGAGACAGGAAGTAGAGGTGCCATGCTTTTCCATGGGTGCTTTTGCTGGGTTTCGGCTTCAGTTAAAGAAGGATGGTAGTTGGGGGTTAAACCTGCAGAGAGGCAGACTTTCAGGAAATAACAAAACCCACAGATTTCTTAAGACACCAGGCAGACCAGAGCACATAGCCCGGGCCAGGGAATGGATCCCAGGCAGCAAAAGCACCCGCTCTTCTGATGTGATGGGGAAGAAGGAAGTCAGCATGACGGTAGGCAATGTGGGGACTTGTCATCTGAAGCAGGTGACATTTTATTTTCACCAGGTTGCTACAGATGGAGGTCCCCACGAAAGGGAAGGGCTTGGAAACAGATCCAGTGGAGCTTGAGCCTAGACCTGGGTATCAATGTGTGGCTCTGAGCTCTGGGACTTCCTCCAGTAGCACTACCAGCTGGCTCCCTCGGGTCCGTGCATGCTGTGTGCCACAAGATGTTTGGGTAGCACCTGTTCTGAGCAGATCATCTGGCTTCTCTGTGACAGCCTCCCGCCCAGTTCACAGTCATTCAAGAGCCAGAACAATAGCCAAATCGGCAGTGCCGGAACCCATGTTCAAGTTCATAGTTTAAGAACACCTAAGTCAGAGAGTATCTTAGCCCAAAAATGCTTATGTGGATGACAAAAGCAATTGGGGTCCAGGCTTCTCAGAGCTCATTAATCACTGAAATCCCTTTGCTGTCTGTTTGTAGCACTGTTCTACTGTGGGGGGGGGGTGTGGCGTGGACGGAGGGGGAGATAGAAAGATGGAGGAAAGGAGAGAGGTGTTATACTGCCTCCAGTTCAACTGGGATCGTTTGCAAACAAAACACACAGCTTCTCTGGTGCTGTAACCATTGCTCGCTTAGATGCAGCTCTAAGATGCAGTTAGCCACTCCTACAAGCATACAAAACACAGGATGTAATCAGAGAAGTGTTTGGTAGGGGTCTAGAAGGCTGGATTAGTCTGTAACTGGGTGCCATAAGTTCAAGTCCACTTCTGAGCTATGCCTGATTGCTTCCTAGCAGATAACTTCAAAAGTTTACCAAGACCATGAAGAAATGCTTTCTAGCTCAGAGATGCACCTCCAATTATAGTTCTTCCCATGTCTATGGCAACACAATGTGGCGATAAAGCGCATCTTTGCAATGGTCCCTCTCCTGAATCTCTAGACTGATGGGGGACATTCCTGCTGAGCATGTGGCCCTTAGCAGAAGTCAGCAGAGGCTATGTGGGTAGCTTTAATTCCCACTGCAAGTCCATAGTGATTTATGAAACAGAAGGATCAGATCGTTTTCTTGAGTTTTTAAACTTCACATGGGACATCTAGAGAAGAAATAAACAGTTTGAAAGACATTTAAGAAGGAAGGGATGAGACTAACAATTGCAAGAGTTCTCCAGGCCAGGGCGGCAGAGCACACCAGAATCCTGCTCCCGGGAGGTTTAGGCAAGGCTGCTGGGAATGGGCTGTGGTGTGAGTCCTCTCTCAACAAGCACAAGTGGGGAGTCTCTTTTGAAAGTATACCAAATTTTAAGTGGCAGCATTGAATTACATCAGATAGTGTCATAATCTCTCTGACAGCCTTAAAAACACTTTACAAGTAGCACTACTTGTAGTAGTGAATTACAAGACAACCCCCAGAGGCTGGGGCTGAGGTACTCTGGTCCTTGCCTTTGATTTATTTTATATCTATCTATCTATCTATTTATCTATCTATCTATCATCTATCAATCTATCCATCTATCCATCTATCTATCTATCATCTATCTATCTGTCTATCTATCTCTATCTACCTTTTATTTATTTGTTTTTATTTATTTGTGATTGTCTTGTTTTAAGACAGCATTTCACTCTATAGCCCAGGCTAGCCTCGCATACTTTAGGAGATTCTCTTGTCTCAGCCCCCTGAATGATGGGGTTACAGGTGTGAGCCTGGCTTATCTTTGCCTTCTTGAAATAAAAAGTCTGAAGCCTAGGAAAGAATCTTGGGTATTCCTCACCTCATGGACAAAAAAAAAAAAAAAAAAAGTGATAGTTATTTAAAGACCGAAGTTGCAGTTGTTTCAAACCAGCACAGTTGTGCAGGAATCGGTGTTAATGTCTGATTCTGAGTATACTGTATACTTGACCACTTCATGGTCAGTGTAGATTGTACTCCGAAAATTATTTCATGTTGTTGGAACCAGGAAGGGACTGCACAACTCAAAGACACTGTATAGAACCCCCGGAAGGTCAGCTTGGCTCGGTGCAAGTGGTTTAAATTCTGAACTCTGGGAGTCTTGGGCATTAACTGCTGCTGTATCAAAGCTCTTGTGTCAGAGTCCGTTTGGTTAGTAAGCGGGAAGAACCAGGAAACGGAGAGCTATGGCACAGTCCCTAACTTTGGGATGAGAGGGAAAGACCTGGAGCGGGCTGTCAGCCTGGGTTAGGGTGCAGGGAGGAGCCGGGGAGGGAGGGAAGGAAAGAGGGAGGACGCAGCAGGAGGTGGGGGGGGTGAAGAGGGGCTGGTGGAGCGCAGAGGGCGCCTGGCGGGCGCACCGGGTCCCGCGTGGCCGAGCGTCCCCTATGCTGGAGGCGGTGTGAGTGGCGGCGGCCAGGCTGCCCCGCGCTATGAGGGCTCATCTGAGATGAGCAGCCCACGCAGAGCGGTGTACGCGCCTCTCCGGAGATCGCTAAGCGAGCAGCTGCGGGACTCCGGCGCCAGAGCCTGGGATCTGCTGTGGAGGAACGTCCGCGAGCGGCGGCTGGCAGGTCGGTGTCCCGGGACCCTGGGTGCGGGTTCTGACCAGCCAGATCGGGTACAGTGCTTGACAGCTGGGCTGTGCGCGGACCACTGGGTCCTCCTCCATTCGGGCGGGCCCAAAGGTAGCTGGTGGCTGAGTCCCATATTGGCATTTCCACGTGGCTCATCCCCCTGGGTGCTGGCGAGGGTTTACGGTAGTGGTAGAAACCAGAAGTTTGGAGGAAGACAGGTGAACAGTTGCTGAAAGCAAGCAACCACCCACCACCCCTTCGGGATCTGAAATGTCCGCATAGGAACGGCCGGAGACTTAGGAATCCATTGCCCCAGAGTTGAAGGAAGAGATTGATTATTCCTAGGCGTTCTTACACTTCCTTCTTTAACCCACACTCAGCCTGTGTGCTGTGGCCTCAGGTGTGTGTCAGCTCTCCAGGGACCATCCTCTATCTCCTGATGGGGCCACAAGCACCGTGAGTGGTCTGGGCTTCCCACCCCTGAAGTCACTGTATTACACCTGTCCAGTAAGTCAAAATCGCTGACGCCACCGGCAGGCTCAGGGGCAGAGTCCTTTGCCTGGCGGGAGCTGCCAAGATGGTTCACGAGTTCCGAGAGGTGTGACGGGAAGGGTTTCTGAGATGATCTTGTCTTCTGAGCTTGTCTTCTCCAGTAATAGGCATCCGTTGGAAAAGAATTCTAGAAGGGAAGGTATAAAACCAGGCAGAAGGAAAGGATGCCATGGGTGAAAAAGACCTGAACCTTCAAGCGCCTCCTTTCTTCTATTAAACCCGCAGAACAAGTCTGCCCCCCAACCCCGGCCCCCACACCAGGTGGTGTTCTTGCCTCAGAGCCAGACCACCACATCCCCCCTGTGGCGTAAAGCATTCTGGGTGGGATGCCACAGCCCAGTTCCCTTTGAACAGAACACGCTTATCAAACTGATTCAGTAGAAGGCATTGTGAATGATTCTGATACTCGGTGTAGTAAGTTAAGCATTAAGTGTTTACCCATATTTTCTCTCCAAGCACAGGGGTTCCATTTAGTAAACACGCAAGTGGGGGGGGGGGGGGGCAAACAGACAGTTTAGTCTTCTTAGTCTTGAGATCACCCAGTCATTTTGACTGTTGATCTTTGAAGACCTGTAGGCACATGGTAGTCCCCAGTGGGTAATAGTTAAGCCCATCTGTCTCTGCAGGCATGTGCCTTGTTTTCATATTATGTTACATTGTATAATCTGTCGGATTGATGGTGTTAGGAAACTTCCACAGACAAGTGAGCTTGCTGCTTCATAACTTACGAATTCTTACTGCAAAGCACTCTTGGATAGTGCCTGTGTTGTTAAAGTCAGTGGTTACTCGGAAACAAGAGGCTCTCCAGGAGGGTTGCCAAGGCTGTGCTAGGTTTTCATAGCTGAGACCAAAGATTACTACAGCTCCTCCAAAAAGGGAGCTTGGGAGTAGCAGAGTTTTGTAAATACCTCAAAAAGTATGTTCACATGCATCCTAGACGTTGTGGTTAAAACAGTGGAGGCAGGAATCAGAGATTTTTAAGATCTAGCATATGAAGTTAGATATTAAGGCTAAACATAGCTTTGGAATGTTAAGTGTACGAGTTCACTTGGAGCAGCACAGTTAGTTTTTTTTAAAATGGTGGTATGAGGTTTTAAAATGTTTAATCAGAATATTAATATCTGCTTACCCATAATCTCCTTACCACTCTGCTAACAGCAAATGCCAGAAGGTTATTCAGCTAGGACCAAACAATTCTCTGTAGAGTGGGCTTCAGCTCCTGCTTCCCTAAGCTGCCAGGCCGCCTGCCACAAAACCAAGCCAACCCCATGAAGGAGCTTTTAGATGCAAATTGATTTTCTTGGGTTTTCTTGCCAAAGTAGCTAAAATATGGAACTTTGGCCACGAGACACTGAAATACTTAAGTTATTAATGTTGGCATCAATTCCTGGGGAAAGTGCTCTCTGTCGGTGAAAGTCATCTTTATAAGCCATGGTTCACAGTATCAGAATAGCTATCCAGAGGGCTGTGTCCCAGAGAGCATGCGCTCTGGGAGGGATTCTGTGGAACTTCAGCCTTGTTTGTTTGGGACTTTGTTTCCTTTATTTTCTTTTCTATCAAAAGTTTGGTGCCGGCTTCTCTTCACTTGCTAGACTTTTCTCCTTTACACCCAGTGGGTCGGTGAGGAAAGCAGACTTGGGCTGCCTAGTCAGAGTATCCTGAAGGGACTGGAATCTAAGGAAGCCCATGTTCTAACTCCACATTCTTCATAAAATGGTGCCCAGTCGACTCAACAGAAAGGCAAAAAATAAATATGGCTGAATGAGAAATTAAAGGAGGACACAGTTGCTTCTACACGGTTTTTATTATAGATATCAAGGGAGAACATGGGCAGAGGCATCTGGAAGAGTCCAGGGTGAACAGGACAAGTGGACTGAACAGGGCCATGTTGGGAGAGGAGAAGGGAGAGCCAGAAGCCAAGAGACCAAGAAAAGAAAGGACCATGTACCCCCAAAATGTCTGGGTTTCATAGGAATCAGGTAGAGATTAAAGGATTCTGGGAGGAGCTACTGGCCAGCATCAGCTTTGATATGTTAATAGGCACCTCAGCCATTTGTCCTGATGTTTGAGACCTAACCCAAGTATAACCATAGCAAAACCTGTGCATTTCTGTACCATGTGATCATACATAATGAGAAAAACACATTTCTTAACATAGGTCACGGTGGCATAAAAGAAGCAAGTATGAAAGGCCCAGAGTGATACCAGAGTTCCTGTCACAGAAGAGGCAGCAGGCATCCTTCTGGGTCTTGCCAGTTCTGTGAATTATAACAGCTGAATGAGCTCCCTGGAGACAGACACATTTACCAATGCATGCTTCCTCTCCACCGGGATTCTAATGCCCACGGGGTTACCTCCATAATCATTATAACTGTAGTAATAATTGTTTTATCCCCCAAAAGACAAAGCCGGTTTATTCACAGAAGGATTCAAATTCACATCATCAAGTGTGAGGGGAAGTCTATGCCCATATCTTAGACTTGGAGAAGACATGGGGACTGGCTGAGACCTTCGATTACTGCAACTGGACCTAAAAACCTTCACAATAAAGAACCTGAAAATCTGCTACCTCTTCTGGACAGGCAAGGATAGCCCTCTGCAGCTAACCGAGCCTGTCCTCAAACCATCCCACTGTAATGCTTGGTGTATTAGCTTATAGAGGCTTGAAACAAATCAGTAGTCACGCATCTTGCTTGTTGGAACCTGTAGGTGTTTACTCCACCCATGACCAGAGCAAGGGCAGTTGTAAACTCTAAATGAACTACCTTTTTTTCCCCAAGGAAGGTGAGATGCCCCCAGTTCTCCAGTCAGCCACTGTGAATTCTCCGTGCCTAAGTCATTTAAGTTCTTCGGGCTAAAGCATACCCATTACCCTCTGGCTTTCCTTAGCACTTCTAGATTCTTTTCAAATGTTAATGATTGAGGAAAACCCCAATTGTCTAAAGCTTCCTTCCAGTTCAGACTGGAAGTCCATCCCTGAGTTTGACTGCTTTATAACAATGTTTAGGTAGCTTGTATGTTAATTGATACCAAGCTTTGATCTCTTTCTAAAAATAGTCTCCTGTTAAATCATTTGTCTGAGCCACAGGAAGTCAAAGTGCTGCCAAAAATATACTAAGTTAAAATGCTGCAAAGTTTCAGCTATGTTAGAAACTCAAGTCCACCAAGTTTCAGTGGGTTCTTGTTAAGACAGGTTCCTCAATTCTCAAAGTCAAGAGCAGTGTCCTGTGATATGATGTAAACAGAGATTGGGACTTCAATGCAAAGAGGACGGAGAATGAAGAGTGGTCCATTAAATGTTCCCTACTAAAATCCATGTGCGGTGACGTCACCAGGACCGGATGGCCCCAGCAGATCCTTTCCCTGGTCTATCTTTTTGTTCTATCACGTTGGCATGATGACCTGAAACGTGCTGAATAGTCACAGTCACAGTCCAAGTCAAATGACAAACTCTAAACAGGGCTCTTCACCTAGATTGGATTTCTTTACCTTCACTGCTCTCGGGATCACTGCAGCCTTCCATCAGTACCAAGCCCCCTTGACACTCTACTTCAGATAGATGCAGGGTAGTGTACAGCTCGAGCAGAGAACCACTGATTTATATTAAGTTCCCCACAATACAACTCACGAGTGATAATTAACTCATAAAATGTGGAGCTCTATACAGTTCTATTCGAAACGAGCAGACCTATCCCAATGTTCAAAATCTGAAATGCTCCAAACTCTGAATTTAAAGCAAGCAAGCAAACAAACAAAAAAATAGTAACAGGGGGCAACAAGCCCCATGTCCTCATGGGACGCACTGCAATCAATTGTGTGTGCGTTATAGCACCTTCAGCATCCTATGGGATAGAAGATTCTGGAGCCCTTTCGGCTGTGATGTATAGACTTTTATCCTGCACAAAATTATTAAACATACTGAATAAAAGTTTACTTAGATAACATGTATAACATATATATATATATATAATGCTTGAGTGAATTTTATGTTAAGATTGGATTTCCATCCCTAAGACTTCATTGTGTATATGTAAATATATTTCAAATTCTGAATGAAAAGAATGACCAAAATTGCATTGTGGCTAGAAGATAAACTCTGTTGTAAGCACAGAAGCAAACTTTTGCTTAAGTAAGATGAATTTATCCTATTATAGAGCTAGCACAAGCAAATAAAGAAGTCAGCAGTGGCTGAATAATAATATTTTTAAAAAGTGGAAAAAGCACGTTACTGACACGAAATGATGTCAGACACATGGCCAAGATCAAGTTATAGGCTTAAGGGTGGGCTTGCATTCAGGGAAAGTTTGGATTTACATCTAAAATGGACTTTGCCAAGAGGAAGGGGTAAGGCCAAATAAGTTCCCACCAACAACGGTGTAGCTAAAGCACACACTAAGCATGAACGAGGGTGAGAGTGGTGGAGAAGCATGGGGACAGAAAGAGGTGCTAGAAAGAGAGGGACATACGGGAATGGCCTCAGAGATGGAGACACCACGGTTGACCTACACTTGTTGGAGACAAGGAAGGGTAGGGTTGTTTCAGAGTAGAGGAGGACGGATGCTGTTGTCTGAAATGGAATCTCCAGCGGGTAGGTTGGCATGGGGGGAGGAAGAGAGAAGAGTTCTTGGTCACGTAACAGCAGCAAGAACTCTGAAATGCCTGTCAGACATGCAAAAATTGAAGAGTTGGGTTACAGACAGAGCTTTGAGGTGAAAATCAGAGCTAAAGCAATGGGGTGCAGAGTTATCGATATCTAACTACTTTGTAAAACTGTGGAACTGGGCTGGGATGCTTAGGAAGAGAATATAAATTAGGGGAGGGGCCATTCTAGGACTTTCCTTATATAGAACATAACAGTTAGAAATGAATATATGTGAGCAATATATTCTTAGGTGCACTAGAACACTAGCAATATTGTCCTAAAGTCTTCTTTCTTCCAACAAGATATAGTGAATACTCTTTTATTTGACACTAGAAGTGTTCATAAATTTAATATTAACATATCCCTCAATAATAAAATGTGTTTTTATTTAAATTTTATATTACATAATACAAATACAAAGTTTTTAACCAATATTTTTAAAACTATTCAGGAGGAGCCAGGCATGTATGGTGCACACCTTTAATTCAAGCACTTGAGGCGGGAGAGGGGGGCAGAGGCAGGTGGATATCTGAGTTTGAGGCCAGCCCAGTCTACAAAGCAAGTTCCAGGACATCTGGGCTACACAGAGGAACCCTGTCTTGAGCAGAACCTTCTCTTGTTATTGTAATTTGTATGGCCCCTGTATAAAACAGGATCAGAGTTTAAGGCTGGAGAGGAATAGTTCTAATAGTTCCAATTGAAGATCCGTTGGAAAGCTTCTGTATATTGACTTTTTCAATATTGCATTGTTATATTTCACCCACAGAAATGGTGGTTAGGATGAAATTTCACAAAGGAAATTAGGTAGCCGAGAGCCTAAAGTTGTGTATTTGCAAGATTAGCTTGACCTTGGCCTAGCTTGACTGCAATCCTCAGGCTAGACCTTAGAGTGAACAATGTCCTCCTACAACCAGAACAGAGGAAGACCATGCTGATGGCTGGTCATTTCTCTAAAGAAAAGCAACAGCTAGTTGTCCGATCCCCCCCTCCACCCCCCAGAAAACCATCCAACATGCACTTTGCTGTGCACCTCCTAGCCTCAGATCCCTCACTTGCTCCTTTGTGCTTCTGAAATTTTATGTCAAACCCAATGCTCATGGAGAAAAATCTGCCTGATAACCTTGTGGGTTTTTTTTTTGGGGGGGGGCTTCATCCACCGGGGAATTTCTATTCTGTTCTTGTGCAAGTATGCGGTATTACCAAATGAAAATAAAGGTGGCTTGGAAAACATCACAACGTTCTTGAGGTTTAGTTAGCCAGTGAGGCTGAAGGACAAACTTGGTGTGTCACTTTTAGTCAGCCAATTGAGCCGTGAAGTGACATCCTCATCAAAGCACACAGGACATAAAGGATATAAATCTCGTTCTATAGTTGTGTTCTTGCATAGCACATACATTTTACTCTGCTGTTCAAGACACCTAACGTGTTTTTGGCCCAAAGTGGAGTGAGCTTCCAGAAACTGCAAAGGACAGTATGGAACGTGCAGCTTCTGCCCGGTACTGCATCTGTGAACACACTCGCTGCACAGGTTCACACTCTCTCAGGCCGGATCTTTTCTGAGTCACAGTTTTAGCCATGATAAATCTTCAGGACAGCATGTGCCGTGCTGTGATTATATTTCATGATAGGATATATTGTCTAATTACATCATAGTATATGGGCTGTGTTCAAACATTTCCTTCTCCTTCGGCGTGGAATTAAATGAATAAGGACAATTAGAGCCCTGGTTCTCAACCTGTGGCTTGTGACTCCCTTGGAGAAACAAATGGCCCTGTCCTGGGCCTAAGACCATCAGAAAACACAGATATTTGCACTATGATTCAGTAGCAAAAAGAGTTATGAAGCAGCAATGAAAACAAGTTTGGGGTTGGGGCTCACCACATGAGGAATTAAAGGGTCACAGCATCAGAAGGTTGTGAATCACTGATCTAGAAGAACCCATAAGAAGCCAGCACATACACTAACAAGTCGGAGAGTCTTAGTAGCTCCTGGTCCAGCACCATTTTCTTCTTGCAACTGGGGACACTAAGATGGCCTGAGTTTGAATCTTTTTTTTTTTTTTAAGTTTTTATTGATTCTTTGTGAGTTTACATCATACACCCCCTAATCCCACTCATCTGCAACCTCTGCTTTTGCAACCTTTCTCCTCAAAACACAAACAAACAACGTACACCTCATCGTGGAAGCTGTAGTGTGTCTGAGTTTGTATCTTATGTCTGCTAATAAGCTGTAGACTTGGGGTCAAAAATCACCTCAGTGTTCTTAAGTTTCCTTGGCTTCAAAAGAGTGGCTAAGCATAGTACATACTTCTATGTTGTTATGAGAACTAAGTTACCTACAAAAAAAAAAAAAAAAAAAACAAAAACAAAAAACAAAAAAACCTAGTCCCATGTCTGCCCTCCAATAAACACTACATGTTAGTTTAAGGAGTATTTGAGCTATAAAGTACCAGAGACATACGATCTTGCTGATAAAAAGATTCTTTTAACACCAACCATAAGCCACTAGTCCTTTCAATTCTGTATTAATCTGCTTGTCCCTGTATGTGTGGGTCTCATTAGGAGCTTCTGCATGTAGGGACCTTTGACTTTCCTCATTCTGACAGAGCTTCAGTCAAATGCTGAATGTGTTGTTGCCATGGAAGGCCGCATCCGAAGTCAGATCCACTGGCCTTTTAATATGTTCATTGGTTACGCTAAGATTTCGTCCTTTTGAGACATGATCAATTTTGGTTTGCTTGTAATACTTTTCATCAGCTTTGGGATGATGCAGCCAAGAGTCATTCACATGCCCTTGGCTTACCTGGAGTTGGATGAAAATGGGGTTACAATGAGAGAGATGTTGAGATAAACAATCACTGAGGTCCCGTTTAGCTTTTCAGTGAAGCTGTGTAGCTGGACTGAGAGGCTAACTGCACGTCATCTATTCTTTCGGTCCTTCTGCTTTGTGGATTCTGTGGGATGGTCTGATGGATGAGAGAGGGAAAAGGTATAGCAGACAACTTGGGCGACCCCTGAAATCTCGGCTGGGCAGTTTCAGACTCTTAGCACAGTAACAGAATCTCACAACCTCCTAGAACTGGAAGTACATTTGCCAGAGTCAGAGAAAGAATGTGGAATGAATATACCAGAGTCCAGGGCCTAAAAGCATTTATAAAATCTACAGGACAGGCGGGCGACAGGGCTTACAGGCCAAGTCTGAGGACCCGAGTCCAATCTCCAGAAGTCACATGGTAGAAGGAGAGAACCCACTCCTGAAAATTATTCTCAGCTCCCCACATGCTTGTACCCACAGGGCTGCTCAGCCTCAGGGGCATGCTTCGGGCGCAAAAGTCTGTAACCCCGCCCTCTTTTTCCCACCACACGCTCAGTTCCTACCACGTGTTCTGGCATTAACATCTTGAAACTCATAAAAATAACTCAACTCCCATTTTAATTTTGCATAAGGTCTTACTTGATAAATTGTTACGCACTCAGCGGAAACCAGGCTATTACAGAATTGGGTTTAGCTTTTGTAATATTCACCTTCAAAGGGCTGTTTGTTCCATTTTAGTGTTGGCTGAATAGAACACTGTCATAATGAGATGAGACCCCAACATTGCTCTTGATCGTCACGGGGTTACAATGGCTATAGTTCATCGAGTACATATGCTGAAGCAAATATTTTCATCTTTGTTTTTAAAGTACTCTCCTTAAAGTATGTCGGGAGATTGGGACAAAGCAGAACCCTTGGCATGCTAGGCTCTCAGATATATGTTTTGAAACTTCTTAATTAAGCTGGTTTTGTTTAAATATTTACTTAATTTTACAATGCCCATAGCAGATTAATTCATTAAATTACTTCTATTTAAGCCATTAAAGCTATTTCCTGTGCAGCGTTCACCTGTGGTTCTTCCCGAGAAAAGGAAATTAGCAGCAGCAATAAAGCTTCATTCATCCCCAGAGATTTGCTGGATCTCTTTGCCAGCATTTGATTTTGTCGTATTGCCCTTCTGCCCCTGGAACGGGTACTGATGAGGTCGGATCTCACATGTTACACAGGTAAAATTTCCCTTCACCAACAGCAGCTATACCTAGAACTACTTGTTCGCTAATATTAAAAAAAAAAAAAATGTAACTATTTCCGGCCAGTTAAGAAAATAAGGGTGCGGACTGAAGAGATCACTCCGTGTTTAAAGCACTGGCTGCTCCTGCAGAGGGGGGAAGACCTGGGTTTCCAGCACCCATGTGGTAGCTCACGGCGGTCTGTAACTCCAGTCCCAGGAGATCTGACGCCTTCTTCTGACATTTTCTGATATCCGTAGGCACACAGTCATGCACATACAAGCAGGCAAAACACTCATATATACGCATAAAATCAAAATAAGCACATCTCTAAAAAAGAGAGTGTTTTCTTTGTTCTTAGCCTGCATCATCTAAGAACATATTTAATGCCTCTGAATAGTCACAGAGGTAAGACAGCAGATCTAACCGGCTTACTGTAGACATCTGGAAGCTGACCTTCCTGACAGTGGGATCCTGGCCCTCAGGTGGGCACACTCCATGAAGACACGCTAGTGACAGTGACTTTTGTGGATCTAGAGCACAGGAGAAGTACGAGACGGCTGCTTCATAGAACATCTCTAAGGAGTCTGATATCCCAGACGAGGTGTAAGTCTGTAGTAAATTAGACGGCCATAGCAGTTTCCCCAGTATTTACAATTTAAGCCATAGGACCGGGTCTTCTGGATTCATGCGTGGATCTAATGATTTACCTTCATGGCTCTGCCCGTTCCTCACACTGCTCCTAGACGCACGCCAGCTGCCCCAGCTCAGTACCAGGGATACAGATGAGCATTGCGTTCTCATCCTGAGAAAGCACTAGTGATATCTACTTTGGTAAATGTTGATCAAGGGTGCCTACCCCACCTTTGATATTTAGTTCCCAAATAAAAGACACACTTTTTTATATTTATAATGAGCCTTAAAAGACTGGAGCTGGGCAGGTATCCACCCTCTATGCTGTTATGTCTACATCCCTGTCAATAACCTAAGATATAACTTGCTATGGTCCACGTGGGCTGCTTCTCCTCCAATTGGCCGGTCCTCATGGCCATGCTCTGAGGATACGCCTACTCCATGGTATCTCCTCCCTTCTCCTCATGGTCTCTCCCCTGACCCCAAGCCCAGCAACTGAAACTCCACCTACTTCTCTTCTGCCCAGCTGTAGGCTGTAGGCACCTTTGCTTAACCAATAGTTTTAAATAAGGAAGCAAAGTTATATAGCATCACTGATCCCTGAGAATATCTTCATCCGGCACCAACCAGATCTAGGGGGTCAGTATTTACTATTACAATACATAATAACAGATGCCAGATGCTATTCTGTTAACATTCTATTAACAGCTACTTGTAGTGTGTCCTGCTGAGTGTCCAACACCATGCTAATGCTTAGCATTTCCCTTCTTTTCTTACTTAGTGTCCAGACATCCTGGTAGGAATCACCAGTACAACTGCTAACACACAGAGAATGTTACCACCTTTAAGAAAAGGCTTCTTCACAGGCTATGAAGTACACAGACAGAGGTACACTTCCTCTGAGGAAAAGCAACCTCTGGGCATGGGCTCAGTGAATACCATCTGATCCTGGCAGACACCCATAAATACTTTGCTTGGGGTGCAGCCCAATAGTTGCATGTTCTTTTGCCTTTCTCATTTCATAGTGGAGAAACCAAGACCTGGAGGAGTCAAGTGACCTGCTCAACACACACATTTGTGAGACTCGGAGGGTACAAAGACCCAGACCCTTCTTCTAGTCTCTAGCACCAAAGGACTACTACTTCCAGAACGCTGTGCCATAGCTGCTTCAAGACAACCCAGGGTGCAGCCGACAGAGTTGTCCGTGGTGTTTCAGTCTCTTTGGGCCTCTACAGTGATGATGATGATTCATGATAACCCTGAACATGTGTATATAGTGCTTTGCAGCTCTGTGTTGGTTCATTCCTAGAAAAGTAGCTGAAAAACCAACAGGTTCTCACAAAGATCCTTGTATGGGGAGAGCCACGTGGGCACCATGGTCTCTATTCCATTAATTGTTCAGTGGAAGAAAAGAAAATTCACATGACCCCCAAAGGTCTCATGGCCAGAGAATGTCAGAGAGAATTTGAATTCAAGCATGAATCCACCCCAAGCTTGCTCTTCTGGTCACCATTGCCCATGTGAGCTCAGCTCTATTCCTGTCAGCCCGTTGCTGTTTACTGAACCCACAGCTCCCAAACCAGACATGACACCAGACCTGTTGGTAAGGTTTCCTGAAATCCAGGCCATGTCCTCACCAGATCTATTGTGTTGGGGGATGGAGAGAAGGAGGTTGTGTGTGTTTTTAAAAACTTTTCCAGGCAGTTTGATTGTCTCTTTGTTTATAGACTGCCTGGCACTCCAGGGGTGACTGAAATGGCTCTGCCTGGTAATGGTAACCTAGGATCCTACTGGTGTTATCCTCAAGATCTAATAATTGACATGACTTGTGCTACCCAGTCTCTGATGGATTTACTGGTGTCACATTAGCCTCCTTCTCATCTTATAACTAAAGGAAATGAACTACTGTTATTGTATGTGTTGCATGACACTATTCCTGAGGAGACACAAACAAACATCTACTCACCCCATAAGGAACCAATGACAGATCAAAGAATTGATATCAATAAAGTCGAACTTGATGGGATGAATTTTACTGAGATTCCTTATATGAGCGAGAGGTTACTTATAGGAATGTGCCTGAGAGATGGCTCATAAAACCCAGAAATTGTTCATCAGGTTGGAGAATATATTTTCCAGGCATCTAGGGGGATCTGAGCTGCTTACAAGCAGCTGATCTGATCTCTAGATTCCAGGTAGCTTGACTCCCCTGAGAATATGTCTCTAAGCCTTTACTACTTATACAACCTTGTGTAGGGAGGGGCCTAGTTAATCTGGTCAGTTTCAGGGACTTCCTGAAGCTTTTGAGTTATCTACTTCTCCAGATAGATTGCTTCATCCTGCTTTAGAACATTCTGTGTCCTTAGAAGCTTTCCTTTGAAGATGAAAGGCTTTATCTTTGGAGGAAATTGTTACACATCAGGCCAAGGTAAAGAAAATGGGCAAGTCCTAGTTGACATTTAATTAAATGTCTCACTTATCTTTTGTCTAAGATGCAAAAGTTTCTTGGGAGCCATTTTTAGGACTAATAAAGAAACTAGTGAAAACAACATATCTTTAAAAAAAAAAAAAGTCCCAAATCATACCTTTATTTTTAGGATATACCAAGATTCTCATTCACTTTATTTATTCAGCAAATGTTTATCAGCACTTAGTAGGGAACATCGCCCCAGCTTCTGCTGACTTGATGTTGAAATCAACAGATAAAAACTTATGCTTTAACATGGCTTGCATTTGACTGGTAGAGATGTAAAATAATAAATACATAATTTAATAATAATAATAATAATAATAATAACTATTGTGAGTGTTATAAATATCATGAAGAAAAAAATGTCAAGGAGCCAGAGACTAGAAGGGTTGCTGATTTGGATCTGAAGGCTGGAATCCCCAGTTCTGATAGTTGAATTCCTGGTATCTTAGGCAGTTTGTGTGGATAGACAGAACTGTAGACTAAGTATAAAGACAGGAATAATCAATAGAAGCCAACAGTGTAATCAAAAACTTTAAAGCCTTTCCAGATATGCCCACCTCATTTCATATCTCAGTTTCACATAAGCCATTTAGTTGCTACGTTTAAAGCCTAGGGCTTGATGAAGGATGTCTAAAATGGTGTGCGATCCTCTGTTATGCAAGCGGGAGAAATTATTTTAGCTTATTGACTTGGAAATGTCTTATGTGGAATTAACTTAAGTTGTCTCTCAGATGTCCAAATTGAAAAAAAAAATATCCCCAAGAGTTGTGCTTAAATATAACTGAAGTACTGAATGAACATTCCGTGTCAGATTATCGGCTGCTCTATGCTTGAGAATAAAGATATGAAAAAGACACAAAGTCTAACCTTCGGTGATTGAGAAAGCCTGTGAGGATGAAGTGGAGTTGGTGGAGGAGGAGCCTTAAAACCACAGTCTGTGAAGGAAGGGCAGGGTACAGGTAAAGAAGGGCAAAAGGTGACATCAGTAATCCCTCCACACTGCCAGAAGGTGGGTAAGCTGGGACGGGAGAGGGGGACAAACTCTGCCCATAGCAGATACCTCCAGTTTTTAAATAAATTTGGATTCTTGGTGAGCCCCCAGCTTGATGACTTTCTACTGGTACAGGGATGACTTGCCTTTAATAGAAATCACTCTCCAAGTTGTGAGTGTTGTTCTTTTCCTGAGATAGTAACATGAGGTCTGATTCTCTCTTGAGATCTCTTGAGCAACAGGCATGAATGCGCTGGAGCTCCCAGGCACACACCACCATGGGTGTGGAGTCAACCCATCCTTGGCAACAGGCTATTGCCAATGTTGTTGAGTTTTGTTTGTTTGCTTTGCATATTGGTGCTTGGAGTTTTCCCATCGACCATTTCTTTGAAACATTCAGCTGTCTATACAAATGAGGTAGCGTTGAATTCACTGTAAAACAAACTGTGTGTCAGATGATGGAGCCCAAACATAGACTAATGTAACTGAGCACGTTTAAGGTATTCTTGATACGAGCGTGTTTGGCAGGATACTTGTATTACATGCATTTTTAACTTTCTATGTTGTAAAATCCTGATAGGTCATTTGGACATAGCCCTGTGATCTCATCTTAAGTCAAGGATTATCTACATGGAAATATGTGAATTTTTTTTTTCTTTACTCTGTCACAAGCCTCTGAGTACCTGTTAATTTTAAGTGTCTATGCTTTTAGAAATGTGTGTGTGTGAGTGCCTAAATGTAATGCTTGTTCATCAAGTGCATACCTAGAGGAGACCAGAATAAGGCATCTGTTCCCCTGAAGCTGGTGTTTCAGATGGTTGTAAGCCACTATGTAGATGGTGGGAACTGAACCTGGCTGCTTTGTAAGAACAGATAGTGCTCTGAACCATTGGGAAATCTCTCCAGCCTCATATCTATGCTTTTAAAATGACTTAGTTCAATAACTTTGTTCAAGAATGATTCTTCCATGAACAATTCACAAAGAGCATGAGGTGTCCATGGCTTATAGAAATGGCTCTTGCTGAGTTAGAATCCCCACAGGAGCTCCCAGGGATTCCCCTCTTCCTGTGCCCAAGGCGTCTTCGCTGTTAGCCTCGGTATAGTTGCTAGCCTTGGATTTGCAGGTTTGACGTTAAATAGACTATGGTGGACTTCATATGACTTCTTGGCCTATTTTTCAGGAGGCATTTAGCCAACAGTTACTTTTAAAAGTTCCCTTATTGAAAAAAGAGAGCTAAACAATGCTTCTGTGGATACATGTATTAACTTGAAAACATTTATTGATAACCTGTGTACCAGATCCTGGGTGAATAAAAACAAATAAGCTAACACGCATTCTTCCAGCGAGTTGGCAAATGTTAATGACTTCTTAAATTTATTAAGGAGTCCTCTAATCCTACAGTTCTTCTACATTCCCAGTAGTGGCTTGATTTCCTTTTTTCTCTTTGATTATACATCAGTTCAGCTTCTCATAGAAAACTGAATTAATGTTTGTAACATATGGACAAGAGTCCAGGGGAGGGGAGAGAAGCCAGAAGAAAAGTCCTAATTCATGGCGCACAACTCCACTTCCAGAGTCTTCCCTGAACAGCTGCATTGTAACACTTGCCCTTTGTGTTCACGTGGTTGCTCTCTGGAGTCCTCAGACATCCATGGTAGCCCGAGGGCCTCTCAAATGTCATCGGGGCAACAACAAAGTGGCACGAATGAAGTAACTGCTCTGTGGCCTTCTTGAGGAGAAGCATTGAATGGGATTATTGCATCAGAAATTATCTACATATGAAAGGCACTAGACATTGAGTGGAAAACAACTGCAAACAGTGCGGAGCTTGATCCCACTGGTCACTGCTAAGCCACCACTCCCACCCCCTAGAGATCTTGTTGTGACCTTGTCCTCAGCTGGGAATGTGGGAAACAACCCTGCTGTACTTATGACCCCAAGGACCTCATGGGTTAAATTTGGAAAGCTGCTGAGATGACTCGAGACAAAGTCCTATCCATCTTATAACTCCGTTCCTCTTACTCTTTCCCTTGAGAAGATTAGCCAGTTTCTCCGCTGGCTGGCTGAAACCATTTCTTTCTCCAATAGACAACCTAGCAAAACCCTCGAGAGTTACTGGTTGGGCCCTTGCTTTGAACAGGAGGGCCTACCAAGCCTGCCACCTGCATCATTTTGATTCATCCTAATGGTTCCTAAGAACAGTATCATTAACACCTTCATTTTATATGAAATCCTTTAGACTCAACAATGTCATATGAGTGTAGGCCTGGCTTCGGAAAGATTTAGCCAGCTCATCTGCCCCATGGATGCTCCGAACTGTCCAATATTGGTGTAAGGGAACCGCTTTATACCAAATCAGATACTGTGGTTATACTAACCTCCTGGTTTATCTAAAAACCAGACAGGACTCCTTTATTGGAGGGAAGAAACTTGCCACAGAACCCTGGAGAAGCCGCATGTGAAGAGTAAACAACATGAAATGCTGAACACTGAAATGCTGCCTACTGGTGACATCACTACCTCGCCTCTTTACCCTAACCGTGTGTGACATTCCTCTTTGGGAACTGTCAGCTCTTGAACCATACAGGAATATAATTCTTCCTCCCTTCTGGTATGATTTCAGTTTTGGAAACCCAATAATGAACTGCACTCTTTTCACAGGAGTAGACCCAGAAAGACTAAATTATCTTAAAGAAAGTCCACGTTCATCGAGCAGAGATGTGTGGCACCGTTGCAATGTGTTTGAAAGGGTGACTTTCTCCTTCCTTAAAAGTTTCATCTGTTCATTTACAATGATAACAGCAACATGTTGGATACTGGAAAGTCATCCACAGATACCATTGATACTTGTAAAGTATGCTCAAGAAAGCATTAGTTATAAAAATGTTTTTAGGCACCCATATGTATGGTCTCTCAAGAAAAATCTTTTTGATGGAGATAATGGATATCTAGATAGAGGTTAGATGTATTTAAAAATACAACATTGCTGTAAAATCACGTGTACAATGCAGTACGCTAAACTGGAAGCACTCATAAATACCCAACTTTCTTAGACACACCACCAAAGATTTTTACAGGAACTGTTCCTTTTTGCTAACTGTCAACCAAGCATATGTATCAGCAAATATAATACTTATAATCCCAGAGGGTCATGCTTACGTTCATTTTATTTGCTTGATCCAACCAAAGTTCATTCAAGTAAGAGAATCTGAGCAAGAGCTCCTGGTACCTTTCTACCCAGTCGCAAAGCACCAAGGAGTTTGTTTTCCTCAAATGGAGGTGAAGTAAGCAAACAAGCCACAAAAGTGTGACTGCTCAGGGAGTCAGGCATTGATGGGTTTCCAGAACCTCCTGCGAATCTTCTCTATGCTCAGGTCTCGTTGTCCATGAGTTCTACCAACCAAAGATTAAAATTACCAGAAGAAAACAAGATATGAGTTTGCTTCATGGGGAAAATCAGTGGCCCTGGAGACTTTGTGATTGAAAGGTTGTACAGGAATGACCCGGCAGCAGCCAACACAGCATCAGCCAACACAGCATCCCCTCAGACGCTAAGAGGACCGAGTTCCTAAGATAATTAGTAAAACTGCCTACATGGAGACACTTATTGATAAGAAAGGAGTCTCTTTATTGATAACCAGGTTTCAGTATAAAAGAAGCACTCTGCCCTTTCAGTGTAGAGAATTAGTGAGGAAAATGGGCCAGATGGAGGTCCAGGAGCCTACATTTAAAACACATGTTCCAGGAAACTGAGAGACAATCGATCCATAGTCCCTCTATGAAAACACCATTTTCTCCCTACGCAGATGCCCTGAGCGTGATTCCCTCATGTTTCTCCCTCCTAATTGGCTGGACACAGGAGGAAACCAAGGACGGTAGCTGAAGCCAGGGGACATGGCAGATAGACTATCATGGTTGACCTTACTTTATCTCAAAACCAGCCAAGCTGAAATCTCATTTCAAACGTAGCCTCTCACCTTGACCACCTCTCTGAAAAGGTGGACTGTGAAGTCCCGACTAAGAAAACCAAGTGCTACGGACGGACGAACCTCCCCGGGACTTTGCTAGCCGAGGCAGACAGCCAGAGTAATGCCAGGTGCTCCGAGAGAGGCTTCCTGTTTATTCATGTCACGTATTTAAAATGGCTTTCTGCATCCTGTGATTCGCAGTTGCTTTGCAGGGGACTTCTTGCATTTGTCTCTACTGAATACAGGGCTTGTGTTCTCAGGGGGGGGAAAAGGAGGGGCTTAAATCTCCTTCACACTCTAATTCTGTTAGATTTTTTCTGCTTCTCGTTTAGTGTTAGGCTTCACAGGGCCTTCCAAGGCTAGTAAACTACTAAATGTTGGACAGTTATCCCAGGAGGTAGTGCGTGTAACCTGAGCCTCCACCCCTCTTGCCTGTGCCCCAAGCTTCCTTATTTTTACCTTTGATATTTAATATTTGCATAATTTAATTCCACTGGTAAGGACATTGAAAGAAAAGTGAAGACAGTTCAATTAAAAAAAAAAAAAAAAAAAAAAAAAAAAAAAAAGCCTGGATACTTGCCCATTGGTTTAACACTTGGGAAACCGAAGCAGGAGGATTGTCAAGAGTTCAGCGCCTGGGCTACAGAGTTCCAGGACAACCAGACTGACACAGAGAGACCCTGTCTCAAAAAAAAAAAAAAAAGTCTACATCATTCTAAAAAGTCCTCTTGGATTTTATTTTTATTCCTTTTATTTCTTCTCTTTGTATAGAACGCATGGGTTTCTGGAAGCAGAAGACCCCAGAAATCCCTCTTCCTGCTGGTTCCCTTTAGTGTCCAAAGCCAAGGCAGAAGCTCTAAGTTCAACAAACCTTCACTTAAGCCTCTGTTGCACTGATAGAGAAGCTAGAGGGACAGCAACCAACCTAAAACTTAAGAGGCAGCATCCTTTCCAGTGTGTGGGGAGGGGGTAAGGTAAAAGAGGAAAGCAGGGTGGGAGGGAGGAAAGAGGCAGAGTGGGAGGGAGGGACAGAATACAGTTTGATGGCAGTGAAAACAGTCTTAGGGTACATGAACAAAGGCAGGTAGGAAGGGTTGTTTCACTCTACAACCTGGAGACTCACCCGCACCTAGAACAAGAGGTTTTGGGGAAAACGTGCCGTGGATGCAGACTGATTATGATGCTCACGGTGCTCAGGAAGCATCTATCTGTTGAGGTAAACGTTAAAAATAAATGGATATCACTTTTTCGGCCCCCCACACTCTCACTCCACGGGCGCCGCTTTTAGTATGGAGCCGAGCGCACGGACTCCGGCACTCGGTGCACAAACTACACTCTCCGCGAGATTCTCTTCCCGGGCGGTTCACTCTGCCCGCCCTGCTGCTTCTGCCCGGAATGTTTCTTTCCTCCACTGCCCAGCACAAACATGACTCTAAGGCCCGATAACTTTTCGAACAGGTTTATATGTTAAATTCTCAAGTCACAAACCCTCTACACAATAAGATTACATCCAATAGACAAAGATATAAACTGCCTTTCTATATGAGATTAAAGACCTATAGAATTCTTAAAATATTCACGTCTACCTAATGCCAATTAAGTCCACCTGGATCAAGCTCAGCCTTTTCGAGCGCCATCTTGGTTCTCCCCTTAATCTCTGCTCCTCTTCCATTTTCCTACCTTTTCTCCACCTACCTCTCCACTGTCTAATCACGTATCACCCTAACATAAATCTACATGCATCCGTTAACTCTTCAAGGGCATTCTTTCAGATTCCGGTCACTCAGAAATCTTTCTTAATCCTCTGTAAATGTACACATAGTTTCCTTGAAGGAATAAAATCATATGGGGAAGAGATGTGGAACCACCTCCTTCTGAAGGAAAGATCTGCATGTAGATTTTTTTTAAGAAAATAAAAAATAAAAACGTAGTCATGGTCACCTTGACATTGAACCTCAAATTCTCTCAATTCAACTTTGAATTTGGGGGTTTGTGTTTAATAAAGTTGGTTCAGAAGAATAACATACTCACAAGATCTATTTGGAGTTTGAATTCTGGATAAAATGACCCTGTTTCTAAATTAGGTATGAGCCTGCACCCTGGACATAAGGAGCTTTTGTTACGTAGACTTGAGGAATGTCCCAGCTGGGGCAATGCCAGTTCATAGATTCAGACAGATGGATTTTGATGGGAGTCTGCAATGCTCACACCCCCTTAGCAAATGTTTTTGAATATTCTCAAGTAACATGCTTAACTTGAAACAAATATGGAACTGCTTATTTTAGAGTCAGTGGTAATTATTATCATTAGTAGAGTGTAAAAATACATGTTCTGCTTTTTTTTTTTTTATCATAGAGTGCTAAGTTAGTTTGTCACATTATAGCTCTAGACCTTTCATGGTGTTAAACACACATAGCAAACACACTTTGAATCTGAAACCCAGCGTTTGGCCATTGTAAAGGATTGTGTTTGTTTTTTTGTTTGTTTTTGCTTCCTTTGGCCTAATGTAGTGGGAAAAATCTACATGCCATTGCCCAGACGAATCCAATGTCTGGTCTGGTGATTTTCCTCAGTGGAGTCTGTGAAGGCTGTGAAACTAAACCAGAAGGGAATTGTACTGGACCAACAATCAGATGGACCCAAGGGAAATAGGGAGGGAGAGGTTCTGAGACACTTTGTATCCAGAGACCCTTGAGAACACCAGCTGCACCTCTTCCCATAGTTGGCCATAAACATCATTTTCTCCCGGTATTAATCGAACTGAATGTCAGAGAATCTAGCTGAACATGTAGAAAACTGAGAGAGCAGACAGCTGGAAATAGGGATTTGAAGTCGATGTAATTAGAACATAAGCACGTGCGTTAGTATTCAGCGTGCCTCTTTAGGGGAACGCATGTTGTTGGTTCTATGGCATAGATGGAAAAGAGTCTTCACCAGCCTCACGTGAGCTCTAGTGTCCTCATGAGATGTGCTGTAGAAGAGAAAGGTCCTGTGGCAGAGTGCAGGGGTGTAGCGCTATATACATATGGTGGCAGAGGCATTCTTGTGGAACAGCACTCTAGTGTGAGCGCACCCTGAGGAAGGTCTAGGAAGAGTTCACGAAGCAGTGGCCAGCATCTCTGCAGAAGTCCAAGCAGCACAGAAACATGGCTCAGAGTGGGCCTGGAGAAACGCTGGATTCCACCCACGAGCCAGCGCGAGATTGGGTTACTGCGCAGGCACTGTTCATCTGCTGCCACTCCCCTTACTTCATTGCTGGGCTCTGCATGGTAGTTCTGGGGTGAGGGGAGGCATTCATCTACTTGGAAGAAAACAATCAGAACTTGGGCAAGTGAGATGTTTCATCCAATAAAGGTGCCCGCCCCCAGCCAGAGGACCTGAGTTTGATTCCCGGTAACCATGTGGTGGTGGTAGGGGATAGCAACTCCTGAACATTGTTCCTACCTGTGTCTCCATCTGTACTTCAAGGTTTCTTTTGAATCAGTGCCTAAGGATTAGTACATTTCTACTACAGCTTCCTCACAATGGGCTGGCAACTGTAACTAGTTTATAACTGTAGCATTAGAACACCATCATAGTAATAACTGTATCTAGAAATAATGGGTATCTCTAGAGACCTTGTTCTGGTTGTGCCTCCTTTCAGAAACTGGGCTGTTCGTCAGATGATTGGGATTGTAAGGCATCTTCTATGCTTTTGTAGTCAGCCATTTCTTCCTTTTTAAGTGATGGGCAGCTTAGTCTGTAAAGAGAAAACGGAGCAGGTCTCTTGGAGTCAGCACAGAGGGCTTCCCAGAACCTGTGCATCCTGGGCTGGCACTTCTGCGGCTTCTGCCGAGCATCTGTGAGATGAACAGCTGCTGGGGTCTCTGCAGGCCTGGCATTTGTTGCTCTTTTCAGATAGCTGACATTTTTATGAGCAGGTGTAAGTTTCTGAGGCTTATTTGAAGAAAATAGGATTTTTTTTTAAAGCTATTAAAGCACAATTTCTGGTTTATTTGTTGGGAGATGAAAACATCAGACACGTTTTGATGTATTCGTGGCATCTTAAGGTTCTCAGGCTAGCTATGTGAGATCACTGGCAGAAGGCTCCTCTAGCTGTAGTTCAAGGTCTTGCTGGGCATATTGTTTCAAAGACTTGCGGTACTAGGAAGCCAGGCTGTTTTTTCGTACTCAGTGTGCATCGGGAGGAAATACAAGCCATTCTTGTTTGGCTATCACGTGGTTTGAATCCTTATATAAATGAAGATAATAGATAAGGCCGTGAATAGTTATGTAAAATTGGTAAATGAAGAAGATTCTGAAATGGGACACAATGTTTTTCTGGGAGTCACATACACGCTAGTCTCGACACTTTGATTAATGAGCAGTGAATTGATGGGTCTGCTGCCAAACAGCTGCTTTATTCAGAGCATTCTTCTGCTCAGATGTCATAGCCAGCTTTAAAAAAAAAAAAAAAAAGAGGGTTCCCTATACTATTTAGAAGGTAATGAAACTGACCAAAACTTATGAATGCTGTACACACCGTGTTTTAGAAGTGCTGAAAGGACAGTGAAGAACAACTCATAGCAGCAAGTTGCTTATAAGAACACATTGCAGAGGAGGTGGGTTAGGACTCCGCCGAGAGAGAGGTGGGCAGTGGGCTCAGGGGTGACATGCAGAGATCAGGAAAGCTTTGTCTGCAGTTTCTTCATTATGTGACTGCTTGGCTGGAGGCAGGGAGCTCCCTCGATGTTTTTATCATCATCATCATCATCATCATCCACTTCACATCCCAATTGCTGCCCCCTCCAATCCCATTTCCAGTTCTACCCACTCTCCCTTCTCCCTCCCCACCCTGACACATCATGTGTCTGCAGGACTGGACACTTCCTCTCCCACTGAGTCCAGGTGAGAAAGCCCAACTAGAAGAACATGTCCCACAGACAGGCGACAGCTTTAAGGACAGCCCCTGCTTCCGTTGTTCAGGATACACATGAACACTGAGCTCACCATCTGCTATAAATGGGGGGGCGGGGACCAAGGTCCAGCCTGTGCTCGCTCTTTGGTTGGTGGTTCAGATTCTCCGTTGCTTAACTTCATCTTTAAAATGAAGCTGAGAATCCCTTGGCGAGAAAATGTGTGTAAGAGAACAGTAGCAGCATGGTGTAAGTAAAGTGTTCAAAGGACTGGCTCTTAATATTTATACGACGTCGCTGTTTCCTTATGAAAATGATAGAAATCAGGGCGTCTGGGTACAGGATGTGCTGTATTCAAGGCACTTCCTAAAAGCCCTGGACTGGGCGGATGGCTCATTCAGTGGAGTGTTAGCCAGGAGAGCTGGAAGACCTGAGTTGAATGCCGAGGGAATCTCATAGGAAGCTGAGCAAGGCAGTATAAGCTTGTAATCCCAGCTACCAGGGAAGAGATATAAATGTATCCCTGGAGCTCCTTGGCTAGCTCGCATCCAGGCAAGTGAGAAAGTCTGTCTCAAAAAATAAGAAAGAAAGGCATATGGAAGTACAACTCACATAAAGTGAGCGCCCTACTGAAGGACACACTGAAGTGGTTTTCAGTGTGTCCACCCACTCCTAAAGGAAGGCCCAGGCTTTACATCTTATTGTTTTCTTCTCAAACCTGAGGAAACATGAAGTGGCCCCCTATCCAGATGAATGTGGATATTGCAGGTGTTTCGTGTACACAGTTGTAGGGTGGACACAAGTCTCTGAATAGACCGGTTGAACTCTCTTGATTGTGTGGCAGCTTCATATTTAATTTTTTAAGGAAGTGAAGATAGCCAGTGTACTGGCTGGTTTTGTGGCAACTTGACACAAGCTGGAGTTATCCCAGAGTAAGAAGCCTCAGTTGAGGAAATGCCTCCATGAGATCCAGCTGTAAGGCATTTTCTCAACTAGTGATCAAGGGGGGAGGGCCTAGCCCATTGTGGGTGGTGCCATCCCTGGACTGGTAGACCTGGTTCTATAAGAAAGCAGGGCTGAGCAAGCCAGGAGAAGCAAGCCAGTAAGTGACATCCCTCATGGCCTCTGCATCAGCTCCTGCTTCCTGACCTGTTTGGTTAATCCTTTGGTGATATGAAAGTGTAAGCTGAATAAACCCTTTCCTCCCCAACTTGCTTCTTGGTCATGATGTTTTGTGCAGGGATAGAAACCCTGACTAAGACAGCTAGCATTTTTACATTTTTCTTCTTCCCTCCCTCCCTTTCTTCCTTTCTTGCTATGCCAACAGTGGGCTCAAGTTTCCCAATAAATGAATCAAAATCTGCCCAGCTTTTTCAATGAGGCCATCCTAGAGAGGCTGAAAATAGCATCACCCAGAGGATTTGTGTGAATGTCTTGCATTGCATTTAAGGAACGAATGGATTGATATTCTTTAACTTTTTCATCTGGGTTGTTGGTCTTCATTGGGCTGTAAGAGTTCTTAGTGTTTCTGAATTCTTAAGTCTGATGGGATATATTACTTGTGACTGTCTCATGTGGTGGATTGTGTTTTCATTTGCTTCCTATGCGCTGCCAGACACAAGGTTTCATATCTCAGTGACGTCAAGGGTTTTGTATCTCAGTGAGTCCAATCTATCTATTCCTCTTTGTCGCTTCAGATGTCTTTTCTAAGAAAGAAAGAAAAAGGCCTAATCCAAGATTATCAGAAACTGTACTTTTTAAAAAATGATGTTTTTATTTTATATACTGTGGCTGTCTTCAGACACACCAGAAGAGGTCATCAGATCCCTTTACAGATGGTTGTGAGGCACCATGTGGTTGCTGGGAATTGAACTCAGGACCCCTGGAAGAGCAGCCAGTGTTCTGAACTGCCAAGCCATCTCTCCAGTCCTAGACTTTTATTTTCCCTAAGAATTTTATAATCTTACTTCTTATATTTGCATCTCTAGCTGGTTTTGAATAGGTGTGTATTCTTTTTGAACATATATTTGGAATAAACATCCACCTAATGAGAATGACGTCAAGTAAGGGTCTAAATGCACTTTTGTACGTGGATATTCACTTATCTTACACAATCTGTTGAACTGAATTGTTCCAGCACCCTGTCAACACATTCATTCCTACATTAAAATGAATGCCAATTCTTCATGAATCAAAAATGAGGGAGTCTATTGTTAGTTGTATTGTCTTCCAAATGATTGGACTATAACAATATCTCTGTTGTCTCATCTATAAAATGATGGTAACAATGCCTTACTGTATCTTTTAATGTATATACTATTTAATTGAGACAGCCTAGTTCAGTTTTTAAAAAGAAACTACTGTTGTGTTGATTCAGAAGTAAGTAGTAATATTATATATTAATTAAAAACAAAATCTTGAGACATATTCATTTATTCATCTTTTTATTTAAGAAAGCTTACCAAGTACCTTTATTAGAATAAGAAAATTGAAGAGATAAAATTTTTGCCCTTGGAGAGGGCTTACTCTGTACTAGAGAACAGAGCAATAAATCGATAAACATCTAACATAACATCAGGTAGGACTAAGTGTAGGTGAAGGAAAAATAAACAGATGGTAGAGAACCAGAAGTGTATGGTGCATGAGGAAGACTCGTGAAAGATGGAGATTCGTGGGAAGAGGTGTAAGTGAAGGGAGGAGATGAGGCTCTGGAGTGTGGTCCAAACTAAGAGAGTATGGCGAACAATAATGGGGAGGCTGCTACAGAAATCAGTAAAGAGGCGGTAGTGGTTTAAATTAGGATGATTGGCACCTGAGTAGACTGAGTTTGGAAAGCACCATCAGGTACTTATCGGTAGGTTAGCTGTAAGATGACTCTTCAGGATCGCTTCAAAAGTCAGGCACACAATGGCATCATGTAACGAGACTACAAACCTATAGAAGGGCAGATGGACACAGAGCTTTCAGGGCATTAGAGACCTAGTGGAGAACCCAGGCAATTAAGATATGAGTCTGGAGTTTAGAGAAGACCATCTGATTACATGGTATGGCTTGGAGAATCACCAGGATGTCTTTAGTAGTTAAAGTCAAGACTGGATGAGGTTCCCTGAGTAACTAAGTAACAGAAAAAAAGAGAAGAACAAAGAAGTGAGCCCTACAATAATTCTGCCTTAGCCTCAAGGAGCATCATGAAGCATCCTGAAGTGGTAAGAACAGCATCTTATCTTGAAGCCACAGGAAACATGGCATCCCAGAAGCCAAGTGAAGAAAGAATTTGAATAGGGAGAGACTGCTCTCGGGTCTCAGTTCTTTCTGAAAGTTCTGGAATGAAAAGAGCCAAAAACCGATCACAGCACTGGTGAGATAGAGATTGCTGGTGACCTTGGCGAACACTGCTGCCTCACAGAGTGGGTTGGTGATAGGCAAGAGTAGGTCGAAAGGACACGCCTATGCTCACCCGTCCTTGTTTACATGGCCTCAAGCAAATCATGGCTTAAATGCTGGATGCATTTTCTCTGTGTATTAACTAGAGAGCATAATACATGCCACTGACTTGATATTGCCATCAGTGTCCCAGTCTGGAGCAGCTTCTGTCACATAACTGTCATGTTATCAATTAATCGTACTCTTCGCATGTTATTTCTCTCGTGTACAGCATGTGCATGTGTTGATGCGCATACATGTTTCTGCATTTGTATGCTGGGCAGAGGCTCGCATCAGGTGTCTCCCTTTATTGCTCTTCACTGTATGTTTGGAGGCAAGGTCTCTTTTAGAACCCTAAGCTCACCAGGTTTACTCCAGAGTGCCAACTGTCTCTACGCAGTTGCTAGGATTATGGCATTTAGGATCATGGCAATTTAGGATTACAGCACTTGCTGCTGTGTCCAGCTTTTACTTGGCCACTGAGAAATCAAAGGCAGGTCCTCTTCATATAGCAAATACTTTACCCTCTAAGATCATTCCCAGTTTTGCTGATTTTATTCATACCCCTCAAGCAAGATTGCTGTTCTTCATGGCTTGTGGACAGATCCCTTGTTTTGTAAGAGTAAGAAGACTACACAAAAGAGACACACTTGTGTCTGACTGGAGCTTTCTTAGGAAGGAACTAAGGCATATTTCTGATAAGGGACACAAACTATGTGTGACTGATATCAAGAGTGTCAAAAGTCTACCAAAAGGAGTAAGAGCTTTCACTGAGGAGAAAGGTATGAAATAGGGCACAAAAATCCCCAAAGCCAACATGACCTTTACATAATCTTCAATGTGGTTTTAAATCAAAGATGTGTATGTGCCGATTATTCCCACTTACTTAAAGCCTCAGTGCCTCTGTAGACCCTATCATAGCCCCTAGCACTAACTTTAGAGGTAAATCCACACCATCTAGGAGCAGCAAGCATTGCTTCTCAATGCAATTTTCTGGGTGCTGATTGGATGGGGCTTGAGAGTCTACAAGGAAAATGTTATGTTGTGTTCTAAACTAATATTTTTTTTATTATGAGATTTTTGGCCTTTCCCTTTTGATACCTGTCTGTTGCTTTTATAAAATGATGGAGGTGTTGAATACTTTGACTTAGCAAAGTTAAAAGGTGTTAAATTTAAGTTTCATTTCATTTCTATCCTAGAGTCCGAAATTCTGTGTCTTAAGCACAGCTTCTAAGTCCTACAAAGATTGGTTCACTTTGAAGTTACCATGGAGAGGTTATAATTATCACTGTTGTTAATAGATGATGAGCTTGTCAACCAGAGCACTTTAGGAATATTCTCATCCTATCAGAAGAAGCTTCTGTTTCGGTATAAAATTCCAAGCCTGATTTATGCAAATGAATTCAAAGCCGTGTTATTTAATTTTAACTACCAACCGAAGAGGTCAACCAGATGTCCAGAAAAAAATCGCAATGACTATTTCTGAAAAGTCCTTCTCAGACCCACAGAAAAATTTGATGGATCAGAGAAAGTGAAAAAGTGAAGTCTTGCCAGGAGCATGTACACACCAATTCATGTTTCTGTGGTTTTTCAGTTCACATTTGTATTATAATCCCAGGGGAGCTAGAGTAAAATCCTTGGTAGGCTATTTTCCGAGTGCCTTATATTGTTTCTCCTCACATCATCCGGACCTTGTACAAACATTTCTAACTGCCACTGAACAGAAATGTTCTCCTAAACCTTTTGCAAAGGCATCTGTTCATTATTTACATGGTTGCTATGTTGTTCTTTGACCTCCTGACTCAGTCAGTCATGTGTATTCTACATGACATACACGAGACAGGGCAATGGTAAGTGGCATAGCTTTTGGTCTCAAGAACTCTATTATTACACAATAGGACATAAAGTACCAGTGCTTTACTGGAAATGTGACTATTGGAGAAGTATATACCAGGTTTTGGTGTTCTGACTAGCCTGGGAGTAAATTTTGACTCTCCCACTGAACTTTATGACTCTCTTCATAGTATGGGGATAATAATCCTGATATTACTTGGTGTTTGGCTGTATCACTGGTTGTTTATAATAACTAAAAGAAGTATTGTTTTCATTCACTTATTAAGGGTTCACCAAATGTGTGCATGAAAGAAACATACACGGCAAAGATCCTGGCATGAGTGCTGGATCACAGTCCCAGTCATTTCAATATCCATTCTGTGTACTGATTCAGAGAGCTGGCCTTCTGCCACTATGCATTTTGATAAGCTCCTTATCTCAGTGATATGTCTGAACATTTTTTTCCCAAGCTTAAGACATTTCACCTATCAAAGGATGCTACTGTCGGTGCCTGGAGGTAGCTGATGGCCCTTGGCTGCTTGGTCTGTTGCCCTTGGGATAGTTCTCATTGGATGTTGCCAGTCTAGGAATTTATGTGGTGCCTCTGCCTATACACATGGGCAGTATAGATTGTATCCCTTGGACTGGCTGTGGCTTCACGTAGTTCATAACTCAATTTGTTCTCATTGCATCCCTCATAAATGGGCTGGAACAATGGCTCAGTGGTTAAGAGCACTGACTACTCTTCTAGAGGTCCTGAGTTCAAATCCCAGCAACCACATGGTGGCTCAAAACCATCTGTAATGGGATCCGATGCCTATTCTGGTGTGTCTGAAGACAGCTACAGTGTACTTACATATAATAAATAAATGAATCTTTTTTTAAAAAAAAAAAAAAGAATTACTTTTTAGATACCAGCCCCATACCGCGTGTTCATAATGTGGCTCTGCTCTCTGGATCAACACACAGAGGACAGGGCTGATGTACAGTTCCAGATGGCATGGGCCACAGCTACCTATGTGGCAAAGACACCTGTCAGAAGGCTGAAATCCAAAACAAAAGTATCAAAAGCACATTTGTTAAACAGACAGAGACGGATCAACAGTCAGATGAATGCCTGGGGAAACCAGACTGGATTATTAATACCAGGCACACGTGAAGGGTTTCAAATTCGGCAAGCAGATCTGAATTAAGTCATGTATGAATGGTCTACTGGTTGCGTTGCCCTAGAGAAAGGGGATGCAGGTGAGCGTGTTGACTCTTTATCATTGGTAGGCTCACTACTAAGTCTCTTCCAGTGCCAGTTTTATTACTAGTACCCTAAAAAAGGAGTGGAATTGTATGCATGCCAGCTGAGCTAGATTTTAAAAAAAATCAGCGTGGGGCTGTGCAAGTTTTAAAAGGTAGAATTTGGACAAGCAGATGTGAACTGGTCTTCAGGAGAGAAGTTGCCTCAAGAAGATCAGATTAGATATAAATCCACCGGAGGATTGGATGGAGGAAGGATACTGGCCAAGATGTCCAGACATGAAAGTTCAGCAAACTGGGAGGCCAGCGCTTAGGGCTGCTGACCACAAACTGGGATGTCAGAGGGATATACAAATGGAAAGTTTCGGGGAAGTTTCTGGCTTTACTTATGGAATTTATAACTTTTTATTATTAAAGCAAGCACGCTTTCGGGTTACACTGCCCTGGATTTCCCCGGTGGAGTCAGGACTCTTTCTTCCAAATAACCCGTTTTTCTAAAACCAGATCCCCTGACAACGCACAAATGAAGAACCTCTCAAAAATCGACATTTTCAATTATATTTCCCTCTACTAGATGCTCATACAATTCTTAAACGTGCTTGTTCCTGGGTGACTTGCAAGTGTTCTTATAGATGTCCAACGGTAAAGATGGTCATTTCACAAGGAGATTAAAGATAAATCATAAGATCGGGCTCAGGACTTAATTTCTAACTGTTTGAATATTAGCATTTTGAAATTTATTTAAATTGGTTAAGTCATCACCAGCTACAAAATATGCTGTTGCTTAGAAAAAAGATCTTGAGTCGGTCCCTGTTAAGTCCGGCACAGCCTGTAAATAATTCTTCATTCCTTGTGAAGTGTGTGTTGTTTATTATTACAGGTTTTGTTGTTGCTTGGATCTGAATACCGTGTTCCCAAATAAAGTTGTCTCTGAAGCTAACAACAGCTATTCTCACTTATCTTGCAAAGTGTTCCTTTGTTTTGGTTGGGAGAGCAAAGCCATGTTGCCACATGTCTGCTGGAATGAATTAGCATTACGTTCTCCACTGACTCATCCAGAAGGAATGAATCCGCATAGCAAAGAACATCATCACACGTGTCAGAAAGCATTCCTGCAAAGCACACTGGGAACCTCCCCTTTTCTCGTTTTCCCCTTGTTTCAATGACACTGTCTCTTAGCCCTGAACTTAAGGCAGGGAGTCAAGTGGGAAGGTGGGGCGGTGTGGAGAGATGAATCAGAAGAAGGAGGGAGAAACGGGAATTTCTGTTTCTCAGCCACAGGTAGTTTAGGCACATCATGTGCCCTCCAAGGGAACTGTGACGTGAAAAACTCTTCCCCAGCAAGGTGCCTTCTGAAACCTGGGATTAGCTTTTTAGAGAAAGAAAAGGAGAGCATAGTGTTTTCTTGTTAAGTCAAATGGGTCATTGCTCCTTATGAACGCATGGGTGGGTGGCCCAGAAGGATCACTGGATAAGGAGCTTGCTGCCAAGCCTGACAACCTGAGTTCAATCCCCAGAACCAGCATGGCAGTTAAAATCAACTTTTGACCTTCACCTATACTGGAACTCACACACACACACACACACACACACACAGACACACACACACACACACACACACACACAGACACACACACACACACTCACCAAGGAGTAAAATGTAGTGAAATTTTTTACAAACTAGGCTGGAATACAGGAGTAAATGACGCTGTGGATCAAGAGTAAAACTGGTTTGGTGATTGTAAGTTACCACGGCATATGTACAGTAAAGAAAAAATGCATGTTTCATGTGACGGCCCAAGCACAACTTTAAAATTCTATTTGGAACTAATTATTTAGTGGACGTGTCTTATATGAAGGGCACTGAGTGCTTTTCAAGGAGCTGGAGAAACATCATTTTCCTGTACGTGGGGGTTTACAATCTGCCTTCATGAAAAGCAGAAACAATGTCTCATGTACAAAGTTGCTTTTCACCTATTTTTACAGTGGACCTTGGTCCCCCCTCCAACCTACCATAGCACTCACGAATGGTTTGTCACTTTATCCTACAGTCCTGAAGAAATACAGTAAATATTTTCGACTAAAGGAATTATGTCAGACTAAAAACGATGAGACATGCTATATATATTGGTTACTTTTCCAATCCTGTGATAAAGCATTGTGACCAAGCAGCTTACAGTGAAGAGTTTCTCTTGGCTTTGGCTTAGATTCTCATTGGCCAATCAATATCCATGGCAGCAGATGACAGGCATCGCAGCCAGGGCAGGGAGCTGAGAGCTCACATCCTTTTCTACAAGCACAGAGCCAAGAGTGGGTTTGAATCTCAAAGGCCCTGTCCTCAGTGACATACTTCCTCCAGCAAGGCTGTGCCAACTAAACCTTCCCAAACAGTTCCTCCAGCTGGGACCAAGCAGCCAGATGACAGAGGCTATGGGGTGACATTCCTCATTCAAACCATCACATATGCAGATAATTCTCACCTACACCTTTTATAATCTGGGCTGCATCGGAGGTGTGTTAGCCCAAGAGGGATTATTATTGTATCTTCCTTCCTTTAAAAAAAAAAAAAAAAAAAAAAAAAGTGGATTAAGTATGCAGCCTCTTTCCAACAAACTCAGAATGCTAATGATCTCCCATGAATGCTCACATTAATTTGTTCTATTATCCATTATAATGAAAGAAGAGGAACCAGCAAGGCAAGTTTGGTATCACACAGGAATTGGCAGGATGTTGCTAAGTCTGCCTGTCCTATTCAGTGTTATAAGGACCATGTTGTAGGAGTCTGTGGGGATGAAGTGAACCACTGCTTAAGGATGCATGGCTTCTTGTAATGGAGACAGAGATGAAAAGGCTTGTGATCCTAAGGGTAGAGCTTGTTTTGATTTTTGAGGCAGAGTTTCATTGTATAGCCCCGGCTAGCCTGGAACTCCCTTGTAGACCATACTGGCCTGGAACTCATAGAGATCCGGCTGTCTCTGCCTCCCAAGTGCTATGACTAAAGGTGTGCACCGCCAGGCCCTGATTCTAAGAATATAATTTTTAAAACTCATTTCCCTTTTTGCTGTCACATAGTGATTTCCCCTCTTGCCAAAATTGGTTCTTTGAGCACTCTATGTTTTTTTAAAAAAAAATAATAATTCTTTGAGCATTTCATACAGTGGCGTTCAATCGACTTCACACCCTCTCCCCCAAACCCCTCCCAGCTCAACCCGTCCCTCGCCACCCAACTTTTTGTTCTCTTTTTAACAGCTGGCGCTGACCATATAATACTCTTGGAGTGTGACCTTCGCCTGAAGTATGACCAACCTACCAGGGGCCACATGTTTAAGAGCGACTGTCATCATGAGCTAGGGGTGGGACTTTGTGCCCACCTCTGGTCTCCATGTCTGACTTGAGCTTGCACATGCCTTGCACATGCTGTGACAGTGCTATGAGCTCAGAGGTGCAGTTGTCCTTGCTGAGTCCGAAGAACTCAGCCGACTCCTCGCTCTTCTCTTGTTAATCAATGGCTGGAAGAACCACCTGGATTTTTGTTAGCAAAGAAAAACATACACTAAAGCTGTCTACACACTTAAGAGAGTGTTGGCAGCATATTCTCCCAAGAAGTAAACAGGCAGTGGAGTTTGATGCCTCCCTGACCTTCAGATGGAAAGAGCAGTTGCAGAGTTCAGGATGTAGTTCCAGGGCACAGTTACCTTGCATAAAGAATGGTCTAGGTTTGGTCCCCGGGATAAGAGGGAGTGGGAACTAGTTGAAAGGACTAAACTGAGTAGCATTATACTCAGATGGTTGGCACTTGGAAGCAAATGGCCTCTCTCTGTAAGCCTTCATCCCCTCTCTCTTTCCCTCCCCTTTCTTGACCCTTTCAGAAAAATAGACTTAATGAATCATTAGTAGATCATTTATGTCTCATGTTAATTTCTAGAAATCAGAGTCTATAGGAAGGAAACATACATGGACAATTTAGGGTTTGAGAACGTCTATTTCTCCATCTCCAACCCCTTTACAGCATCTGGTGTTCTTTTCCATTGCTTTCTATCTTATTTTCTAAGCCGAATTCTCTCACTGAAGCTGGAGCTCTCCAATTAGCCACACTGGCTGGTCAGCGAGTTGCAGGAATCCACCTGTCTCCACTCCATGGGGCCAGGGTTGCAGGATCGTGCTGGAATTCTTAGCTTTTGCTGTGGATGATGGGAATCTAAACCTGGTTCCTCGTGTTTGCACTACAGGTACTTAGTCAGCTGAGCCATTCCTCAGACATCCCTCATGAGACAATTCATGTTTTAAAAGACATTTGGCTGAAGGGCAAAGGGTGAAAAGGCATTTATAGAATCTTCCACTTTAAAACAATGCAGATATGCACCTTGGCGGGTACCGCTCAGTTCTTCAAAGCTATAGTACAAACCTTTCCAAGCATGGTGGCCATGGCACAGTCTCCTGCCTTGCTTGATGCGCTGTCTGTGTCATTGATCTGCATGGGGGCATTTTCTTTAGAGGAAAGAATCAAGCAAAGATATAAATCATTAATTAGGAAACAGGTTGATTCTAGAATGGGCGATGATCATTGTCCACAGAGGTAGCTATGGTTTAATTATTCTTTGTCCGGGGACCATCCGTCAGGTGGTCTTGCCAAGTGTCCTGGAGCAAACGCTACTGTGAACCTCTGAATGCTGTAGGTCTATTGTTTCCCCAAATATAGCTCCTTTGTGTGGCGGTCCAGGAAATCCAGTGGTAGAATGAACAATGGAATTCTACCCAGGAGCGTTTCTAAGTTGGCAACCCTTTGAGAGAAGCAGACTAGGGAGGAAACACCACAATTGTTCACCAGCAACTGTTTAAAGTATTTGATTATAAATGGACGCTACGTGGTAGGTCTGTGTTTGAGAAGATTCTTGTTCTTCTGGGCTCGCTAAAGGAGAAAGTGAAGGGTACACATCATCTTATGTTTTGTGGGGATGTGAAAAAGCCTACAGCCTATAGCCTAGGCAGAAAATAGAGGTGGGACATTGGGAGGAGAAAGGATGCTGGGAGAGAAAGGGAGGAGCCTGAAAAAAGGGGAGGGGACACATAGCATAGTTCTTGAGCACCGGCAACTAGCCACGTGGCAAAATGTAGGCTAAAATAAATGGGTATCTTTACGATCTAGTCAGAGTCAAGTCTACGGTCTACTATATCGCCAAGGTGTTTGTAAATATATTTTGAGTCTGAGTCTTATTTCTGGAAGGCAGAATGGGCCTAAGTTCAACAGTGCACTGTAAACACAGAAGGAATAACATAAAAATTGAGCTCTTAATGCTGAATTTGGACTTTCTTAGACCCTGGGTCTACTTCTGAGGTGCTGAGAAGATCAACATGGCCTATACTGCACATAAGCCCTTTTCCAAAAGGAAAACCAATCAAAGTGGAAGTCACACAAGAATACCAATGGGAGGGAGTGGAGGGAGTAACTGCAAAAAGTTCAGCAAACTTCCTTACAGCAGAGGACCTTGAGAACTTGCTAGACCTTCTAGAACTTGCATTGGGAGATTATGGGCTGGTTTTGTTTTTAAACTTTATTTTTTATCATAATTTTGTATTTGTGTGCCCATATTTGTGTGAATGCTTGTGTGGGGACATGTTTACACATATGTACAAGCATATAAAAGCCAGATGACATCCTCAGAGGTACTGTGTGCAGGGCCTCTCAGTCTTAGAGCTTTCCCAAGTAAACTATGGTAGCTGTAGGCACCAGATTAGTTTCCATATCTTTTAGTCCTGGGTTAGATGTGTCTATATTTGGTCAACTTATATGTGTGCATGTGTGTTTGCATGCATGCATGTGTGCATGTGCACACACATTTGTGTTTGTGTGTATGTGTGTGTGCACAGATGCCCATGATTTTATGTGTATGTATAAGCCATTTGTAAGCACAGGAGAGACCATAACATCAACACCTGCTGGGTGGCAGTGCTTGGGGATTTCCAACAGAGCAATATAAGCAGAAGCAGCATCCTGAGAAGGCAGACTTTCTCTCATGTTCAGGGGAGATGGGTGTGCCAGCAACTAGACACAGCACTGTCAGTCCTCTGGGCAGGGTACCCAGCCTCTGTGTATGGAGGCACTCTTGCAGGAAAACATGCACCCAACAAGTGTCTGGAAAAGGTAATCTGAAGACTCTGTTTTCCCTTCTCTGGGTGTTTTGAACACTGGAATTTTGCATAGCTGTGTCAGGCACTCATGGCCTGAGCCACAAAAGATGGTGCCTGTAATCTTCGGGCCTCTGGGTGTCTTTTTCTGTCTGTTTTCCATCACGAGAGTGTTGGAATTTCCCTGAGGCTGAGGCTTCTTCTCCAAACCCTCTAGTGTGAATTGTTGGTTCGGCTTCATCTTTTCATCATATGAGGAATGTAATTAGTCAGAATGTTTGAAAGTAGAAATCCAAGAAGCATCCCCCATGGCCAAAATTACCTTTTAGCATATTTTCTTTATACTACATATCTTTAATTCTAAAAAAAAATAAATTGTAAGCATTGTGTATCTTGCATTCCACACCACTTTGCCTCCTTCATGTTTTACTTACAAAGAGTTGATTGATTGATGAAATGTCGAAATAGGTCTTCTAATGTTATCCATTACTGAGACCAAGCCAAGATCAAGGAGAGTCCCCGAGACCCCCAAAACCCAAATAAAATAGGGTATTTAAAAAAATATTTAAGTTGCAAGCATCTCTTGGGGATGTTCTGTCCTTTGCAGAGAACACTTTTTTTTTTTTTCTTTTTTGTGCTCAGAAGCATTTTCTTGTGATTGATTAGAGATGAGTCATGCTGGTGGGGCTAAGGAGAAAGCAGCCATGCCTGGCAATCCACGCATTGGTCTGTTTAAACAGGTCTGTCACATGAGACTCAATACGATTTTGATGGCACTCTGAGAGGTTGTCCAGAGGCCACATTGCTCTCTGATAGTCACCGAGCTCTGACGACATAGGAAAATTTCAGGAGAAGCTCTACAGAGTTGTGCACATATATTCTCTATTAAATCATCGTTCCCTGCAAAGACCACACAGGACCACTCAGGGGACAAACCTGGAGGATACTGTATCAAGCATAGTAAGACAGATACACAGAGGGACATGTCTCATGATCTCCCTTTTGTGTACAACGTAAAAGTTGGTCCTACAGAAGCAAAGAGCAGAACAGCACTCAACAGGGACTTGGGACAGGGATGGGTAGGATATGAGACATTGATCAGAGGAGGAGACCTCTCCATCACAGCTGGATAAATTCTGGAGATCAGTGTGCAGAGGTGACTATAGTGATTCATGCTGTATTGTTCACTTAAAATTTGTAACAGTCTTGGGGTTTCTATTGCTACAAGGAAACAGCATGACCAAAAGGCAAGTTGGGGAGGAAAAGGTTTATTGGCCTTACACTTCTATATTGATGTGCATTTCTGAAAGAAGTTGACACAGGAACTCAAACAGGGCAAGAACCTGGAGGCAGAGCTGATACAGAGACCATGGAGGAATGTTGCTTACTAGCTTGCTCCCCGTGGTTTGTTCAGCCTACTTTCTGAACCCAGGACCACCAGCCAAGAGATGGCACAACCCACAATGAGCCTCCTCATTGATCACATTGATGCCTTATAGTTGGATCTTATGGACAATTTTCCTCAACTGAAGCTCCTTCCTCTCTGATGACTCTAGCTTGTGTCAAGTTGACACACAAAGCCAGCCAGTACAATAAGAAAGCAGATTTGAAATGTCTTCACTCCCAGCAACCATGGGTATTGATAGATATGTTCATTTGACTGTGGTAATTAGTACAATGTACATACATATGTCAAATTATTACACCACAAATGAAAAATAGGTACAATTTCAGACTTTTTTTCAAAGGCCAGCAATAACTACGGCTGAGGAGTATGGTGAGGAGTGCTCAGAGAGACTCACGTTGTTACCTACTAAACACACAGGGTTGCATGGCTTATAATTCTGAAGAATGTTCTCACTCTTGCTCTGTCTCTTCTCACCTTCCCCACCCCCCAAATGCACACACCATTTTGCTTTTTGCATCTAACGTATTTTTGCTTACCATCAAATGAAATTACATAAAAATAAATCACTGGAGATAAGAATCATAAAACCATCTCAAATATATCAAAAAAACTTTAAAAGCTTATATTCTTAAGCTCAAAGTTATTTTTTTAAAAAGTACAGAGAAAGCTCACCTAATGGAAGATATTAGGAGAATACATAAACACCACACCACTTTCTATCAACCATAAAACAGTCTGGGTCAACAGACATAGCCTCCCACACAGGGCACCAAACATAGTGTAATGGTGTAATTTTCTTTTCCATCTTCTCCCACAGAGTCAGTCACAGGCAAGGACCATGTCATTACACTCATACCTACAGAGGTGACGCAAAGGCTGAATTCACAAATAAGTAAATAGAAATTAAAACAAGCAAAACTCCCCATAATGTCACACTAGATTGCAAAAGAGCACAGCTCTGGCTCTGTTAAAGTGTGCACACAGCAGGAGTACTGCCATGCCCAGCCATATCTAGGGTTCTGAGATTAGGGGAAGTGCCTCGTTTTCAAAGGGATGGGGATTGCCTCTCGGCCTTTTGGCTAAGATCATGTGTCGTATCAAAGGGATGGGGGCAGACTGAAGTAAACACAAAAGAAAGCAAACATCTGGAGGAATAGTCATGTCTGGTGGTGGGATGAGAAGGAATGTCTAACTTTCAGAAGAGTCTCACAGATGACATATAATGGCTGAGCATACCCGAGGGACAGTCCTATGCGAGAACATATAGAATGGTCCTGCCTCATTTCCCATGGCAGGACCAGAGCCATGGACTGGAAACTCTACATAAGAACCTTCTTAAACACCTTGGGGATCTCTGTGAGAGACTGGGGACGGTGTGGGAGGGCAGAGGACAGATTGGTCTCATAGGAAAAGTACAATGGTGCTTGATCCTCTGTATCACAAGACATTTAATGTCTCTTCTAAATCCCAGATCTACAGCTGTTCCCAACAGATGCCGTGCACAGATGGATTCGGTATGAGCAATTAGCACCTCAAGTAATTAGTGTGACACATGTCAGTTCATTAGGGAATAGTCATGACAATGTTTCTGAAGGCAGTAGGATTTTTTTTTTAATGTGTCTGAGTGTTTTGCCTGCATGTTTGTGCACCATGGGTATGTAATGCTTTGAATGTCAGAAGAGAATACCAGAGCCGTGTGAGTTACCATGTGGGTGCTAGGAACCAAACTCAGGTCCTCAGTAAGATCACCCAGGGCTCTTAAGTGCTGCGCCGTCTCTCCAGCCCCAGGAGGAGCCACCTGAATGAAAGGGGAGGGGAATCTCTGACTCTTAATGGAACTCAGAAAAGTGGGATTTGGCTTGGTTGCGTAGGGGCTGTGGTATCAAGCCAGGACAGACAAGATCGTTGGCTATCTGAACTAGACCTGATAATTCCCAGGGACTCCACAAGGTTCGTTCTGGGTGAATAAACCTCTGACCGTGCTCAGGCTGAAGCAGCTGATCTCAGAATGGGGGTCACTGTCTGAAGCTGGGGTGCTGATCCAAAGAATCTGTGATGTCTGTCCATCACCAGAGGCTGGGTACATTGCGGTAAATGTTGGCATCACTGGCCTACCAGCACTTGGCACTAAGCTTGTGGTGCCTTTAGACTAGAAAGGCCATTGGCACACACATCCCAATAATGTTGACCCCATAGGAAGGCTCTGACATGCACCTGGGACCTATGGCTTCACATGATTTCAAGAGCAGCCTTTTAAACCAGTTTTGCAGTCCATTACCGCCACTAGTATCTCAACTATTTCAAGGCTTGGCAGCAGAACCTTGGCTCCCTGCACACAGCCGACCTGCTGAGGAGGCTGGAATGTCTGTGAGGGAGGAGATGAAAGCACTCCCTGGCTTCCATCAAATCACTCCTAGCTTTCTGCTACTCAGTGCAGGACTCCACTGAGTGCTCACCTGGGATCGCCCATCAAAAGATGCGGACACTTTAAATATCCTGAATTTTGCGGAGAGATCTCATTTCTAAGTTTTGACTGCATCTGGAGTGTTCACCTTGAGAGTGGATGCCACAGAAAAGGCCCAACAACTGCCGTTGGCCTTGAAAAAAGCAGAAAGCAGTGGACAATGACACAGTTACACACCAAGAGAAAGTGCTCCACCCCATTCTGTTTGGTGAAGCAGTGAGTTTACCGGGTCCTCATAGGTCCATGGGTAAGAGGTTACTTAAAGGAGCACACAGCAGCATCACTGAGAAGCCCAGCCCAGCCTGGGGGACTCAGTACTGCATCTGTGGTGCTCTCTGCAGGGCCTGCAGGTAGTTCTGCTCAGCCCACCACCGGGAGGGTGTGTTTCCCCTCCATTGTTGCTGCTGAGGTAACCGTGATGCCCTTTAGGAATCTGCAAGCTTCTGAATTTCCCCATGCTTTTACTTCCGAAGTCTTAGAAGCATTTTTAATTCCCTCTGTGAGGGGATATCTCAGTTCATTGGGAACATCTGCATCAGCATCCGACACAGAAGGACCAGGCGGTGTAGACACCTGCCACTTCTCTTTGAGCTGAGTCTAGCACTCAGTCATCACTCCGCAGAGGCCCCAGGAAATCAGCCAAGTGTTCTGGACTCTGATCTCAATTTTTAGGATGGACAGATCTCAAGTTCAGTGGAATCTGACCCATACCATGCTTCCATTTCTCTATTTACACATCCCAGGATCACATGACAGTACAGTAGTTATGATGATTTCCAACATCCTTTCCCAAAAATCTCTCACCTAATGGTTTCTCCAGCATTTTTCTTTTTATGGTGCAGGTTTGCCTTTCCTGTTCCTAGTGAGTGGTAATAGAAAGGGTTAAAATGTCATCAGATTAGAGACAAACAGTGGCTTCCTTGTTTATGACCTGGGCCATTACTTCACCCCCTTTGGGTCTCTCTTCATAAACTATGGTGCCTCATGAATTGATAAGCAGGAGCAGTAAGTGGCAGAGGCCTGACACGTAGAAGCCCAACATTCCTGGTCCCTTGCCTCCCTTAGTTCTTCATTCACTTGCTCACTAGAGCAGGGTGGCAGACAAGCCCAGAGAGGTCAGCAGCCACCTTAAACAGAACACCACTGTCCCCCTCTGTTGGAATCTTCCCACTGGGGCTATGTGATAAAAGCAACTCATGCACAAAAGTTTCACAGCGATGAAAACATGTCTCAGTGGTATCAGCCAGATACTTTCAACAAACTGCTTTGACTGGACTAATAGATAACTGTCTGGGATCTAATGTAAGATCTTAAGGCGTTGCTTATGGTGTGGAGGAGACATGGCTCATATCCTTGGATGCTCTTAAAACAAACAAACAGACAAAAAACAAAACAAAAGCAAAACTGGCTTTTGGGAGGTCAGGCTTTGTTCTAAATTGCATTTCTATCCATCAAGGATCTAACCTCTCACCCCCCAATGCAGATTTTGTTCTCTATTGCCCATCTGTGCAACACTGTTCTCATGTTACTGCCCTTACATGTTAAATAATACATAGTTACAATCTTGATGTTTTCAGAGTAAGATATTCTAGGCTCTTTCATAGCACATTCCTCATTATACAAGAGCTGGGGCAATATTGTCACATTTTCCCCCCAGTTACTATAGTGCTTCTGAGAATCATTTCATTTATTTTAAAAATGTAGCTAAGAGCGCAATGAATTACAGTCTTGGCAGCTGTGATGTCCAAGCCTTTAAGGGTTATTCATAGCTATAAAGTGACTACACGCTATTTCCTGCCTTACTCAGCTTCTTGAAACAGTTTCTCATTTTCCTAAACGCCATGCCATTCCTTCTCTCTTCCCCCACCCATCTTCCATTCCCCCATATTAAGGTGATAACGTCTCACATCTGGCTTGATGCCCCTGGCGTTGGACTATCAAGTCAACATGCCCTAAGTAGGGTTGCTGATTCTGTGAGCTTGGCTAATGGCGTCTGATACTGTGTTACAGAGTCTAACCCTTCCAATGTTCAGGCACAGGCTTCTGAGGCACCAAGCTTTTCATACTTACCTTTGACCTTCTACAAATCTATGGGAGAACAAACTCTTCAGATCCCAATAAGAACACAAAGCCCATGATATGAGCCTGTAACATTTTCTCCGTTTATGCCTGAAACCTATCTCGCCTCTTTTTGCGTAGCCATCAAACGAAGCTCATTCACTCTTACCATGAGAGAAAGTTATAAAAATCGGGGCAGCAGAAATTTCCACAAGGAAAGGCACTAAAGGCTGGTGAGCACAACAAAGTAATAGTAACAAGAAGCACCGTCTTAACTGGAGTTGTTCTAAACCTTTTGGAAACTTTATGTGTGTGCCTATGTGCCTGAGTGTGTGTGTGTGTGTGTGTGTGTGTGTCTACCAACCACAGACACCAGAAAAGGTTGTCTGGTCCCTGGAACTAGAAATGTAGACACTTGTGAACTGCTGTTTGGGCGCTAGGAATCCAATCCAGGTACTGTAGAATTGTCCTGGTCACTGAACTATCTCTCCGTCTCCCAGTTCAACTTCTGCTAAAGTGTCTAGTTTCATTTTAAGTCAGCCAAAAGTAAGACCAACCTCAGTGTGTGTGCGTGTGTGTGGGTGTGTGTGTGTGTGCTTATGAATCCAAAGAAACTATTCATTCATCTACAGGCTTAGAATTCAATAAGTTTTTCTACCTTTTTTGTTGTTGTTGTTGCTTGGTGGTGGTCATGGTGGTGGTGGGTTTTTTGTTTTTGGTTTGTTTGTTTGCATCAACCACTTCTAAAGAGGGGGGAAAAAAACTGGGGAGGAGAAAATTCGGATGGTTCTCATATGGCTACTCAGCTATGGTTAAACTGACTGGCAGTTTCTTTACCCCCACACTCTGGCTCTCCCCTGCAATGGGGGAGGGATAGGAACTCTCCTGCAGAGAGAGCTCTCCCCAGCTTCCCCTGTCAGAACTCCTAGACTCTGTTTCTGTTGTTTGGTTTGGGAATCTGGGTTCTGTTTTTTAAAACCAGTCTCTCTGGCTGGGTCTGACTTGCTATCACCACTCGAGTCAGAAATACTGTTGCTCAACTAGTGTTTTGCTGGTCTTCTCTCCCCGTTTCTTTTTAAATTGAGACCACTTCACATATACTTGCTAAAGCCTTTCTTAGCACTTGCTATACGTTTCCACTACGTCCTGGCGGACCAGCAGCGTATTCTGGGTCTTCCCAAGGCCACCTGCATCCTGTGTAGTGATTCTTGGCAGCGGCTTCAGTAGGACTAGTGCTTTGCAGTTGTTTAGTGGTGATTAAATACTGGGGGAAGCAGACAAATTAAAGGAGCATGGCTGGGCGTTCGGGTTGTCTCTTTAGGTCTTTTCTGTAAGAGCATCTTTTCTGACGCCTCTATCGCATGGTGGTCCAGAGGGTCTTTATTTACCTGTAGTGTCAACATATGATTCAAATGTTTGTTTTTCGTTGGAAACGTTTTGTTTGATTAATTCCGTTGTAATGAAGGCTAGTATTTTATTCCCAGGGGCTCGTACTTACTTGAAATGGTGTATTTCAAATACACAGCTGCAGGTAACACAGCCTTTTTTTTTTTTTTTTTTTTAATTAACTCTAGTTGCTGCTGACTTTAGGAAAGCCAAAACTCTTTTTCTAACTTTCATAACCTCAGAAAGTTCCTATGCCAGGGCTTGTTCGGCCCCTCCTGTCTCTGTGCCCCTCTCCTCTCTCAGCTCTGTAGTTGGGGGGCTTTGTCAACCCCAAAGGCTTCCAATTCTTTAAGCGCAGTGTGAAGGATCTCCTCGGCCGCTGGTACAGCCTCGCGCTCGGCTTGGGGCAGACGGGACACGCCCAGCACTTTCTCCTTGTCCTGTGATTGGCTCCCGAGGTCACGTGAGACCCCCGGAGGGTTGGAATTCTGACTTGTGGCTTTTGGCACTCCTTTTTCTTTTTAAAAATCGCTGGGTCTGTGGCTCTCTCCTGGGGCTCGGTGCCTTTGAGCGAGCCTGGAGCCCGAGGCGCACAGCCACCGGCAGCCGAGGTGGCAGCGGGAACTCTCCGGAGATGTACAGCCAGGTGCCCAGGACCCCGGCTGCAGGCTGCTACTGTCTGACACCTGAGAGTCAGGAGATGTACTTGCGATTTGATCAGACTGCCAGACGCTCTCCCTACAGGATGAGCCGGATCCTTGCACGCCATCACCTAGTGACTAAAATTCAGCAAGGTGAGTTGCGGGCACCGCCAAAGTGCGGCTTGTTTCTGTTGGCTCTGTCTTGTGCTCCTTATGAAGTTATGGTTTGCACTGTTAACTGCATGGATTCTGTGCTACGCTGCGTGGAACTCAGATAACTTTAGACTGCGGTTCTAAGCAGTCTGTCACAGCACTGAGCGCCTCATAGCTCACAAAAACATTTCCAGTAGTTCGTGAATCACGAATTCCTAATCCTCCGTGTGTCAACAGAGCAAATGAGAAAGAAAGGTTTACTCAGTGCGTGTCTCGGGCAGCTTTTCTGCAGGTAAACTCATACTCTGGTCACATTTAAAAGTGGACACTTGTTTGTTGACTTAGGGAGAGAGCAGAGAGCTGGGGACGAATGCCCAGAGTTTATAGTACATCTTCACTGCAGGGAAAACAGTGAGAATCTAAGCTTAAGGCCATTGGACTGACAACTTGAATTACATCCTCTTCCTGTCTGTATGCTTGTGTGGATAATCACCACGGATTTGTTGACGCTGTTTTCTTGCTAAAGGATAAATGTGACACTTCACCTCAAAACAGAGCCTATGACTACACACACTTAGCACTGGCTTCCTAAGGCAAGTTGACAATGTTGATTACAGGCTGCTAAGTGATCCTTTTCTATTCTTGGGGGGGAGGGGTTAAAAGCTCTTGTACCCTTAACATTAAAAAACTCATGATTTGTTTTTTTTTTTTTTTTTTTGGAGTCTTAAAGCTTAAAGCATGTCCTGCGTAGTACAAATTCAAAGAATGTGAAGCAAGCTGTTGAACTGGTAACCATTTAAAAGACAGACACATCTATCCACAGCCAGTAAATAGTCCCCTAGCTCCTAACTACAACCCTAACCAAATCCTTACACTTGGCCCTACCAGGAATTTCAAGAGCTATTATGAAAACGCCCTTCCCAGTTAGATAAATGAATTCGAGATTATATTGAATTTTCGAGAGAAAGTTAAAGTTCGTAATCTTGAAAGATCTTACTGTAATGTCTCCAAGAGGAACAATACATATTCTAGCAGCGGTATTTAATGAGATTGTCTCCTTGGAAATGGGCATTTGTTTGTGGTGGTTCAGGAACTGGCTATGTGTGAAGGATACTGGTGGTGCATACCAGTCTGATTGCAGGAAGGATATTAAGTCACTCTGTGAACTCTGTGTGCAAGTCTCACTTGAATAGAAACAAAAGTATCCCCTGTGGCTCGATTTAAAAATACATTCAGTTGAGAATAAGAACCAGCTCCATTTTCTATTTAGAAACTTCTTTCTGGGGGGGGGTGGGTATTAGGTATATGACCCTATGGACACTGGGACTTGGTAAGTGATAGGAATCTGTCATATGCAGGTTGTACTTGTTTCTCCATGTGTGTATAAAGAACATATTAGAAATATATGTATTGTCAGTCACTGGGATGTTCTTTTGGGATAATGGTTGGTTTTGGGTGAATTACCATGAAAACTAGGTTGTTCTTATATATGGACACCGTGTCTGTTTTGTTTTTCATATTTAGAAAACGTGAGGAATCTTCTTTTTTTTAATGGGGTAATGGAATGATTGGTGTTAATGGATTCCTAAAGGTTAAAAGCTACAGGTAGGAAACAGGAAAGACTTCCTACCCTCTAGTGATTCAGAACTGGTGGTGGGTTAATATCATGCAGTGTTTAGTGAGCAGATGCAAAGTGGGTTTGAATCAGATTTACTATATTGATACATTGGCTTGGTCTCACAGCACAGGATATTAATGGAGCATTTGCAACCTATCAGGCTGTGAGAATTATGACTACTAATTTATTTTTCTCTCAAAAAAGTGCTTATAGTTAGTTGACACTTTGGATCCATTGTAAAGATGAGAAAACAGAGGCACATGTCATTCAGAGCCTTGCGATAGAGCTGACGTTTGAACACATATCCTGAGACTCATGCTCTTCAATGTACCGTACTGCGTTTTGGTTTTTATGATGGATGTTAGATAAAAATGCTGGACCTCTAGTAGGTTTGGGGTTCTATAATATACCAAAGACCATGTAAGTACTGACAGCAAGCCCTCCAGTACAGAATCCTAGTTGGCTCCTCCTCTGATTTCCAGTTAGATTCTGTTTCTATAGTGGGAACAAGTTTCCGTATGTTTGAATGGTTAGTACCCAGTAGTACAGGATACCTAGTTATGTTACTAACAACCTCTAGTCATCCAGTTAAAGTAGAGTTCATATAAAGTTGATGTAAGTATTATATTTGTTTATCAGTTTATCATCCTCCTCCTTTAGATCTTTCAAAAAAAAAAAAAAAAAAAAAAAAAACCAAAACAAAAACAAAACAAACAACTTTTGCAGCATATCAATATATTTTGCAGTCCCACGGCTTTGGTTTCATGTGGCTGGTAGTAAGTACAGAGGAAAGTCAGTTGCTCTCTGATAACCTCATTCTACTGAGCTAATCATTGAATGGCATGACCATGATTCAACGGCAGATATACTCACGGGAAGAGAAAGCAAAGGAGGGAAATAATGGAACCTTTGATGATGCTTAAGATCTGAACTGGTACCCAGGCCCCAGATGAATCTAAGCTTACTTGTCTTACCGAATGCTCCAAAACATGCACATGTTGCTTCTCTAGCCTCTTACACAACTGCTCTGTAGTTAATTCCATCTAAAAATGAGAGAGAGAGGTTTAACACAGAGAGCCAGAGTGAGAACTGGCCAGAAGTCACACTGCTTCCATCCCTGCCCTTTCCAGCCTGTTCTTACCGGGATCGATTGGAAAGTTGTTGTGGGAGAAATAGAAAGGAAAGAATAATGGTTCTACTTATTTCCCTCCCCAGGAGGCACTGCAGAGAGAGAGAGAGAGAGAGAGAGAGAGAGAGAGAGAACGAGAGAGAGAGAGAGAGAGAGAGAGAGAACGAGAGAGAGAGAGAGAGAGAGACCAATAGAACTGGATTGTTTTCTAAATTCTATTATAGTAAAATAAATACAACTTAGACTAACCCTAAGCAGCCATTTTTAAGTGTATGGAATGGTCATTATTACTGTGTTTGCAGCCACTGCTGTGGTTCATCTCCACTGCCTTTATGTCTCACTGGAACTGAGACTCTGACTAACTGCACCCTTGTATGTGCATGGTCACGCAGGATTTGTCTTTCGTGATGGGATGACTTCATTTAAGCCAATGGCCTTTGGGTGCATCTGAATTGGGAGATTTGTTTCCATTTGAATGCTGGGTAATATCGCATATGTGTCTATACCATATTGCCCTTAAAAAAATGTAGCTGTTATAAATCTGCAGGCTGAAGAACTGGGCTTCCATTGTTGCTAGCTTAGGATATCAAAACATCGCGTTTTCACATACACACAGTATTTGAAAAAGCCAAATCAAAGCAGACCTATAAACATTGCCTTTGAAAAAAAAAACTAACGTTTTTTTTTTTTTAATTCTCAAAATCTATCATGGAGATGCCCCATATTTAAGTTAAATATACCGACAAAGGGAAGAAGAGTCAGGGGTCCAGACTCTGCTCCAATAGTCTCACACTCCATGGTGACAGTTTCTAGAACATCATCGGGCCTTTGCTTCTGGGTGAGCAATATGGACAGACTAGGATCTCACACGGTTTTCCTTGTCATGTTTTATGATTCTCTTTTTTGTATCAGTAGTTCTTTGTATAGAAAACAGAGAGACTTAAGCACAACTTGAGAAAAACCCATAAAAGAGCCACAGCATCTCCGCCACGTAGAGTCGAACGGTGGCTTCTAATGTTTCTGAAGAAAGCGGTAAAACAAAGTCAGGTTTTTGCTCTTGATACTGACGATTTGGGGCAGCATACAACTTCTCTAGAACTTCTTTCATACGGTAAGGGTTTGGATTAAGCTCTCTGTAAAGGCCCCTTCGTGTCTGAAGATGGCGAATCCTGTGTTCCTGTCTCTTGAGAGAAGGAGGGTTCTTCCTCCCACTGTCCTTACTGTCCTGCAGCACCTACCTGAGTGTGTCTGATCCGAGGGCTTTTGTTCTTCATGTCGTAAGACCTTGTGAGGATTTGTGGTCTCTGGTCTATTTAAATGGCATAATTATTATAATTATAAAGAAACCGTTTCCCAGCGTCCCTGGCCATAATGCGCCATCTCGGGGGAATTGTGGGTAAGCCATGTCTGTGTGCACTCTTGAGCTCACCATGAGATCTCTTTGCTTGATAAGAAGAAAGAGGGAATTCTGAAAGTCTCGCCGCTAGGGGAAGTAGTGGAGGTCGGGCTTTCATTTTTCCTTGCCATTTAATCTAAGGTAATCTTTAGACGGACACGACAGCTGAGTTTAACTTCACTAAAGCAGAGTGTGCTTCGGTCTCCAGCTAATGCAAGTGGGTGTGAGCAGCCTATTTTCTCTCCCCCATTACTGTGTCAAATGGCATCTTGGGAATTTGCCCAACCTAAGTGGTGAGCATTGCCCGTCCCTGGTGAGTGAGGACCCGCATCCCCACCAACTGGGTAGTGTCAGCCTAAATTAAATGGTCATTTGTTCTCCTGAAATGTTGGGTCCTTTCTTACCCAACTGCTTTCTGAGTAAGAGGGTGAATGTGATGGAAGAAGAACAAAGGAAGCCCAGAGACCAGGGAATGCGCCCTTAGCCTTGCCCGTCCCTGTTGCTCAAGCTCCTTGAGAAAGAGTGTGGCAATTGGCATAAGTCACATTTCCTAAATCAGAGCCGCCTTCTCTTCAACGCCGGCGACTGGAGGGCCTGTTCAGAAAGGGTACTGTTTAACCCAAGTCACAGGCCAACAGGTTAGTGGCTCAAGGGGTTTAAACAGGTAATGCTTGAAACCTTACTACACAGTAAAAATAAAGGTCAGTAAGTATACCCCATAAAGAAGCTAGGGAAAAGAGAACCATGCATGTGAGCATAGAGGGCCATGCATGTGATCATAGAGGGTCATGCATGTGAGCATAGAGGGCCATACGTGTGAGTGTAGAAGGCCATGTGTGTGATCATAGAGGGCCATGCGTGTGAGCATAGAGACCCATGTGTGTGAGCATAGAGGGCCATGCATGTGATCATAGAAGGCCATGTGTGTGATCATAGAGGGCCATGCATGTGAGCATAGAAGGCCATGTGTGTGATCATAAAGAGCTATGCGTGTGAGCTTAGAAGGCCATGCCTGTGAGCATAGAGAACCATGTGTGTGAGCATAGAGGGTCATGCCTGTGAACATAGAAGGCGATGCATGTGAGCATAGAAGGCCATGCCTGTGAGCGTAGAAGGCCATGCGTGTGATCATAGAGGGCCATGCGTGTGAGCACAGAGGGTCATGTGTGTGAGCATAGAAGGCCATGCGTGTGAGCATAGAGGGTCATGCGTGTGAGCATAGAGGGTCATGTGTGTGAGCATAGAGGGTCATGTGTGTGAGCATAGAGGGCCATGCATGTGAGCATAGAGGGTCATGCGTGTGAGCATAGAGGGTCATGCGTGTGAGCATAGAGGGTCATGCATGTGAGCATAGAGACCCATGCATGTGAGCATAGAAGGCCATGCGTGTGATCATAGAGGGTCATGCGTGTGAACACAGAGAGCATGTTAACATAAAGGCCATGTACACACAGCTGCGGGCTGTGATTCTGATTTGCTGATCCAATCCAGCGGTTCTCCAATGTGGATTCTATGGCAGTATAAGGAGGTGGTGATTTATCTTCTCGTCTTTTCCATTTCCCCTTCAACTGCACTTTGATTCTTAGTAAAATCCATGACTAGTGGCTGACTCTTCAAAAGTGAAAGTTCTCATTTTTCTGGGTAATGAAATTATGGACGGAGACAGAAGCACAGATCACCATCCTCCGCCCCGCCCCCAAATCAACAGCGGAACTCCTAGCAAACGTCAGCTGACGACCCAAGAACTCCTGAAGAGCAAAGCAAATGCCAAGTGGCCTTCAGTAAATCTCTCCTATAAAGAGGAAGACGTGGGTAGGGCATTAACAGAAATGTCATTACCAAGATATTCTGTTTCTGCTTTTAGTTATGAGAATACAATAAAAATATATACAAGAAGACAAAGCCAATCACGAACCACATCCCCAGATCTTTGAACAAAATAAAGGCTGAATTAAAAGTTACTTGACATTTCCATGAAGGAAGTTAGAACATATTGGGTGTGGAGAAAGGTATCATATGTTAGTCAGGGATAGCTTGTAGAAGAATATACAACTCAGTGAGACTATAAGTGGAAAAAAAAAAAAAAAAAAAAAGGAAAGAAACATGTTGGTTAATTTATAAGATAAAATCAAAAAGCACCATTACACTGAAGTATGAGATTGGAGTTGAGCTTTAAGTTTCTAAGAAAGGAAAAACAAATCACAGTTGAGAGAGGGTGTTTCAGCTTCTTTCAAGGCCTGATGTTTTGAAGACTATCTTCAAAAACTCTCTCTGAGAACACTTTCCTACACCAGTCTCATAAGAAGCCAGGTGGATGCTGTGTCTGGCCACTGCAGTAGTGTTTCCAACAGTATCATTTATTTCCTTTAGGTTTTAAAATTTTATTTCTCGTATTCATTCATCATTACTTTTTAGTTTTGGTGCAAGTGTTTTGCCTACATGTTTGCTTGTGAATCACATGTGTATCCTGTGCCTATGGAGGTCAGGAGAGGGCACTGGACCCCCTGGATGCTGGAGTTGTAGATTATTGTGAGCCACCTCTCCAGCCCCACCACTTCCTGGGTTTAGGATCACCACAGGTCATAACAGTAAAAGCATCCGAAGAGGAGTGAGTGGATGCACACGAGGTCAGGGACAGTCTCCTGACAATATAAAACCAGCACAGAGACCACGTGCAAACCGTGCTCCCAGGTCCACACTATAGGGCAGGAATCCCAAGAGATGAGTGTTCCAGTGGGAAATACTTCTGAGGTTAAGTAACTTGGGAAATGATGCATCTTCTTTCCTTTCTTGAATATTCACACGCCGTGAAGGCTCGGAGAAGCTCTGCTGCAGGAAGCACGTATGTTTCGCTCTTTGTCATGAAACCACGTTCCACCAGACACCAGAGTGGTGTCTTCCAAAGCCAAAGCTCCTGAGGACCGGGTGGGAGGTGCTCACTGAAGAAAGTGTGTGACCTGTGGTTTGTTCAGATAACTCTCTTTGTATTTCTGCCTTGCATCAGGCAGTACCCAGTTGGAAGTCACATTTTTGGAGGGTGACATTGCAAATTTTCTATCTTAAAAAAAATGGCCAATACCATGTCATTAAAATATTTTAATTAAAATTTTTTTTCATGTGACATATTTTGATAATATCCTTTGCCTTCCCTAAACTCCTCCTAGGCCATCTCCCACCCCTCTCTAACCACACACCCACCCCAACTTCATCTTCTCTCTTTAAAGTAAACAAAACAGGGGGAGCCAAAATAAAGTCACAACAGACAAATAGGGAAAAGAAAGAAAATTTATCTGGGTAGAGGCAAGATGATCACCTTTTTTTTTTTTTTTTTAAATTAAAGCAATAAAATGAAGATTATATTCTGAGAGGATAACCCCTGTTCATATGTTGAACAGAACATTGAGAATGTGTTTGAGCAGAGTTACTAATTACCACAATAGTGTAACTAGTCCCAGAGAAGTCTAAAACCCAAGTACAGTTGAACTGGAACTACAGCCTAATGGAAGTCTTGGATGAGCTCTGAGGTGGGTCTAGCATTTCTGCAGCTAACTGAAGATGTTCTGGGGCTGTCTGGAAGTGGGGTCCTCACCCACAGGGAAGTGGGATGCCCTTCAGCAGCATCAAACTCTCCCTGGCTCTAAGCAGCCACTCACAGAAGCCTGGGTCCTAATGTATGCGCACCTTTGTGCTCTAGAAACCTCTTTGGGTTTATTGAATAGGTAGTGTCAGGCCCTTCCTGATCTCTGGGCAGTACTCTCAGCCCAGTGGGAGAAAGGGAACTAGGCAGAATGTAGGTGACTCTGATTAGTAAAATCTGTTGAACTGAGGTTATCAGCAACGTGTAAATTCCTGTTCCCAGGAAGTTTCCAGATACATTTTCAATGTATTTTCCTCTGCTGGCAAAGACATAACATTTGAACATTTACATGATGCAGTCTGTTTTTTTTTTTTTTTTCTTCTAACAGAAATTCACAATATATCAAAATGCTATAAGGGAACACAGGAAGTATCCTCCTAGCTAGCCTTAGCCTTTTAAATAAAGTAATACCAGAGCATGTCTGTCTGTCTATCTAACCATCTATCTACCTATCTATCTATCTCAATTTGTATCTAAAGGAGTTTAAGAAGGAACACCAGGCGAAAAACATTTAAGTTGCCGAATATACTACTGCTCTTAGGTGTGGAACACCAATGGGAGTAAACCCAAAATATCTGGCTGTACCAACAAATGATTCCTCCCAAGGCATTGGAATACATTTTAAAAGACCCTTACAGGGGCAGAGCTGAGTAAAATATGAACGATTGGTGTTACTCTGCCTGTCAGACAATCTGATAACCACTAGAGTGAATTCGTGCAGTCGGGGTTTGGCCAGTCTCCACATACCTGACTCACATTACAACTTTCCCCTTCTGGGTTAATTTTGAAAAACCATCCAAATGGATGGCAAGAGCCTTTGATTACTCTTCAGTTTCTATAAGTGAACAGTTTACTTTTCACCTAAATTTGATTGACAAGATAAATACACTGAGGAACATTTGGATGGCCATAAAGTCATAGTGTCCTCTTAGAGTTTTACTATCATGAAATGTTTTACCGTATTTTAAGTTCTGTAAGATTCAGGGAAGACTTACTAACCTAGCATTGGTTTTCCACATGGATCCAGCCAAGCAAAGCTGATTTTTTTCTATTTTCTTCCATGTTTATGGGTATGTTGCCTGTGCCTGTGTATATGTACTATGTGTGTGCCACACCAGTAGAGGCTGTGTTAGATCCCCGGGACTGGAGTTGCAAATGGTTGTGAGCCATGTGGGTACTGAGAAGAGAACACAGATCCACTACCACAACAGCCAGTGTTCGTTTCTCCAGCCCCCAAACTGGAGTCCTTAAAACAGAAATATAAGGAACCCCGCCCAACACTTGGGAGGATACAAAATATTTTTCTATTAAATATATTTCTCAAAATAGACAGTGGAATCCCTTTCAAAGCCCTTGTCAACAGGACCTTTGTAAGCCATGTGCCGTAATTCTCCTATTCATGGTTGTCAAACTGCCTGCCTTCTTGTCTGCCCTTGCTGTCCTGGGTCGGAGGGCCTGTGAACCTCCTTTCTGGCAAACTCACTCACCTGCGGTGCTTCCAGGTCTGCGGTCTGTGGCAGACAAAGCTGCTCAGATGTGTTTATGGCTGGCTTCCTAGAAGAAGGCTGGGAAAACCTTCCTTGGCAGGAACGCAGGGGAGTATAGGGTGTCCTGAAGATGCTTTTGAAGGCTTTGCTCTCATAGGAGCTCCACTGTTGCTCTCCCATACATTCAACATAAACTCGAAAACTTTCAGAACCTGTAGCCCAGGAGCCAGAGGCCTTTTGGGTTATGTACCTTGAGTTGAATCTCGCATCCTGCACCTTCCCAGAGTGACCTTGATGGGGTTTCTTAAGGTTTCCGATGATTCCGGGTGAAAGAGTGAAGTTCCTAACTGCAGCTGAGTTATTAAAGGGGTTAATGAAGGAATATAACTCACCCCTGAGCATAGTGCCCAGTGCATACTAGATGTCTGATATTAGAAAATATGTATCAAGCATCCATGGACATAAAAACTCTCAAGTTATGGTCAAAGAACATGTGTGTTTCCTATGGCAGTCATACATGTCATATTTGTGTGTGTGCTCAGAAAAGATCTATCCCAATTTTTTAATTATAAAACAATAAAACAAGGACTTTATAAGATATTTCTCTTCTTTTTCCTTCCTTCTTTCCTTCCTTCCTTCCTTTCCTTCTTTACTTGCTTTCATTCTTTTTCCTATTTTTTTTTTAACTGTAGCAAAACCTCTTGCCCCTCCCAATTGTAGTTTTCTTTGGTTAGCAGTGATTCTCTCATGTCTTCAGGCCGGACATGATTAGTGTAAGCCACTAGCAGCAAAGGCTGTGGGCCTTTCGGGCTGTAACAAAGTCATTGTTTGATTCAAAGTGTCCCTGACTTTTGACATCCATGGTGATAAATCTAAAGTTGGTAGAGGACAGGAAGCCTCAGGAATGATGCTGAGGCAGAGTGAAGAAGGACTGAGGGGTCAGCAGTTGAGGAGAGAAGTCAGATCAAGGCCTGCGGGTGGGAGGAGATTCATTCACCAATAACAGTGAGATGCTGTGCATGGGACATCAGGGGTAAACCGCAGCTCCTTTACTAGGGACTCTTCAATCCATTACCATTGGTGCCCTTCCGGAACAGAGTGTCTGCAGTAAGAAGCCCACTTAACCGGGACAAGGGATGCTGTGAGTAAGTCACCTGAGTCCTCTGGATCTAAACCCCTCTTCCACAAATCAAGGTGTAAAGATCCCTCTCTAGCTGGTGTTGTAGTTACTATTGCTGTGATGAAACACAGTGACCCAAGCAACTTGGGGGAAAAGGGTTTATTCAACTTATATTTTTCCATCACAGTCATCAAAGCAAGTCAGGACAGAAACTCAAACAGGGCAGGAACCTGGAGGCAGGAGTTGAAATCAGAGGCCATGGAGGGCGCTGCTTTGCATGACTTGCCCAGGCTGTCTTCTTATGAAACTTGGACCACCAGCCCAGGGGTGTCCCCATCCACAATGGTCTGGGCCCTTCCTCATTAGTCACTAATTTAAAAATATAACTAACATGTATGCCTATAGCCCCATTCTTATGAAAGCATTTTTAAAAAATATTGAGGCTCCATCTCTCAGATGACCTTCACCTGTGTCAAGTTGACACAAAACTAGCCAGCACATAGGTACACATGCACATGCTCAAACATACACATACTTCTAAATCCAAGTACCACATGTAAGGGAAAATGGGAAAACATGTTTTTTTTTGTTTTTTTTTTTTTTGATTCTGGCTTACTTTGCTTAATTGTAGTGATTTTTCAGCTTCATCCATTTTTCTTGCAAATGTCATAATTTCATTTTTTGAAGCTGAACAAAGGTCCTTGGTGTATGTGTATCCTGTCTTCAGTATGTGTCCGCTTGTGCATTAGTGAGATCTAGGCTGCTTTTCTTCTTCCGGGGCTGTTTTGCACAGTGCAGCAGTAAGCGTAGATGTGAAGAACCCCCGCTGAACGTTGACTTTGAGTCCTTTCGCATGTGACCATGCCGTCGTCTGGGTGTTCTATTTGTAGTCTCTGGAAGGCTCTCTGAACTGGCCACCCAGTAACTGCACGGATCCTGCACTGCTGACAGCGGTGAGTAAGGGTCTGACTTTCTCCACGTGTCCAGAAGCATGTGATGCTGTTTGTCTTATTGGTGGCAGCCATTCCTCCCCACTGGACTTAGAATCTCAGAGCAGTTCTAGTTTGTATGTCTCTGGTGGTCGAGGAGATTGAACATTTCTCAAGTATTTATTGGCCATTCGTATCTCTTCTAAGAAATGTTATTCAGTTCATTGGTTCATCTATTGATCAGAGGATGGTTGAGGGCTTTTCCCTGTTTAATTTCTGCAGTTCTTTCCAAACTCTCGATATCGATCCTCTATTTAATGTGTAGCCAGAAGAGACGTATGCCCAGCTGACAAATTAAAAACTAAGCCCTCTGGTTTCCATGCCAATTCTAATGCGTTTTTCAAAGATTTTAATAGTTCGTTCCCCTTAAGATTGTGGTCCTCGTTAATTAAAGAATATCTTTATGTTTATTGAATCCTTCAGCTAAGAAAGATGAAACAGAAATATGATATTTGTTGAGATTTATTCTTAGAAGTTAATTTATTGACGTTTTGACAGATACACTGTATGAAAGCTTCTGCTTTTTTTGATTTTTAGAAAGTACCTACTTTCAATCCTCTCAGATAGATAGTCCTACGGACAGAAAATCAGTAAGTACAGCCTTCCGCACTCATTATGGCATAATGTTAATTTTGAGCCATATACAGCCTTTGTTTTATAGGCTGCAGTTATTTGACGTCTGTGTGTGGCATATCATGAGCCGGGAAGGCTGTGCGGCGTCCTCTTAGCGGCCTGACCATTGGGAATACGATTCTAAGCTCATTGTCCCGTTGAACCCGTACCTGTGTGAATGAATACACGTGTGACTGCATCCCGGTGTGAACTGGTTTCGCCGTCACTGATTGAGAAGCCTTGCCCTGTACAGTCTGGGTTTTTGTTGTTGTTCATTTTGTTTTGTTTTGTTTTTGTGAGACATGAGAAATCGTGAATAAGTCTCCCTAGTCTAAACTGTTTCTGAAAGCTAGGAAGTAAGGTGGCGCTTCCAAGTTCTTGAGAGTAACCTATCGCGTTGGAGCAACAGACGGACGTCACTGACCAACAATCCTAAAGAAAACTCACTCCTCGCTCGGGTGTCTGTTTGTTTGTTTTGTTTTATTTTTACTTGCTAGCCTGTGGTGTGTGAGAGGGGCAACCGTTGCCCTGTTGCAAGTTTAAACGTTCCGAATCTCATTTTCCCCCCAAATCATCGCTTTGCGAGTAGAATTTGGTGGCGCAGAAGAAGCTCGCTTCCGTGATTGGTTCTGTGGCGCGCTCATATCAACTCACCTGACAGAGGAAGGGCGCCTGGCAGCAGGCAGCTGCAGGGGTCAAACATTAACTAACTCCAACGCAAGGGATTGTTTCAGAGTCCACATTTTCCTCCTCCCCCTGCCTCCAGGCTCCCGGCTGCGGTTTGCACGAGGCCATTCTGTTTCTGGTTCCTTCACGCGAGCCTTTTTCCTGTCACTCTGGTCCTCGAGTTGTCGCTCACCTTTTCAGAGCCTGCTCTGGACACCATAGTTTACTCATGCCGAGCGACATAGGGTGCAGACAAGGTCTTTTCCTCACTGGTCTTGAGCCTTGCAGGTGGACCCACAGCCTGAGGACGAGCCCTGCTTCACATTCCCATGACGTCATGCTGGAAGGAAATAAAAATGTTCAGGGTCCCACGTGGCGTAGAAGCGGTCTGCAAAGTTTGCTAACATCCGTATGCACAAAGACGGAACATTCAGCCCTGAGCCTTTACGTTTCATATCATACATCTTAAGCGTTGGAGTGTTTGCCATTTCTAAGCATAGCAACTGCAGTTTTAAAGCTCACTTTCTAGAGCCTTTCCCCCCGGGGGTTTATCTACCAACTGTTTTTAAGGAATCTAGCATGGTTGGGTATGGTCCTCCTGTTGTGTTTCCATTAAGACCTGAGTTTACCCATCTGGGAAAGAAGCAAAATGGAGCCTCACACCTTGCACTCGCCCCTCCCCTTTCTTAGGTGAGTAAGGCTCCAGACTGTTAAATGAACTTTCCAGATGCTCCACGGCCAGTGAGCGCTGGAGCTATACTCTGCACTCAAGTCTGGGGGAGCTAAGAGCCCACCACTGCCAGTCTCCACCCTCCTTCTAAGTATAGGTAGACATCGTTTACTTGGACCCAAGATGCTTTGAGTGTTTATTCTTTGTCATTATAGACACAATTGGCCCCCTCCTTCCCCCCCACCCCCCATTGCTGGACAACGTCATTCAGCTACAACCAGCTCATGACCAACCTACACTAAGACCCTCTTTCTGCCCTCCCACTGCCTTCCCAAAGCTGGCTGCTCTTTATCAAGAACTCTGTGTCCAAAGTAAATGTCAGGGCGGCAGAATTTCTGGCCAGAGGCTGGATAGCTTGGTTAGGTAGGCCCTGGCCCAGAAAGAGGGAAAAGAAAAATTTCCTCTACCCTTAGCCTAACTTCCCCCACTTTCTACCCTTCAGAATGCTGCCTTTCTCCCTAGAAAGTGTCTGGTGAAGGGCCCAGCCTCCCCTACACCTCCCCAGAGGCTCCCAGGCTGAGGCTCTTTCACCCTCACAGTGGATCTTTTCAGACAGGAGCTGGTCACATGGGACTTGAACTGAGCCTGTGCTGGTCTGGGGAACTGCAGGTCTCAAAATCCTCGGCTCTATGGTGCTGAGAAAGAGTGAGTTAAAAGAGGGTCCTGATTTATGGAAAGAAGTCTTGTGTGGAGGGTTGTTTTCCCTGCACGTTGGACGACTCCGACCTTAGGCCAGAATAGTCTCAGTTGTAGCTGCCGAACAGTAGCTCATCAGAAGAAACGATCAGTGCTCTGCCAACTTTGGCTGTTTGAGAAATTTTGCCAGAAGCAAAACAGGATCAAAAATAATAAACAGACCTCCTCCCTTGCCGCACCACCGCTGTTTACATGAGGAGACTGGCAAGCTGACTGTGCCACAGAGAACTCCGGGGAGGGGGGATTTTTTTTTTAAGCAGAAAAGGGTAAATTGAGGAGTGCTCACTCGTAGTCAGTTTGAGGTTGTTCCAGACTAGTCAGGGTTCTAAAGAGAGAGACAGCACTAAGGTATGTCCGTCTTCCAAACACAAGTTACCTGTAGTTGTGAAGCATTCACCGGGTGGTGAACCCGGGAGTGGTGTGAACCTCCAAGAGGATGACTATGTTTTAGGAGGAAAGACCTCAGCAATGAAGCCAGCTCAAGGACGCAGGAGGCCTGACTTCTAGAATACCTCTGTCCCAGGGAGGAGTTCCGAATGCTTTCCCTTCACCGCCAGCCCAGTGTGCTTGGGGGTGCCGGGGGAGGGGGTGTTGTTAATCAGATGGGAAGATCAGCTCCTGCCCATCAGCAGTGTTGTAAGGGGAAATGAATGAAAAATTAACTGGAATGAATGTGTGATACTCTAGCTCTTGAGTGGCTCCCAGGTAGGGTCTCAGCTGTTGGGATGACTAGATGTAGCCAATCGTGGGAGCCCCGGAGAGCATAGCTCAGTTCTTTGCTGTCCTGGGTCAAGCACAAAGCTTGCCTCTCTTCCAAAAACAATGATTCACAGCACTCCCTGAGGACCTGGGAAGAATGTGCCACTCCAGCACTGGCGTGTTTTAAATGGGTTCCCAAGTCATTCTCCGGATTGTCAGCTTCCTTTAGAATGGTTTTACAGGCTTGATGCACTATGAGTAACTGTCTCACTGAGGTCACTACAAACCCTAATTTTCCCCTTGCGTCTCTCATGCATGAGCTCTGCAGGATTATAAACATTATTTTGTACTTGACTAAGCATTGTTTCATTCTTCATGAATAATTTCCTGTAACCATTAGCAAAGTGACACCGTTTAGAGCGGGAGAGAGTGTGTCACAGTTTGAGAGACTAGGACAGGGCAACATAAATGGTAGGCTTTTGAGTTTATGGAAGGCCAGCTTCCTGCCCACGGCTAAGATTCTGTGAGGAATGATGGCCAGCCGTGGACATGCATGCTTCAAGGCTTATTCTCAGATAGCTGCTTGTAGGGCTTTGAGGGGACAAAAGGAGGCTGCAGTCACACTGCCCAGATGGTTTGACACTTCGCACTCTCCTGCTAGCTCCAGTCTTCTGAGAGAAGGGTAGAAGACAGCAAGCGCACAGTGTGTCGACACATCTCATCATGTACTCTGTTTTAATAATCCATTTCTTTTCTGTTTGCTTTAACTATCTGTGTGCCTATCCTGGCTGGGTTTCAGGAGACAGTCACTTCTCAGCAATGAAGTCTTTGGGAAGTGCCCAGTGCATCTGGTTATGGTTTGGAAAGGCCGTGTGGCCTGAATTAAGTGTCAGGAACCGGAGGGAGAGCATGAAAGAATACCAGAGGGGACTATGTGGTGGAACAGTACCTAAGCCCATGGCCTGCCATAACCATTTCCTTTGCTGACTTCATCCCTGCTCTCAAGCATGAGACTAGCATCTGTCCACATTCATGTGCACATCCACAGAAATGCAAGATGCCTCTGGGTTACCCAACAGCCTTTGTCTTAGGGAAACACTTTTTCCCTTCATAGCTGGATCTTCCTGCTGGATAGCCATTTAAATAAGTCAGAGTGTTTGTGATTGACGTGTAGTATTTTGACTTGCATGCTATGAAGATTTTAGGACCTTGATCTAACATGCAGCACCGAGAGGCTGAATCTTTTCTGAAATTTTAAGTTTGTAGGTAATATGCATTAGTTCAGGCCACCAGCTTTGTTATTTTTTCCAGATGGGGTTCAAATCCAAGGCTTGGTGCTTCCTAAAGTGGTCTTGAGTACTTCCCATGATCCCTGAAAACTTGTTTCCCAAACTACACAAAATGCTAATGATGGCCACTCCTTGCAGTCCTAAGAATGAAGTATTTCCCATATATGTAAAGCGCTCAGTGCAGAGCCTTAACACGCATGGGTGTTCACTGTAAAAAGAAAGTGTGACATTAGCAATAAGCTACAAGGCCCATTCTACTGTGGATTAGCTACCCACAGGGTGGATCAAAAGCCAGGCTGTTTGTAACTACACATAGTGGAAATTCAGGCCACAGTCATAGGAGATCTAAATTTGGCCCGCTTGAAATACCCTCAGAGGAAGGAAAAACATATAGAACAACCTAGGAATTACACTTTCAAGCTGGGAGTTTCCTAGTAAAATGGATTCAATTTCTGAAAGCACATAGCTGTCAAACTCCAGTTAAAATAGGCAATGTTTTTGTACTTTAACAAGGCTAAACCACTTAAGTACAGAGCTGAACTTCTGGCATGAACGCAACAGAATACTTAACATTAGATAATGGTTCATTGGTCCAACCTAACTTCCCCCAATGAAGTATTGTCCCCTTAAAATACTTCTCTGATGGGTTTAGAACTCTAGTTCTGCTTGGTAGAATCAGCCCAGGGGAAGCATATCCCAGCTGCCTTAGCTAAAAGGCAAGAGAATGCCTGCCTAGCATTGACAGCATCCTCAAAGCCTAGAATCCCCCTTGGCTTCTTTTCAAAGATGGCCTTTTAAGTCTTGTGTGGTTTACCAAGTTCTGCTAAACTCAGAACATTGACTATCTATGTTGTAACCCCCTCTACTGGCTTACCAAGATATGAAGCATGTTTGTTGTCTTTTCATTTTTGTATAGGGTACACAGTCAGTCACTGACTCGAAAAGGTTTATAAATTGGCCACTTTGAGCCAAGTGCCTTGGTATGTAACAGCACGTCACCCACACCACACTGTAGTGGATGAACGTGGAACAGGTTTCATGCAGTGTTCCCAGTGTTGGAAATGGACGGTTGTGGACTTCCCAGACCTGCTTTCAGTGGTTCATCTGTTACTCTTGTCACTGTGTGTTTTGTTGTTGTATTACTTCCCCTTCCGGCCATTTTGCAGAAAGTATCCATGCTGGCATTTCTGGAAGACGTGGAAGGATTGATGCTTTCCAGTTGTCAAGTAAACCCTCGGGTTACGGCTTGAGAAGATTGTCTCCCATCCACTGGCTATGTGTTTTCCGTAGAATATAGGAAGATGGACTGCTCCCACTTTCCTGAGAAGCATAGTGTCCTTGAAGACTCCAAACCCACCTCTAGAGAGCTCTGACTAGAGAGCTCACCTCCATGAAGACACCATTGTGTTAGCATCTGCATCCCTCTCGGAAGGCTTAGGATGGAACGGTGGCAAATGTCTCATTAGATCCATTTAGTCATTTCAGTGACTAGCCTAAACATCACTGTCAGAGTGTGTGTTGATTGTCATCGCTGCAACCACATAACCAACAGAAACAACTTAATGGAAGAATGATTGACTTGGGCTCCATGTTTCGGGGCTCGTTGTAAGGGAGAATGTTGTAAGAATGTTTTATGTCAATCCAGAGTTTTTGCCTTTGACTATTCAGTTCCCAGATAAAAGACACACACACAATCTTTATATTTACAATAAGCCTTACACAGAACAAGAGCTGGGCAGATATATACCCTCTATGCTATTAAAATCTATTTCCTATCTATAACTCCAAGTTAGTATTGACTATGCTTCATCTGGGCTGCTTTTAAGTCCAGTTGGCCAGCCCTCAGGGGCCACATTTTCATGACTAGCTTAACCCATGGTGGCCTCTCCTTATTCTCTCCTCTGGTGGTTCTCCTCCCATCCCCCAGACTTGGGAACTCTAAAACCTGCCTATGTCTCTTCTGTCAAGCTTTTGGCTATCAGTATCTTTATTCACCAATCAGAAATAATTTTTGGGCAAGGTCACATGACTCATTTGGGCCTATGTGCAGAATCTCTCATCTCTAGGGCAACCAGTGGGGGGCCCACACTGAGCATTACAACACACAGCAAAAGACCAAAGCTTGACAAATGTCATGGTGTCTGGATCTTGTGGACAAGGAAAGTTGTTCAGCTCATAACAAATGGGAAGCAGGGAAGAATAGGAATGGTCCAGAGATAACATGTCCCTGGGGACTATCAGTCAGTGACCCATTTCTTCCAGCTAGGCTCTACCTTTTATATTCCTAGAACATCTTAAAATAGCCTCACTACCTAAGAACAAGCATTTCACACATGGGCCTGCAAAGCCTATTTCATATTCAACACTACGTATCTTAGAAAACACTTGACCAGAGTTAACTGTGTACAAGCTGCTGACTGGTGCTGTGTGTGATGCAATAAACAGGATTACCGCTCTCAAGGAGATTGCCCCCAAGGGAGATAAGACATGTACGCTGTCCTAAGTATAGACAATTCATGGGAGGGTATGGTTCGTGATGACTAATACAGCAGGCATTGTTGAGGTAGAAATGGACACAGTCACCAAGGTGGAGAGATAAAGAGAAAAGGTCACTGGGCTGAACTACGGGAAATAGCTGTGCTGCCACTGGTCAAAGATCATAGGGAGTACCCAAAGTGGGACAGCAGAACAAGCCAGAATGTGTGGTTCAAGTAGAATTTGGACTGTGGGCTAAATTCAGCGCGGTATGCATAATGAGACTGGGCAGACTACCATGAGTCAGTCCATAAGGAGGAGCAACAAAAAAATGTTTGAATATGCAAGAAGGAGGACTTTAGAAAACTGGATTCAAGAACACAGAAATGACATGGCCAAGTTGATGAACTGGGCACATATTTGGTAAGGTCCTGTCTAAGCATGGCGGTCATAGCTGGGGTTTCCATTGCTGTGAACAGACACCATGACCAAGGCAACTTTTTAAAGAGAGAACATTTAATTGGGGCTGGCTGACAGGTTCAGAGGTTTAGTACATAATCATCATGGCAGGAAGCATGGCAGTGTCCAGGCAGATATGGTGGTAGAGAAGGAGCTGAGAGTTCTACATCTTAATCTGAAGGTAGCCAGAAAGAAATTCCCTCTGGGCGAAGCTTGAGTTCTAGGTGCCTACAAAGGCCACCTACACAGTGATGCACTTCCTTCAGTGAGGGCACACCTCCTAATAGTATCCCATGGGCCAAGCATATTCAAACCACCACACACATGGCATTTAATCCACCTCATACTGTATTCTATGGATGGTCTCATTGGAAATTAAGAAACTAAGGCCCTAGAGAGGAGGGTCAAGTAATGTGCCGAGTTAAGCTCCAACAACCAGCAAAGCCAAGAGTTGACCTGGTCTGTCTGAGCAAAGCCTGTGTTCCTCCATTATGCATGGCCACTGTCATCACTGCTTACGTTGATCTGCCATTCCTCCCCCCAAATATCACAAGAAACATAACTGTGTCCACAACAGGGCGATAAATAGGGGCTGGCGAGGTGACACCAGCAGTTAAGAACAGTTGCTCTTCTAGAGGGCCTGGGTTCAATTCCCAGCAAGCACATAATGGCTTACAACTATAGCTCCAGGGGATCTGATGTGTCTCTGGGCACTTCGTGCACATGGGATGCACACATACATGCAGGCAAACAACTTCTGTGCAAGAACTACATTTAAATAAATCTAGGGGTGCATATGTGGCTAAACTTAGACACCAGTTAAACTGGCCCAACTTATTTGAAATACCTGGGAACTATAAGATCAAGTTGTAAATACGTCAGTGAGCAAACGTCCCTATAGGAGCCTCCTCTCATTTCCCAGTTTGCCAAGAGTCAGTCAGCATTTTATGAAGGAGGAATTTCAAATTCGAACTCTTTCAGAAGTCATTCCGAGATGTTTAAATATTTTATGAAGTATGAAATTACACATATCAGCCTCTAGCAAGCTGCTCTGCTGATACAGAGTAAAAAAAAAAAACCTCACACAGGATTTTTACAAGAGCTGTTCATATGAGGGTTTACTGCTCTAACTGAATTTTAATCTGTATTTTGAATCTAGCTGCAGATTAAATCCAAATTAAATGAGATGACCCAAGAGCCTTGGGGGAAGGCAGTTTGTGTGCTTCACGGGAAAGGAAGGCACATCAGAGACTGTGGAAGGCCCAGCTAACACAGAAAATGAGGAATTACCCGTGTTGCACTTCTGCCTTTCCAACGCACACGTTACCGTTTTCTCAACGCACTCCAGACTCTTTACTCTTGTTTTGAAAACAATTTGTCACCACTTCCCTCAAACACAGGCTGTCTCTAATCTTTCTTTAAGACAGGTCTGTCGTCAGAGTGGCAGGAGTTGAGGAAGGGCAGGGGGCTCTGCTGAATCAGACAACGACTCCCTCCTTAGGCAGGTCACAACCACATTTCTTCTCTCAGTACGGAGAGCTACAGGCCACTGTGGGTGGTTCTGTAGAGCAGGGTGCTCCTGGCCCAGTAACTGCTGCTGGGGGCCCACACCTTAATCCAGGGAGAATTTCTCTCAAGCCTCACACTTAGCATTCTTCTCTGTGCTCAAAGGCAAATTGAAACCCATTGCTTAGTTTTTGAGGAACACCGAAGAAACCACACCCTCTGTACCTCCCGTGCATGAAGAAAGCCTCTAGATGCCCCAGCTGGACTGTATGAGTAGGCACAGTGGTGAGCTAATTCCAGATGAGGCAGGTTCCATGGGAACCTATTTCAGGAGCGGCCATCAGATGTCCAGCTATGCAAGAAGCCGCTCTGAACTTAGTAGTACTGAACAGCCACGTCATTAAGCTCACGGATTCAGAATTGGAAGGGATGGCTCATGGCTGGTCTCTCCTTCATAAGGTCTGTTTCCTGACAGCGGGACTCAAGAGAAGGTCCTGGGATCTTCCGAAGCCTCCCTCTCTCCCAAGGCAGGCAGGGAAAGTGCCTGTCAGTCAGCACTGCAATAGGGGCTGCTGCCTGGCAGATTACGTGTTCCCAGACTGATGCCCCATCTTCTCTCCTCCCTACTGGGAGTTCCTTTCGGGAGTGGACCACTGAGAAGTGTACAATCTGGTCCTGGGAGTTCCATAAGTCATTTTTACTGTATCCTACTTGTCAACGTGAGTGTAAACAACGTTTGTCCCTCGTAAAGGAAGGTGACACCTGGATCTCCCCCTGTCCCCCGCCCCACACTCCATGCTGAAAAGGCTCAGAAAAAAAAATCTGTGGTAGGCCTTCCTTATTTATAGCTCTTCTTTTTGCGATTTCAGCTGTTCCCAGTCAACTGTGACCCAAAAGTATTAAACAGAAAATTCCAGAAACAAATAGTTGAAACATTTCAAATAGAGGAGCATGTTAAAAGCCTGTGCTGCACATGTAACAATTGTGCATCGCACCCATCCTGCGGCACTCCTAACAGCCGGAGCAGGGGCTGTCTCTGACTCCGTTGCCTGCCCACGGATTCCTTTCTCTTAACTGCGAGGCCTTGTCTGGCTACAATAGGAGAAGATGTGTCTTAATATGCCAAAGCAGATTGATATTCATGGTGGGGGCTCCCCTTTTCTGAAAGGAGAGGGAGGACTGGGGAAGGGGAAAGGGGAGGTGAGGAGGGTCTGAGAGGAGGGGAGGGGAGGGGAAGCTGCGATCGGAAGGTAACTTAATTAATTAATTATAAACCCTGTGCTGTCCTGTTCTGTCCTCCTTGGGACTTGGTGCAGAGTTTCCATAGTCCCGCTGTTACATGGGTGTCTCATCGGTCACATTGCTCTCGGTAAGCATTTTCTCTTCTTCTTTTTTTTTTTTTTTTTTTAAGATATACTTTTATTTTATCTTTTAAAATATTTTATTTTATTTTTAAAAAGATATATTTTTATTTTATGTTTGACTCTTTGCCTGTGCACCATGTGTGTGTGGTACCCTTGGAAGGCAGAAGGGCGCATCAGAGCCACTGGAACAGGGGTTGCAGACGATTGTGAACTGCCCTGTGGGTGCTGGGCACTAAACCTACGTCCTCTGCAAGAGTAGCCAGTGCTCTTAGAGCGCTGGTTGTCCCTCCTGCTCATAGCCTGGAAATACAAGAAAAGTAAGGTTAAAAGCTGGTGACTTGAATGTGCCAACACTCCATAAAGTGCTTGGATTAAGTAAACTTTTTAGAGAGATACGCACTGAAAGAAAACCGTTGTGTCCACACAACGAGTTTTATTACAGTATACAATTGTAGAAGGATTCCATTTTTCCTGTTAGCTGTTAGTGTAACTATTTTAAAGGCAAACTCAGTAATTAGTAATTAGAGTCCTGTACTGACCATGGATTCAGGTGTCCACCGGCAGTCTTGAAATTCCCCTAAAGCCAGAGACAAGTCCCACACCGTAGTTCGTAACAGCTACAAGATATGTTTGACACACGCCATCGCTCTGGCTTCTGTCATCCTTGCTGGCATGCAGCTGGTGCCTGACTGATCCATCTGACTGAGTGCTAGTCACACGATGTGACTTTGGCCCCAGATGTGAAGAACTGCCTGGGCAGCATTCCATGTTTATTCATTCCTTGTGGTTCTGGGAGCACTTGTAGGTGGCATTCGGTGCACTGATAGACACTTTCCCATGAAGCACCCACAACCATGATGCACAGCCAGATGTGTGTGCCGTGCATCCGGCCCCGGCCCCCAACCAGAATCCAAGCAGAGTCCAAAACCTTCGAGTCTCGTGCCTGGAGAATGCTTTCCAACGGAGGACCAAGTAGCTCGCATTTTTGGCCCAATTCCTGTCATCTACCCAGCTCATTTCTCATTTCACCCACGGCTATTGTCTTTGCTGTTCCCTGAAAGTTTCCGAGGAAAAGCAAAATTTGTGGGTGGGTGATGTTTTGTTAGAGCTTTAAAGAATGCAGGGATCTTTTGTATCCTCAAACAGGGATAATTTCCCCTTCGAGGAGATAAGTGGCGGTATTTACGGGTTTTTTTAAAATATTGAAACGGTGGGGAATAGATGCTTCAGGTACCCAGTGGGCGGAGGACTATAGTGTACCAGATTGTATCCGCCCCACCCCCACCTCACAGGAAAATTTATTTGAACCATGCTTTCCGGGGATATTATAATCCCGATAAAAGCTGGGTATCCGGGCTGCAGGAGGCTGAGTGACTTCCTCAGGATTTCACTAGCAAACAGTGGAGCCAGATTTTGGACACCTCCCATTTGGAGGACCTCAGTTACGTGACTTGATTTCCTTGTGGAACTTTCCTTAGCTATGCCATCTGCTCCAAAGTGAGAGTTTGGAGAGGGCAATGGTCTTGAACCTGGGTGGTGTACTGTTGTCACGCAATGAATGACCTTGGCCCATAGGATGCTTGCCTGCGGCTCTCTTTGCTCTTTGGGAGACAGGTGTAATGCCCGTGTGATGTAGTAAAGACTGCTAAACCTGGGTGGGACCTGGACTCTGACATTTCAGACGGAACTTATAAATTATGCCTGGAAGACCAGAGGGGCGGGGGAGTGTGTGTGCTAAGGGTCTGGTGTGCCAGGGCACTAAGATCTTATCCTATAGTGACAAGCAAGCAGGTTAATTTTGGAGGTAATTGTTTCCTCATCCAGAAAGTTCAGGTCATTTGCAGATTATCAAGAAAGATACGCTCATTTTCCCCTGAGTATCCTGGTTGGTCAGGTCTAATAGATAGGCAGGAACCCCTAGTCCGCAGCACAGAGGTACCAGCTCAGTGTGAGGCCCCTGTCTATACTAGGAACCAGAGACAGTGGTGCAAGAAGGCTGACAAGGCAGGCCCAAAGCAGACACGCCCACCCCATCCACCTTGACTCATGCTACTTGGCAGAGAAGACTCTGAGTCACCCCCTGTCCTACATTCTTTATCATCTGCTGAGCCTTGGACAAATGAGCTTTAAAGCCGTGGATGACACTAAGATGCTAGGCAAATGTTCTTACCGGGGACAGCCACACCTGCTCAGCCTTCGTGTCGGGGCCTCAGGTGGTCCTCCCTTCTGTTCCAAAGGGAGAGATGCACCTAATGCAGATTTGTCACGGCAGTGAGTGACCTTCCCTCCCGTCTTCTCATCACCCGCGGGCACAAGTACACCAGGGAAAGCCTTCTAGGGTTGAGCAATAGAACAAAAGAAAAGCCTGCCCTGCCTTGTGAACCCGGGCAGCCTGCACATAGTGTTTTAACTGTTCGAGAAAGAATGAAGCATTCATAAGCCATTCCGTTTTCAAGGAGAAAAAAAAAAAATCCTGTGACATTTTAATCCCCTTTTGTGCTGGAGCGTATTTGGAGTTTTTGCCTCCCAGTTATCTCAGATGGTTTGTGTCTTTCCCTTCTAGCTGAATTGAATATTATGAGCTGTGACCCACAATAAAACATACCACCACTGTTCCTGCTGACAGTCTTCTTCTTTGGGTTATTCTGGGCTAAGGGTCAGCCTAGAAATGGTGACCTCAGAAAGTCCAAAGATGTTGTCCACTTGAGGCCGAGAGAACCAAACTGAACCTGACCACCTGGGGTCTCCAATCCGAATAATAATAAAAACAACAATTTTCTGTAATAGACATCCGTTAGTGCCACATTTGCCTGCTATGAGAGTTCATCTCCGCCATTTCTTGCGTGCTTAGGGCATCTTTGCATCTAGATGGGGTTCCCTCCCTTGTCACTGTGCACACTGTGTGTTAAGGAACTTTCTTTGTGCTGGGGCTTCCCTGTGCATTGGGAAGTACTCTGAGGTGGGTGCAAGCTACCAGAAGTGTCCAACCACCCAAGCTGCTAAACCAACGTTCCTGACTCTGCCACAGTCTCCTCAGAGGGCAGGCTCATCCCCTGCCTAGTGTAGGCCTGCCTATGCACCCTTCAAAGGAATCTGCTCCTTTGTTTTTGCGGTTGTACTAATAGCTCCTACTGATTGCCCTACTGTACCTGGCGGGCACAGCAGATAGTCATCAGCATAATTACATCAGAGGATTCTGACAAAGTCTGGGCGGACTTGCAAGTCCAAGAGAAGAAGAAGGCTTGGCTCTGCTTCAGTCCTGAGAGTTGCTCACAGTCTAGCTTTCCATTTATTCAAACGTACCTTATATTTTCAGAGGGAGAAATTCGTCAAAACTGAACTTACAGGTTCATCCACAAATGCTTTGTTTTATCATCATACATTTAAACAATCGTGTGTGTGTGTGTGTGTGTGTGTGTGGGCACACATGTGCAGGTTAGGGGACCTTGAGGTTGTTGGCTCTCTTCTTCTATTATATGGGTTCTGGGGATCAAATTCAGTTTGTCAGGCTTTGCAGCAAGCACCATTTATCCAGCTTACCCAGCAGGCCACCTCTCTGGCCCAAATATATGGTTTAAAAAAAGACGTCCTAGCTTACACATGAGTTGTACTGCTGATTCACCGGATCAAGTGTGCAAACGCTGGACTTTGGACAGTGTGCAGGCTGGGACTCGGGCAGGCGTCTGCTTTGCGTGGAAGTCACCGCTCAACCTTTGTTCACATTAACAAATGAAAATCCAGGTTGACATTCCTCAGGCCCTCACGTTCGACGGTGCCCTCGGAAAAATACGGAAGGCCATAAAGTACAATTCCAGAGGACTTCCTGTAACTGTTCAGGCGGCATGGGGGATGGGAGTGGGGGTGGGGGGTGGGGAGAGGGAGGCTATAAATCATCAAATTCCACGCTAGCACTATGTTTCCTTTCACAAGTCTACCTCTTAGAGGTTCCATAATCCCCCCCCCCAACAGCACCATGACCTGGGGGCCAAGTGTTCAAATAAATACCTGAGCCTCTGGGGTTTTTTTTTTCTCATTCAGACAACCACGGTACCCTTCCTTTGCTTTCCACTGTGAGTTAGTAAATGAGATGGTCTTTCCAGGTGCTTTGAATCCAAACAGATTTGCTCATGTATTGAAATCATTGTTGCTGTTCTGTGGGAGGCAGTGTGATGTCATCCTTGAGGACACTGGCTGAGGATCTGTTGTTGAAAGCCTCTGCTGGGTTCTTGGGTAGTGGGATTTGTGATGAAAAGAGAGGAGGAGGAGGATGTCAGTGACACAGTGCCCCCTTGGAAGCCACAAATTCAGTAGCCAAAAGACCTCCGAGTCACACCTACTTCTTTACATATATTTGAAGTTATGTAATTAATTAAATTCCTTTCTTCCCTCATAGCCAGCCGTGTACTTTTTGCCCCACCCCCATCCCACTTCCTAAAGGGTTCATCATCTCCCAGTAACAGCAAGCTCAGGTCCAAGCCTTTTATATCTGTGGCCCCAGGGGTGGCATCCCGGATCTGGATAGCAGGATTTAAACATGGCATCCTTTTTGAGTGACAGTAGGCCTGATCTGTCATAAACTGGGTCCCTGGCCCTTGACACTTGGGACTTTACAGAATACACTCAAGCTGCCTGTAATATAGTCTTTTTTGTGTGCGACCTCGATGTAGAAGTACAGGAAAACAGCAATGCCAACAAAAGAAACACCACTCTCAGGGCAGATGTCACCAACAGACGGGTAATGTTTAAAGAGGAAAATGTGGGTGCAAGTTCTCATTTTACAGACATCACCCTCTTTTCTATGAATTATTCTTTCCTGGATAACCTCCTGATTGATGTTTCTAGTTGTTTTTCTGACAAAAATCTCAGAATTGGGCTGGGTGTGATGGCATACACCTTTAATCTCGTGAAAATGGGGACCTCATTGAAAGGAAAAGTCATGGGGCACCAATGTCGTTAGAAGATGACATCCCGGGTTTTGGCACCAATGTCAGGGGAAGGATGAAGAGAGTGGGGGGGGGCATATGGCCCATGGAGGTTCGGTGAGGCCTGAGGGCAAGGGAGATGCTTCTGAGGAGCCCATGTTGGGAATCCCTTGCCCCTGAGGGACCAGCCACACAACAGTATAGTAAAGAATAGAGTTTATTCAGGTCATGAGAGAGTTAAGAGGCTGGTAGAGGCAGAGAGAAAGAGAGAGAGAGAGAGAGAGAGAGAGAGAGAGAGAGAGAGGAATAGACAAGTAGAGGCCAGCCATGAACACGTGGAGGGTGGGGGGGAAGGGAAGGGGAAGAGGAGGGGTAGGGGTGAGAGAGCAAGGCTGCAAGAGCACAAGAACAAGAGAGGCAAGAAAGAGAGGAGGGGACAAGCAGCCCCTTTTATAGTGTCAGGTCACTGGGGTGGAGCATACCTGGCTACTGCCAGGTAGCTAAGGGGTGGGGCTTACAGAATCCCAACACTCATAAATCACATAGCCTGAAAGGATCATTTTTGTTCTCCATTCCCTCATTTGTCCAGTCCATGTTTTACTCTGTATCGGTTGTAAATGGGGGGCAAGTGGAAATATGGCTCCAATGTCATCATGTTTTCTTTTAAGGAGGAAGAGTGTGCTAGAGAGCTAATGATGTCACTGGGTAGACATGCAGTGTGCCTGCAAGTTCATGATGCAGTGGGTGCCCAGAGTCTCACTGGGCACTGAGTGGGGGCTTCTACAGTAAGAGGTGGCAACAGTGCGTCTCCAAGCAGAGTTAGAAGGGAAAGATTTGGATGATGCTAAGAAGTTTGCCCAGGAGAGTGTTCACTTGTACTTAGACAAAGAAGACTGGGTGAAGCCTCGAGATCAGTTTTCAGAACTACTCTGCTATTCTGAATTTAGAAATTGCCCAACATGCTTTGCGACCACCTTGCTGTCTTAAGAATAGAAATGATGCATCCTGAAAAAGACCTTTCTTTGCCACCTTCATGGCCTCTTGTTCCATTTACTGTACACTCATTAATCCCTAGAATGGTGGATGGGTTGATTTCTTATAATAATACGGTCCTATTCAGTTGGTCTTTACAGCCATTAAATAATTTCTAGGCTTGATCAATATCCAGTTAAAGCTCCCTCTCTTCTGTTCTTCCATTGGAAAGCCAGAGCAGCTGCTTCCTGGCATGGGTGGCATTTTAGGGAAACAATTATGGAAGCATTTAGTTCAGGGACATGTGTGCTCTCTTGCTTGCCTTAACTATGCAAGATTTGACCTCCCACCCCCAGATCATTGACACCAATGCTTGAGGAAGACACCACCAGGGAATTTTCACTGAAAGGAAATTTGCTTAACTCAAGAAACTGATAAAAGGGGAAATCTGTCTACTTTGAATAGGAGCCTTATCACATTTGTATGAAAATGTTTAAATGAAGCAGCTGGAAGACAATAGCGAGTTTTAATTATCTTCTAATAGCCAATGGGCTCTTGCCAACACATGCTTATAACCTGTCAGTTGCTATGCGCCATAACAATCTTCATTTATGAGTCTCAGCTGTTACAAATTGGAAAATATACTTACAGCAATGATCTTTCTTGTTAAATGCAAATTCCCCAAGATGTTCAGCCTGCAATTTGGTCCTAGGGCTTTGTTTCTGTTGCCCTCCACGTGGAATTGAAAAGGCTAGGAAATCTGCTCACAGGAACCAACCTTCTCCTTCATCATCTACGACTCTCATTATGACACTAAGAGTTACAATTATTACACAGAGAGAGTAAAACCCTTTTCAAGGATCATAAATTACGTTCCCGTAAAGTGACTACAAATCACTTTTAATGGTTATATATATTAGTTTCAAATCCACCTGGTACTCTCTTAGGTTCATTCATCTTAAATGAATTTTGAATTCCAAAGCAGTTGCTATTGAATCTTTCAATTCTCTTATTTCCTCCGTAGTCTGAGGGATGGATGGGTAGATGGATATGACAGATGGATGGATAAATGGGTAGAAAAGTGGAGTTATGGCTGTACATACAGCTGCATCTCTCTGTGTAGTACTTGGTACCCCCTCACATGCTATACAGAATGAGCAGAAGCCATGTGAAGTCACTGGTCTCTACCTGTTTGTCCCCTTTGCTCTGACCTTATTTCTATGCTTCCCTTGACTGTTTTACCGATGTCTGTCACTTCTCTACCTCCTCTCACCAGAGGCCATGACTTCTATTTTCTGATTTTAAGTGGACGATTCTTGAATCTATGTCCACTGGTCAGACCCTATAAGTGCCTCCCAGTTCCAGATTTCCTATTCCCTTCACATAAGGTGTCTCCAGTTAATGCAGCTTCCAATAAGCTTAATAACTGAATATGTTTAAGTTTTCTATTTAGAGTTTTATTTTTCACAAGTTTTTGTTAACAGATTTGTGTTTTCTTAAGTTTATACATGTCTTTAAGTACTACCATGTTTTTTTTCAAAATGTATTTGGAATTAATATCAGAATTGAATTGTACTTTATTTTTACTGCAAACATTGTGGTTTAAATATAGAGACCTCTGTAGTGATTTCCAATATAAAAAATTAATACATGACCAGTTTATGCTGTACTATTTTTCTTGGTCCCCACACAAACAGGATGTGTGGCAGGGGCATTATTTTAGGTTCTGCCAGCACATTCATTGATGAGCTCAATTCATTTGACTAGGGAGAGGTTTGCGATCATTTTGAAAATCTCATAAATGCAAAGTGGAAATTGTTAAGAATTCAAACGTTGTTCTGTTATAGTACAGCTAGGAGAGCTCCATGATTACCATGAAAGGAAAGAACACCCTCTGCTTGTGGATTTGGGAAAATAAGTTAAATGGCAAAATGCTGCGGATGTCTAAAGGAACCAAGTACCAAATATACCAAGAAAAGAGTTCAGTGCCCGGGCGCTCAGCAAAGATGTGAAAGAGGAGAGGAACCAAGGCTAACACAACGCCAACAGTACTAAACCGACAAGTAGAGGAAAATTCTGGCAGCCACCTGGGCACCTTGAGCCTTCCTGAGAATGCTGAGCAAGCAGGACCAAAACTGCACTTTTGAATGAGATGAACATCAGAGGTTGCACTTCTGTAGAAATCTGCACAGCATTGTCGTCACCACTCAGGTCTGCTGTCTTAGGGTTTTACTGCTATGAACAGACACCATGACCAAGGCAACTCTTAAAAGGACAACCTTTAAATGGGGGCTGGCTTACAGGTTCAGAGGTTCAGTCCTCTGAACTCATCAAGGTGGGAACATTGCAGCATCTAAGCAAGCATAGTGCAGGAGGAGCTGAGAGTTCTACATCTTCATCTGAAGGCTGCTAGCACAACACTGGCTTCCAGGCAGCTAGGATGAGGGTCTTAAAGCCCACACCACAGTGACACACCCACTCCAACAAGGTCACTCTCTGGGCCAAGCCTATACAAACCCTCACATCTACTGGCACACCTGAGGCATATTCAGAGCTTTGAGACTCCCTCAAACCAAGTTTAAAAATTCACCGTGTGAATCCTCAGCCTCTCTAATGCCTCAGTGGGCTGAGCTAACACAAACAAAATGACAGTTAACACAGAGAGATGACAACAGAGGAACTTGGGTCAGTTTATACTATCCTTTGTACTTGCTATAAAAGTCACCCTTGTTGATGATGAAAAGCCCTGGATAATCAGATTATCATTTCAAACGTCAATCTGGGCACATGTATGTAGGAGACCTATTGAGGACTTACTTCTTCAGGTCAGTGAAGATGCCCGGAGGACATTTATTTTATTTGCTAGCGGCTGGAAATTAGGATGGAGGGAGGTCTCTTGTAAGCAGCATTTGTTTGTACAGCCATCCCAGAATACTGCTCTGGTTCAATCCAATCTCCCTCATTCCATCGCTGCCACTGCTTCCACTGCCAGTGTGTATGTGTGCATGCATGTGTCTATCTGTCTGTCTGTCTGTCTGTCTGTCTGTTTTGGTGGACATGGAATTTGGAAAAGAAAAAAAGATTCATGTTGGTGGATCAAAATGCTGCAGGCTTCCCTCCCAAGCTGCTCTTTTGTAGGCTTAGGGATGGTGCACGCGTGAACACGGCTGGTCTAGTAAGGGCCACAAACTCTGAAGGAAGGTGTCTGGCCCAAGTTCTGAGTGGTTCATTTTATAGAGTCATATACTTGAGAAATCCTCAGACTTAGCTTATAATGGTAGAAGCCAGTGTTCCTAATATGAGAGTGTCTCCACCCCTAGCATATACCAGCAACAGAGGGATGTGCTTGGATCCCTTCTGCGTATAACACCCACCACGGCAGTTAGAAAGGTAAGGATTCTAATGTGGCGATATCCTCAGAACACTTTCAGATATTAGGTACCAGTGACGAGGTGGGAATAGATTGGGAGACCTAACAACATAAAATTAAAAAGAAACTAATCGGGGGGGGGGGCAATAAAGTAATGACATCACAGAAAGCAATGACATCACAAAAAGCAATGACATCACAAAAAGTAATGACATCACAAAAAGTAATGACATCACAAAAAGTAATGACATCACAAAAAGTCGCATCTCTTCATTCTCTTTTGACTTCTTCTCATGTCCAGATCTGCCTTTGCTGTAAGTTGAAATGACCTTGTGCTGTGCTAATAACCTCAGTTGGCTTTACAGTCCCAAACCTGCCAAACCTAGACCCCACCACAGACACAGACACACACACACACACACACACACACACACACACACGGGACCAACTTGCCCATCTTACCTGAGAGTTCCCCTAGACAGTAGAACGGCTAGTCATGCTATGCACGGCAGAAACAATCTCAGCAGTATGCATGTTCCAGCGTATCCCTAACGCATTTTACAGATTGGTAGTCATGGCAGCCTATAAAGAGCTAGTAAGCCATCCCCAAGGGACTCTGGCAAACCTGTTGAAAATGCTCATTTGCTTTGGTCCGCTGCTGCTCGGTGAACTTGGAGGGAAGCTTTTGCCTTTTCCACACTCTAGTTCATGCATTGTCTTCATGTTGGTTCTGTTTGCACACTTGATTCCAGGTTTTGGTGATTGCCCTACAAATCAAAGGAACGGCTGGCATACATATGCAGAATTGCCTTCTGTGTGGGAATGTCAGAGTTAGACTGGGGACACTGGCAAGTGCAGAGGCTTTTAAACTATCAACAGAGCTGGCCAAGCAGGCAGTCCCACTATTTCCTGCAGCCCTGGCCCCACCCTTGCCCATCAACCCTACAGCCGGAGCCAGATGCCATCAAAGTTACAAAAAAATAAAAACTAAAACAATGCTCAGCGTCTCTGAAGTGCCCTCACTTAACTCTTCGCCCAAGTTCCTTAGGATCTTTGGGAAAATGGCATCTCCCTTGAATGAAAAACTCTCAACATCATCCTCCCCACCCCACCCCCGCCATGTTTGCACTGTTCATTTGCTTAGTCTTTTTTTTTTTTTTTTTTTTTTTTTGAAAATTGTACATTAAGATCTATTCCAGATGCCATAAGGACAATGGGGCAAAAACAGGGAGTATAACGGCTCAGGGCCATGATTGACAGCAAGGGAGCACCAAGGGAAAGAGGGACTCCTGAGTCATACCGCTGGACACTGACTGAGATCTGGTTCATGGAAGACTTGTTTGACACCGTAAGAAAGAGTTGGGTTGGCACATGCCAGGTTCTTGCTTCGGGAAACATCCTTGGCTGGGTTGGCAGCTTACCCATTGTAAGGCAGACAACTCCCTGGGGCAAAGGAAACACATTTCCACATTTCTATCCCTTACATCCCATCATCTTGGCCCTGGCACCAACAGGACCATAAACGTTTAACAACCTTTGGGGAGTCCAATTTTATTGGGAAAAAAAAAAAGGTTCTTTCAGATGCAAATCTCAAGGAGGCATTTGATGTTAGAAAAAGGTAGGAAGACACCTAAACAAAGCTCCACCAATTTGGTCTTTGGCTGATTGGGAATGATTGGGAACTGGTTGTAACTTCCTGCAATTCAAGTCAACCACACACCTGCTAGAATGAAATATCCGGTGCTGATGGCTGTGGCCTTCCTTCCGCACTTTGGCATTGTGCTGGGAGCTTGGCGGGTAGAGATCTGGGCAGTTGGGATTTATAAAGTCACTTAGCACTATGCAGAAAGGAGGGATCTAAATTCAGCCGCAAGTGAGGGACCTTCTCAGACTCCCCATGTGGTTAAAACAAATGACAGAGGGGCTGCTGTGCAGCTGTTTGAGTTCCTGGTGGAATGTCTAGCGTGCTGCTATCTTGGGTCCAGGGCAGACTCTTGAGGTCCTGGAGCCGCCCTTGCTAACCCCACCCTGTTCCCAAAGTCTCCTGGTCATGGGGGTGTGGCCCTAGGCATGTAGGATTAAAGACAGAGAATGAAAAGGAGGCGGGGTAGGGGGAGAGAGCTTCCAGAGACATCAAAACTACTCAGAAACGTGGGTACCTTGTATTATTTAAGCTGAAGAAACTGGGTTAGGAGGTGACAGGGCTTCCTTTTCTAGCATCAGGAGCCATTATGATACAGAAAACCACTGAACGGCAAGCATATCATGGATAGTGTGTCTCTAGCTAAAGTTCCTTATTTTGATTTTTTTAAAACTTGCTTTAAAATAAAAATTATTTGACCCTTATTCATTTCTTTTTATGTGTGGGAGTATGCTAGCGCATATGGAGGTCAAAGGACAACTTGTAGACATCTTGTCTCCCTTAAGTGGGATCCAGGGATTGAACTCGAGTGCTTGGCTTGTTTCTGTCTGTTTTTGAAACTGTGTTCAGGGTTGAGTGCCGGTGTTTGAGCAGGAACATGGCCGACAAGCTAATTGGAGGTTCAGAGGGTGGGGGTGGGAGTGGGTGCTTTCAAATTCCCATAGAACATAAAGATGGACTTCTTTGTAGCTCACCATCAAAGGAAGGGATAACTCTAGCATGTAATGTCTGCATTTCACACAGGCAGGTAGAGTTAGACAGGTAGAGTTTGCTTTCAATAAGAAGAGAAGCGTCTGGAAATGCAGCATGTGAATCCACCTGTCAGAGCCCACCTTACTGAGGTGACGTAATAGCGTCCTGGGCACTCTGTCTCTTAAGACAAAGAAGTGACACTGAGACCAAATGCTCTGCAAATTGGTGGTGGTGCAGCTTTTATAAACTGTACCAAGTGTGCGTGGTTTTTTGGTGGCAGCTGGTGTGAATGAATCTTAACCTGGCCAAAAACTCTAGCAAATCTTCCCCTTCGATGAAGTGATTCATTTAGAGAAGGGGGCACGGGGGCTGCCTAAGGTCCAGACAGCACATCACCCTGAATCAGAGTCATATTTTCTTCTTCTCCTCCTCCTTCTCCTTCTTCTCCTTTTCCTCCTCCTTCTCCTCCTTCTCCTTCTTCTCCTTCCTCTCCTTCTTCTTCTTCTCCTCCTTCTTCTTCTCCTCCTCCCCCTCCTCCTCCTCCTCCCCCCTCTTCTTCCTCTTCTTCTCCCTTCCCTCCTCCTCCCTCTTCCTTTCTCCCTTCCCCTTCCTCCCTTTTCCTTTCACCACAGTGTCAGCATGGTAGTGGAATGAGATGGACCCCCAGACAAGCTGTCAACCACCCATCCTGCCTTTTGCCCACTAGCTGTCTGTGCACACAGCCTCTCGACTCATAGAACAATCCTGTGAGGTTGGTGTTCTATTTTGCAAATGCAAATCTGAAATCCTTGAAGTTAGTGGCTGACATCCTAGATTACAGCTGTGTCTCCTCTCTTGCTCTGTCTGCACTATCTTCCTGCCTGCTCTTCTCTCCTTGCTTCCCTGCTCCCATTTCTCCTCATCTACTCTCTCCAGGGTCTCATTAGCCTGGACTAACCTGGAATTAGCTATGAAGACAAGGCTAGCTAGAGACAATGGATATGCACCTGTCTGTACCCCAAAGTGCTGGGATTGAGGTCGTTCACCACCACACCCACACCTCCTTAATCTTTACTATTTCACTTTTTGCAAACCTATTGAACTTAAACTCCCTGTATTAAATCAAGTAAGACAGAGAAGATTCTTGTTCTCATGTATCTGATAAACTAGCCCCCAGGAACAGAAGTGTCTTTTTAACAGAGGTAAAGGGACTGTGGGGAGGAGCCACACTTGAAGGGCCTGTTGCTTCCTATGCTGTGCCATAGGAAACTGAAAAGATCTCAACAAGATGGGACACTGGTCCAAGACCATGGCCCGAAAATAAGCAAAAATAGACTTAGAGCTTCTTACTGACTTTTATAAGTATATTGTTAGAACACTGGCCTATACTTTAAAGCTTGACATCTTAGCCTGACTCAGACCACACTTCCCTGCTGTTCCTTCTGGGACAGAATTAAGATGCAGCCTTTGCTCTAAAGAAAACCTCAAAGTTTGTTGTATCTGGCTCCTTCAAATTTCCTGTCATGTCACACATGTGTTATTGAACTAAATCATAATACCTGAGAATTTCTGCAACCCTTAAAGGATTATAAAAAGTCAGTACTTTGCTTGGGGGTTGATCCAAGACATTCCACCCATTCCCTGTAGCATCCCATCTCACCTGCTTTCGGTCCCCACCCCCTCTGATGTGCTCGCTCTTAACGAAGCTTCTTCTTTCCTCTAAGGCCCCATCATGTTTGGATCTCCATATATTATATTGTTCCATCTAATGCTCTCCCTCCTACCTCAAGGCCCCACGATGGTCTTTAGGCTCTCTCATTCAATAAACCTCATTGAAAGGAACTGGGTTTTTGGCTTCCTCTGTGGACTGACCACTGATGTCATCTTTTATAGTGTGTGTGTGTATGTGTGTGTGTGTGTACAGAATACATAAGATGTGGCTTTATAATACATCAGGTGAAGCTTGAAGCCCTAAGAGAGTGAGGTTTGCTTTTTAAGGAGACTGTCATAAGCTATATCTCTTCCAGCAGAGATTCCAAAAGAAAGGTCTGGCAATCAATTTTACTTTGCATCCCAAACTCCTCCTAGGGTGTGCCATGTTTTTTTTGTTTGTTTGTTTGTTTGTTTGTTTGCTTGTTTGTTTGTTTTAAGGGAAGCACTGTTAATAAGAGAGTGTTTCTGTTACTTATGAAACAAAAACAAAGTTTTTAGGGGCTTTAAGACTTTTCTAAAACACCTTATTCTTTTAATGTGAGACCCTAAAGATACAGAAATGACTGAAGTCAGGCTCAGAGACTTTTCAGTCATCCCAAGGCTATGAGATCCCACCTATACCTAAAAAATAAAAACAATGGCTTAGAGTAATTCTCAGAAGGAAAAAAAAAAAAAAACACAGAATATAGTGACTGATAACCACCTGGCCCTCTAGAAAACCCTAAGTAGATAAGGTCCTGACACATGTCATAATTAATTCATGCTCTAATCACCCAATTCTGAGAAACAAAACAAAGACAAAACCCCTCAAAGTTTTGAAATATATAAACAAGGTTCTGAAGATGTAAAAACAAAGTTTTAATAGGTCAGGCTATGCTGACTAAGCTAAGACAAAACAAAAATGACTGCTTTGGGAACAACTTCCCTACCCCTCCCTGTACTGAATTCCAAGGAGAGTATAAATGGTCAACAACCTTACTGCCAACGTTTCTTCCCCTTTCCTCCCCTCTTCCTCTCCTCTTTCTAAAAATTATACTGCTGACCAATGGTGAAATAGTAGTGACCCCCCCCTCACAAAAAAAAGTATAAAAGATATATGCTTTTTGAGTTTGGGGTTGACTCTCCCTATGAGGATGAACAACCCCATGTACATGGAAAAATCCTGTTGTTATTACAACAATCTATCATCTAATTGTGTTCTGTGGGTCATGTTCCTGAGCTAAGACTCCTCAGGGTCTTAGAGCAACACAATTTTAAAGGTCTCTAGAATCTTAATTCTTGTGGTAGAAGGTAAGAGATGCACACTCATTTCTTACCTGTTCTGTCCTGGTTCCTCGTGGGAGATTTTAGGCTTTGCAGTTGTGAACCTGAAAGACAAACAACATCGCCCTGTGCTTGCGTTGCCTTGGCAATGCTTGGCAGTAACCACTGATCGCTTACGGCACACTTCTCAGATCTGTTTTTTGTGTTGTGTTGTGTGTTGTGGTGTTTTGACTATTTGCCATGGATTGAATGAGCAATGTCCCCCATAGGCTCAGACTTGGAACACTTGTTCCCCAGTAGGTGGCATTGTTTGGGGGAGGTTATGTAACCGTTAGAAGGGAGAACCTCGCCAGAGGAAGTATGTCACTGGGGGTGGGTGTTGAGAGTTTATAGCCTTGTTCCATTTCTAAGTCAATTTTTGCTTTCTAAAAGCCAATTATGTGGTAAATTGTTCTCTCTCTCTCCCTTCACCTCCTCTTTCTCACTTGTCTTCTCTTTCTGTCTTCTACCATCTAGCCCTCCCCTTCCCTACTTCTCTCTCTGCCCTCTGGATTTGTTTGTGAACATTTTTGTCTTGCCTTTCTAACAATCTAAGAACACACTGTCTCCTAGATCTCTACATTCTCCTTTGTGCCTGCCTGCTGTCCGCGCGGAATGTGCTCGATACGTATTTAGTCAGTGGAATTAATAAAAAGTGAAGCAAGATGTTTGATGGAGGGTAGGAACTAAAAAACTTAGAGAAAGGTATTTGCTTAAATAAATTTGGTAGTTTTAGCCAAGGTTGCTCTGCTCCTGTCGTATAAACATGGACAAAAATACCACAAGAAACTCACCGATTTTATTTTCAAATTAACACAAACCTGAGTCACCTAGGAAGAGGGAACCTCAGCTGAAGAACTGTCTCCTTCAGACTGACCTCTAGGCATTTATGGGAGGGGCATTTTCATGATTGTTAATTGATGTAGGAGGGCCCAGCCCCATTGTGGGTGATGGCATTCCTAGGCAGGTGAACCCCTGCTGTATAAGAAAGCAGTTAGAAACGTTCTTGGAAACAAGCTAGTAAGAAGTGTTTTTCAGTGGTCTCTGGTCCAGGTTCTTGCCTTGAGCTCCTGCTTTGACTTCCTCCATGACAGCCCATTTACTGGAAGTGTAAAATGAAATAAACCCTTTCTTCCTCCATTGTTGTTTTTGATCCTGGTGTTAGTGTCAGCAACAGAGAACAAACTAGAACGTTCACCATCCTTAATATACCTGACCACACAGGCAGAACCCATGTGCATATTTCCTGATGCTGTGCGCACATGGAGTGAAGGTGTGGGTAGGTACTGTTCTATCCAGCCCTAGTTCAACCGGGGTGGTACTTGCCTCCTTTGTGAAAGAACACAGTCTTTTGTTCATCTGAAATCACTGTCTTGCTTTTCTCTGATGCTCATACCTTAGATTACATCCCTTGTCTCCTTGACCATTTGTCTCTAAAGGCACACACACATTCATGTCTTCGGACATTACTCTACCCACGCACCAAGACATGAATTATAATCTTGAAGAAATGGCCTCTCTTCAGCTTATGCTTTCCATGTCCTCTGAAGAACAGTTCCATCCTGATCTTTCCCTGTCCCCTCCAAATATCCTCAGTGGTCCTGTGAACAAGGAGCACTGTCCTGAGGTTGTATTGTTCTCCGGCTGGACGCAGGACCCACGAGTGTCTACCCAACAGTAGAATCTGCGCTTTCTACTTTAAAGTGTATTAAAGTTGTCACATGGAAGACAAAGGGTCTTGCCAGTGTGACAGAATGACAAATCCACTTGCCGCGGCTGCTTGTAAATTAGACTGATGACATATTATCTGTCAAAGAAGAAACTTTATCTTAATAGCTACAGTTTGGGAATCAGCCACCTGCACCGCAGTCCCGCCCCCCTGTGGAAAACAGGGAGCTTTCCACAATTTGTATGTTTCAATTAGGCTGCCATAAATGATGAGGTGCTCGGGGGCATTAGTTCATTACTGGTATCCAGCCATGTTTTCCTTGATAAATGGCATTCTGAAAGCCTCTATTCCCAGCATAATCACCTTAGGCAACCCACGGAGTATGGCCCCAGATGATTCAATTACAGCTAAAAGTTGTTGTCTTCCCAGAGCATGGAGACTCCAGAAACCCATCTTCGGCCTTTGGCATTTGCAGGACTTTTTCCCCCCTCTCTTTTTCATGCAGTCTTATAAGGATTCAAATGCAGATGAAGATTATGTTCTGCCTGTCTTGCCACTGCTGGTTTTTTAATTTCCTATCTGATCATCTTTATAAAGTGCAGCATCATGTTTTACAACAAATGAGCCCAGTTCACCAACAAGTGTGCATGTCAATCAGTTGACTCCAACTTTTCCTCATAAACCCTGCAGTAAAGGATGCTGAGAGTCCTCCAAATACACAGTAATTTACTGTAGCTCACAGAGGCCAGAGGATCCTCTGGACTTGGAGTTACAGACAGCACTGACCCAACATGAGAGAGCTCGAAATCAAACTCCGGTCCTCTAGAACAGCTGCCAATGCTCTTAACCATCTCTCTGAACTTCATTCCATTTTTTTTTTAAAAAAAACTTTTCTGTTTACTCTGCCAGATCAAGAAATAACTTACATCTATTTCAGTAACAGAGTAGTTGACTGGGTAATTTGTTTGTTTGTTTGGTTGGTTGGTTTGGTTTTGGTGTTTTCAAGACAGCGCTTCTCTGTGTGGTCTTAATTGTTCAGAAATTCACTTTGTAGACCAGGCTGGCTTTGAACTCAGAGATCCACAGCCTCCACCCCCCCCCCCCCAGTGCTGGAATTAAAGACATGCACCACCACCTAGAACTGAAAAATCTATAGTCTTAAGATAGCTTTGTAATTGGACCCCTGGAGCTGGAATTATAAGTGGTTGTGAGCTATCCAACCTGGGTACCAGAATGAACAGAGCCCTTGATTTCTGAGGAGTCTCTCCAGCCCCCCAAACAATCTTGAAAGAGACAAGCTGGAAGCCTCACACTTCCTGATTTCAATATATATTACAAGGGCTACAGTATCCAAGTGGTATGGTATTGACATAAAGAAAAATATGGAACAGAGGAATGGGGAGTTCAGAGCTCAGAAATCAACCCTTGTGTGTATGGCCAAGGATATGTGCAAAAGAAGAAAGTGAGCATTAGGCTGTCAAGCTTTCTCCGTGAGTAAAACATTTATCATGCAGGTGTGAGGATTTGAGTTTAGATCCCCAGAACCTGTATAAAGCAGAGATGGTGGAATGCGTGCTCCCTATGTTCCTATGGAGAGACTGAGACAGGAGACTGAAAACTTGTCTCCCTTCTAGCTTGGTATACAGACAGGTGAACAAGAGACTCTGTCTCAAACATGGTAGAAGGCAGTGACTAACGCCGTGACTGTCCTATGACTTCTACAGGCACACAGTGTTCTCTCTCTCTCTCTCTCTCTCTCTCTCTCTCTCTCTCTCTCTCTCTAGCTATCTATCTTATACACATGTACACATTTACACACAGAAAAAGAGAAAGACTTCTAAAGAGATTAAAAACCACTGAGGAAGACTGAAATACTCAGGTTAATCTACTGAATTTCTACTGTCAGAAAATGACAGTAATTTCGCTTCTAAAAATCAGCACTCAGTAATCTAGCAACCCAACGGGCATTATTCTCTGGGTCCTCAAGGACTAATGAACTTTCAGTGGGGCTTTGCTCACTGACAACCCAAAGTCAGGTGGTAAAATCATACCAGTGTCAGAGGATTCAAGCCAATAAAGACACCCCCCTTTCTCCTGTGCCCACAAAGATGTGCCTTCTTGACCTCTTCCTGGTGCTTAGTGCTTCCGCCACCATATTGCTAAGGAAATAGGGTAGAGACTCTTCCGAAGAAGATTGTTGCTGTGAGCATCTGCTTTAGCACTCAACAGTTTAAAAATGTCTGCAAATGCACCAAGGGTTAAGGGGATAAAGAGATGTGTGCTCAGGCCCGGTTCTTCTATACTCAGACATCCCTGCATCCTTCACGCCTTTGTGATGTAAGGAAGGCTCAGAATGGGTATAAAGCTAGTCCTGCTCCTCAGTAGGTGTTTGGATCCCTCCTTCCTGGTGGGACTTCAATCTGGCCTTCTGACTGAGTGGTTCAGAGAAGGCTTTCTTGTCTGTGAGTCAAAAGGTGTTGTCGATTGACCTACTTGGGTCATTTCTGCACTATTCACTCAAACTGAGAGACTGGCTTCATGTAAGTCCAAGCACACTGGTGTGTTTCTAAATTTCTGAATTTTGAGTGAGCATTAGAGTCACACTTAAGCCTGGTCAAAACACAGATCCCTAAGTGCCCCCCCCCCCAGAGTTTTGGGTTCACTGTGTCTGGGGTGAGGCCAAGCTTGGGCATCTGGACCTCACTGAAGAAGTTTGCTGCTGCCTCAGTCCCTGGTATCCTCGATGTTTCTGTTACTTCCTTCACAGTTCTTCAGATAGAGGCACCATCCTCATTTGGGACCCCAGTCTCAGGCCAAAACAGTTATCTGTGAAGTAGATAGGGTTAAAGCCACCTATGATGTATTTATGTCCTAAAACCAAAGCAATTTCTTTAAAGCAGCTTTAAATGGGAAAACAAACAAACAAACAAACAAACAAAAAAATAATAATGTAGTTAGCTCCTAGTGGCCAAAGGGGATTGTTCTAGAATCCCCTTGCAGATTTTCAAATCTTGGGTTTCTGGTATTAAGTAGGGACATTTGTCTAGAACCTATGCATGTTGGCTCACAGAGTTTAGTCTCTAGATGGCATTAATAATTAATGTAGTGTAAATACTGTGTGAGCAGCTATCATACTAAAATAAGCATAAGAAGAATCCCATATAGATATGGGGAGGGGTTTGTTTGTTACTAATAACTATATCTACGTGCTTTAGAGATTGAAGGCTGATAAGATGTTGCAGGTTCCTATCAGAAACTGGAAGCTGATTGGCTTCCATTCTCGTTCCCTGCCCCATGTTGATTTTCATGTTATATCAGCCTTCCCCAGGTGTGGCCCCAGGGAGAGGACAGGCAAGGGAGGGGTTCTCCAGTCAGAAGTGCTAACTACTGTGGATTCAGTTTGTCACTATCGGACAGCATCCTGGTGTGACTGTGAATCTCTCAGAGTTTAAAATATACCATGGCACCCTGGGGGTTTACCACAATGCTCCAAGTGCCCCCTACCCATTTAGAGAATGGAATATTCAAATGTCATCATTTAAAAAAATGTTTCTTAAAAAATACTTAATTTTTATGTGTATTGGTGTTTAACCTGCATGTATGTCTGTGTGAGAATGTTGGATCCCCTGGAACTGTAGTGAGCTCTTATGTGGGTGCTGGGAATTGATCACAGATCCTCTGGAAGAGCAGCCAGTGTTCTTAACCACTGAGCCATCTCTCTAGACTTCAAATGTCCCCATTTCTGTTTAAATCTGTCTCCTTTGAGATTCTCTTTGAGACCTAAGGAAGGCATTTTCTGAGCTTTTCACCCCCTGTAATTCTTACAGCAATAGCTGAAATGTTTAGACTGTAGAAAAGTAAGAAATGCAAATCAATACTTAGCGTGGTAACACAAACCTTTAATCCCAGCACTCGGGAGGCAGAGGCGGACAGATTCCTATGAGCTCCAGGGCATCTGGAGTTACCCTGTCTTGGGCAAAGCAAACAAGAAATACAAGTTTACCACTCTTGAAATAGATGGTGTGCTCCTTTCTGAAGTAGATAGGAAGGAGTCAGAGGACATGGCCACCATGAAAAGCTGTCATGGCATTGTGGCTAAGAAGCACACTCTTCAGTCAGACTAGCAATTAGCTGACAAATTACTGCTCTCTCTTTATAACCAGGAAGCTAGTATGTCATATTAGGTAACTTGGTTTATGCAAAGAGCTCATGTGATGCTAAGAACACAATATTTTTTTTACCTGTCTTTAAGGAAAATAGTTTTATGAAACTGGGTTCTCATTTTCCTTTCTAATTGAAAAATTCTAACTTCATCGCCAACTTTAAGAGAACTCACATAAGGCTGGTGACTATCAAGTAGTTAATTTGCCAATGACAAATTCATGGCCAGTCATGGGTGTGAGAGAGCTGGCGAGTTACTAAAGCTTTTGGGAAATCCCTATGGAGAGAGAAGACAGTGTGGGGAATTTCGGTGACGTTGGGCTATCTACCAGGAGGAAGGCTGGTAGACATTTAAGAATAGCTGAGTCCCCAGGATCCCAAGTTTCTGGGTCCTCAAGAGCATTTTCTCAGAAGAATAAATTCAGAACATGTGGAAAACAATGGGGACAGAAAAATCAGCACATGACAAGAACAGTGTGAGCGTGTGGTGTTCATGAAAGCAGGTGTTCAGCAACTGCTGCTTGAAACAGCACCTCAGATGAACCCGGGTAGCCCCCTTTTTGTCTCTGAGTACATGGACTTGGAAGCCATAGATGGATATAAACTGTTTGCAATGCCCCGACCCTGATTCTCCTGTGCACCGAGCAATGTGCCACCTGCATTGTTGTTTCCAGTGTGTGATGACAACGCTCTAGCAGGAACAACAACAACAAAAAGAATAAAAATTATTAACCAAGTGCTTCTATCCAACCTGCCGTGAAGTGTACGTGGTTGAATACACTAGCCTACAATCTGTGATGGACAGAGGTCCCTTACCTGTGGGTCTCCTTTCCTTGGTTTTAATTGCTTAGGTTCAGTTGCTAACTACAGTCTGAAAATAACAAAGGGGGCCTGTATAACCTTATTATAATGATTTAGTGTAATTGTTAATTTTTGTTGTTGTTGTTGTTACATGTTCATCCTCAGTGAGGGTCTTTCTTGGAAGTCGTCCCATTGGGGAGTAAGATGTGCTGAAATGATTCCGAGCTGGGAGATCGTTTGAGATAAAATTCAGAAGTCTCAAGAAAAAAAACAAAACAAAAAACCCATAGGGCTAAGAGTCAAAAAGAGCTACGAATCCCAAGTGGTCATGTGGTCAGGTCACTTTCCTTTCTATGGGTCAACATAGAGTTCAGTATGTGATGTGACGGAATGGGTGGGTGGGATGAGGGGAGGCTTGTGGAAGTTGTTTATGGTGAGATCTTTAAATCCAGTGAGCACTCTCCCCATGTCTGACTCCCCCAGTCTCTTGCAATAGCCAGCCTTCCAATGTCCAAACATTGGCATTGGCAGTGAAGCCAGCCATAGGAGTCCTATGAGACACTATAGAACTCCCTAGGCTGTGATGTCCAGCCACAGAGAACTCAGCCACTGGTGACCCCTGAGCCTTGTCTCTCCTGTTCTTGAGTCGTGTGCTACCAAATGGCTCCCCATTACTGTCCCTGGCCACTAACTACTGAGTTTGTCCTTCACCCGAGATACATTCTGTCTTTTATGGTTCGGGGGATAGGGTGACCACTCAAGGGGTTTCTTGGGATGAAAGTCTTCCTATTGTAAAGCTGTGGCTCACCCTCTATATGGTTCAAACCTCCTCTTATTTTTCTAAATTATCCAGTGGAAATACACGTTGTTGTTGTTGTTGTTTTCTTTTGTTTTGTTTGTTTGTTCTTCTTCCTTCAACACTGGAAGCATTGAGAGTTTGCCTGTCTTGCATTTTGTGGTTCTGGAATTCCTTGCTAGATTCTAGCATTACAGAGCTGTAACATAAGCTGGGACCTAAGCTTCACAGTGAGGCTGGCACATCAGCAGCTGTACCTAAGAGCACATTCTGCGAACAGATGAGCAGAGGCTGACCTTGGGTGTCCTAATGGACAAACAAACCATTCGTGACGGGAGATAATACAGCTTTCAGATGAATCAACACGAGAGTAACAGGGAATAGGCTAAGGTTTCGGCAAGAGGGAATTCCATGCATCAACGAACAACCCTTGACGGGAAGGATGTTCTAAAGTGGGGTTGGGGGTGGGGGGAAATGTGACTACAGCTTTAAAAGGGTTATGAAATCTCTACTCTCAAAAGCATCAGCTATCAGGGTGTCTTAGTTTAAACTGAAGGTTTTTCTGAAATAAGAGACGATGGAAAGATTCTGGAGGCAGAGCTTAGGCTGGTGGGGTTGTCACCAAGAGTCTTCCAAGCAGTTCCCTAGATAGGCCACACCCCATCTCCTTTCAGTCAAGGTGAGATGTGTGTGGCCTAGCTATTCTCTGCCTACATTGAGAGATCAGAGCCTCTCAGCTCACAGCTTTGACAGCAAGACTAACTGGTGACTTTTCTCACCTGTGATTGATCTGGGGACACTGATGGCTCCATGAATTATTGTCACAGTCCACACTGAAGAATGAAGGCTCCGCCCTTCAACCATCTGCTCACAATAATCACAGATTCACTTTCAGATCCCAGGACCTCTCAGGGCATTCTTGCAATGGCTTCCCAATGCCTGGGGTGAGGGCTGCTCTCCTTAGAGTGCAGGCAGGGTCACCTCAACATCTGTGGGGTTCACTGGGGTTGGGTTTGTCTCTGCTCTAACTCTGGCAGCAGACAACAACCCCCAGCCACCGTCCAAAAAGAGCCTGCACAGTGTAAACCCATTAAGGCTTAACTCCCTGGGGACAACAAAGAACTAACTGCCTTTTGAATGTGGGCTGTGTGGGGACAGCAGTGGCTTCTGGCACTCCCGGCTTGTCCTCAGGGCCAGGGTGATCTGTAGGGAAAGTTACAGGCTTCTGAGGGGATATTTTCACAGGTTCTCCAAACAAAAGGCTCTTTCTTTCTGCTCTGTCCGACTCTCTTGCTAATTAACTGAACCCAGTGGAAAGCAGGCGGTTCCTGCACCGAGACTCGCAGCCCTGTGAGCCCATGTGCTTCCGGAGTCCCGATGGATGCCTTTGTTTCATTTGTCCGGGGAGGCTCTGAGAATGCCCTGCTTGGGGAGCTGGTAGCGAGGCTGCCTGCAGACTGTCACCGGGCACCTCATTTCTTCTAATAATTTCCCCCACATGCACGGTCCAGCAGGCTATGCTCGAATGGCCGACCTGGAACACACTTAGTCACAGTCACCCAGTCCCCTCCTGTCTTCACCTCAGGGTCAGTTCAGTCTGTGGCTTCTTGGCACTCCTGCGAGTATCTCACTGACCTCTGTTTACTGCCATATTGCTGCTCTTTAAGGAGCCCTTCCCCAGCCCATCTGTCTTAAATTACTATGCTGTTTACTTTCCTGCCTAGGCCCCTCTCTTGTCTTTTGTATTCAGACAGACCTGGAGGACCTGGAAGCTGGTTAGGCTCCAAGCAGCTTTTAGCCCAGCACTTGCGTTGCCATTTGGTACTTGTGTCTGGAATTGTGGCGGAGCCTTTCGAAACTTAACTTTCAACACTGCCTTTATTTATTTATTTTTCTTTCCCTGTTTTGCAATTGTTTATAACTCAGTATTTCGGAGTTTTTGAAAGGGTACTGAGTTTTGTTTTATTCACGAGAATGGCCCTGACCGCGAGGATACATGTAAATTCGATCTGACTTCTCAGCATTGAATCAAGATTATTTGTTTCTGTTTAGGCAGGTTTGGCTGTGGGCCCCGGAGCTAGGGGGGAAGCTCTTCACAGGCCTCTAGTGGACACGAGGCAGAACTGTTGGACTCTCGAATTCAAAGGCCTTGGACTTTGGTGCGGAATGAGGCAATCACAGAAATTCGTTCTTTGTTGGTATTCAGATTGAGAAGATAAGTAATTGCATTTGCGTTAAAGGCAAAGAGAATGAAAGGGACCGGAATCAAATTCATGTTGGCCTTTGGCAGATCATTACCTAGTTGACAACTTCTGCCTGCTGTGTGTATTGATTTTGGCTTTTGTTTGTGTGCATGTGGGTTTGAGGGCCCACGTGTCACAGAGCATGGTATGCAAAGGCCGGAGGGTAGCCCGTCCATCATGTGGGTTCTGAAAAAGTAAAAAAGGAAAGGAACATGCCCGGTCCTAGGGCATGGTGGAGGAGAAGGTTTATTGTTGACCTATTGAAGAAGGCAGGGACATCAGAGAGAGTTTAACGTGGACATGACCCTGAGCCATTCTAGTAGAGGGGGAAGGGAAGGGAGAGGGGAGGGGAACCAGGTGCAGCCGCCAGGAGGCCCAAAGGTGCAAAAAGAGTGGATAACAAAACAGCTGGATAATATAGGGAAGAGTACCTGGAGGAGAGGTAACCCAGCCCGGTGGTAGGGGGTGGGGCATACCCACTGTAATAGGGAGGGGCTGGGATGATGCTGAGAGAACCCGGAAGCCTCTGCTTTGACTTGTTAAATAGGTGCCTCTGCCTAGTCTAGGGTTTGAAACCTAGCAGGTTCCAGTCCTGACAGCAAAATGCCTCTTCCCTCAGAGCCTTCTCCCTGGTCCGCCAACACAATTATAACTTACGAATACTTTCGCTAGGGAATCCATATAGAGCCTTATTTCCTAAAAGCAACTCAATTGTTACGCCACCTTATGATTTCAAGCCAACTGCATTGTGAATTCATTTTGCCCAAGGTTGATTGAAGTCTTTGAAATTCCTGCTATTTTAATAGATTGGTGCTCCAGATGTTTCACCTTAAATAAGCTGAAAAAAAAAAAAAAAAAAACGTTACAAAGCCTGTCAAGAAATATGTGAAGAATCATTATGCAGAGATAGCCCCGCCCTTCCCCAGCACCTGAATCCCACCCCCAGCATACAGTGATTTTCCATGAAGGCTTCCTCTTCATGCTTCTGTGCCTTGCTGTTTTCTCTGCCCGAGTAGCTCCACCCTTTGATCACTTAACCTACCTGGCAAAATCCTTCATATCCTTACACATCCAAAACAAATGTTTGTTTTTCTTTCCTTCCTTCCTTCCTTCCTTCCTTCCTTTCCTTTTTCTTTCTTTTCTGTTTTTGGCAATTCTAACACACATACACTCACAGTATTGAATTCTGCACCACTATTGTATCTACAGTGTATGATAAAGGTAACTTATAAAGAGTCTGTTTCTTTCTGAGGATGGGCCGTGGACCTCATGTGGCCGATTATGGTACAGTTTGACAAATGATTGTGTTCACAAAGTCCTCGACACCTGACATTTACTGAGGGTTTCTTTGAAGTTGGTTGCTATTCTGTAGAGTGTTCATCTCATCTTTTTGCGCGCGCGCGCGTGTGTGTGTGTGTGTGTGTGTGTGTGTGTGTGTGTGTGTGCTCAGCTGCTCTTGGAGGCCAGAAGAGGGCATGGGGTCTCCTGGAAGTGGAGTTAAAAGCAGTAGTCTGAAGTGGGCACTGGAAACTGAACTCAGGTCCTCTGGAAGAGCACGGTTTGAATGAGAGGACCCAGGTCTTCTGGGAAAGCAGCCAGTGCTCTTAAACCTCTGAACCATCATCTCGTGTTTAATGTGGAGTTCGCATGCAGCATCCTCACTTCCTCTGGTTACCTCCTTCCTCCAGGGCCATTTCAGACTTAAAATGGCATTCAAGGCATACGTTAACTGTTTAATGGTGGTTGTGATTGAAAGCTTATCTGGACTTTAAAATGAAATTTTCTGCCTGACACTAAACAAGAATAAGATGTGAAGCAATTTTGCTGTTGATAAAATTGTTTGAATAATAGAATACTGGCACCTCAGATATATCAGAAGCCATTCCTTCCTTTATTTATTTCTATTTTATGTTTTTTTATGTTTGCTTACATGTAAGCCTATGTACCATATGTGTGTGTGCCTAGTGTCTGAGGAGCCCAGAAGAAGGCTCTTAGAACTGGAGTTAAAGATGTTTGTGAGCTACCATATGGATGCTGGGAACTGAACCCAGGTCCTCTATAAGAGCAGCCAGTGCTCTTAACCACAGAGACATCTCACCAGTCCCTAAGTGTCTTTTCTCATGGCCCTGATGGCTGGAACACTGAGGTGGGGAGCCAGCATGGTGGAGTTTTGGTGAGGGTCTCACAACCGGTTAAGCCGTTCACTCACTGGTGGATTATTCTACCCCTTCACTCCACCTCCTTTCACCACCCAACACTGCTACACAGGGGACCAAGTTCTGAACAAATGAAATTTGGAGAATATATCAAATCATAACAAATATCTTAGGTAACCATCTAGCTGAGAAAACCAAAGGTCCAGTAAACTACATATTTATACTTAACTAGAAAGACGGGTTTAAAAGAGATGGACGGACAGGATGATGTTTTACATTATATATACACTGTATTGACGTGGTCCGTGGACTATTATTTTCTGAAGGCGCAGAGTTGTAAGCTGGCTCCACTACAACTTTCCTTGGATGGTGGCAAGAATGGTTTAGGGATGGCTCTAGGACTCTGGCTGTTAAAATTAGAAGCCACTGAGTTCTCATCCAGATAGAAGACCTAAGAACTTCTGTATAGCTACGTGTGCTCCATTGCCATTGTTCCGGAGGCTACTGAGATGGAGTCTGCTTCCCCAGCTGTGTTCAGCCCAGAAGAAATGAAGACGGTCTAAAGAGATACCTCTATCTCTCATTTTATCTGACTATTGAAGCAATGACAGCCAAACGAAATGGGAATTTCCCCCAGGAGTCTTCTGATGGGAGAAAAAAAAAAAAGGTCCCTGCCAGTGGGGACGTATCTTCCTGAAACAGAAGAGACTAGAGCCCAGACAAGAAGGAAGAGTCAGTAATGGATGGTGGCTGGGACTACACCTTGGTTAGATGTGGCTTCCATTTAAACTGTGACCTCACTTTGGGGGATTCTCTGAATTTGTCACACTTTCCAATGTGGGCACATTGAATAAATCTAACCCCCCCCCACACACACACTTCTTTTTCTCCTTTCTTCTTTTAATTGGTTTATTGAGGACAGGTAGCTGGACCTGTCTTGGGGCACGGGCTACAAACCCCAATGTGCCTCCCCCTGTCCAAGTTTGATGACTCTATGAAAGACTAAGATGGAACATATTCTACTGCCAGTCTTTGGTGAACATACAGAGAAGTGTGTTGTCATTATTAGCTGCTAAGATTTGGAACTTATTTGCTACTGAACCATAACCTGGCCTTTTGTAATAGAGAATATAAAAAGATAGAACTGTTTCCAAGATCTAAGTCAGAGGGGGAAAAAATTACATCTGTAAAAACGGAAATGAAAACCTAGGAAGCTCAAAGCATTTTCTCCACTCCATAAGCAAACAATATTGTTCATCTTTGTTTCTGGGTTACATTCAGACAACTGGTCAACCAACTTCCTCTACTTTCAGACCATATGTGTTATTATACATAATCATTAACCTTTCTCCCTACCAAGAACTCAAATATACTTTGGATCACACAATCACATTTCCCCAGAGTGGAAAATGTGATAGGTTCAACCAAGCCTATAGGGGACACTTTGGAATTTGAAATCTATAAAAATTCTTAACTCTAAGAAAATTACTGGTCCACATTTAGTGACCATCTGATATTCCCAGGCACTCCTCTAAGCACTTAGATGTCTGAACTCATTCATTCCTCCCTATATGACATAAGTGTTACTGCTATCCCCACTTTATAGGGAATGCACAGGGAACATTGATTGCCCTTGGTGGTGAAGGCCAGATAGAAACATATGTAAGGAGTCTGAGAACCACACTTTTAACTTTTCTAGATAGAATTTGAAAGATATGTACCACAGATGAGCTCCTGAAATGTCTGGGTTGTCTTCACCTTTGCTTTATGATAGCAACATGAAACATCACAGCAGAGGCAGGGCCAGAGCTCAAAGTTACCAGGCACTGTCTGAACTTCTGTCCTCAGATAACTTAATATCTTGCTCCAGACTCTCAGCACTGCCAGTAAGTGCTGGGTAATCGAGGACGAGCTGGATGACTTCCACCAAGCTTTTTTTTTTTTTTTTTTTTTTTTAAGCTATCAGATCTGAACTTAATTAATCTATGGCCTGTTTTCAGAAATGAAATTCTCTAGTAATCCCAAGAAGAAAATGGTTTCCTCTCCCCTATTTCTTATGAAAGTTATTGTATTTACCAATCATTTAATTTATCAGTGTTTCACAGGCCAGTGACCAACATGAAATTAATCCCATCTTAGGAAGACTCAGCTTGGGAACAAGGAACAAATTATAGCAGGCCAGGGGCTGTGTTTTTGTAGAGTATCAAAGGCGTTTTCTCTGTGATGTTATCCATTACCTAAGAAGAGTGCTGAACATTTTGCTGGTTGCTAAGAATTTCAATGGGCTGAGAATTTTTTGGGCCTTGCTATTTATATGTATGGAGACAGCACAGATGGCTGCCTTCTCCCTTCTTTATCTGTAATACAGATCTATGAAGACACAGGAAGGCAGGAACACTATAGAAATGAACAGAAATGGGACCAGAAAATAGCAGTAGAAAAATCCCCTGGAAATGGTCTGCATCTGTTAGTGTTCCTTGGACACAGACAAGGTGCTCACGTGGGTTGACAGCATAGGACTCAGAAAGGTCTGGTCTTTGCTTTCCATCTTGAAACCACTTAAAGTTTGTTATTAGTTGCAGCAAAATGCAGGTAACATAAAATCATCTCTACTGTGTTTTTGTAAAGATTTATCCTTATTTTATTCATGTGTACATCTGTGCAGAGTGTGCATGAGGTGCTCATGGGGGCCAGAAGAGGGAGTTGGATTCCCTGGAACCAGAATTACCAAGAGGGTGCTGGGAACTGAACCAAACCCATGTCCTCTTCAAGAGTAGTCAGTGCTCTCCACTGCTGAGCCATGTCTCCAGCCCCACTTCCAACATGGGTAACAATGTCTTTCAGTGCTGGCTGACAAAGAGCAGATACATTGCTTTGGGGGCAAACTGCTCTCCTCATGACACATGGGAGGCCCAAAAGAGAAAAAGGAGTCTCCCTCAAAGGTGTGTCCACAATGATGTAACATCCTCCAACGAGGATGTACCTCTCAAGAGTCTCTCTCAATGATCCTACCAGCAGAGACAAAAACCTTTACTATGCACATCTTTGGGAATACCGATCCAAACGACATCTGGTGGAGCTAGGACAAGCTGGGACAAACAGGTCATGCCTTGATCCCAGGAATCCTTCTGTGAAAGCAAAAGTCAGGTGCCAAGATATGCAGGTGCAGCCCTGAGTGTCTTTTTTTTTTCCTAGAGCACCTACTCTGTGACTGTATTCACTTCTGAGCTGGGCAATGTGTTTTTAAGTTACTATAAACAGTATTGCTTTGCAAGAAGCAACAGTCTCTGTGTCTTAAGAGAAACATCTACAGCCAAAACCCAATGTTTCAAAAAAGAAAAAAAAAAAAAAAAAAAAAGAATTTACAGTGGTCTTGTCTCCCTGCAAAGAAGGCTCTGTCCTGGTGGAGGTTTCTACTTTCTCTCTGAAGTGAGGACCACCTTGAAACTCAAACCCTCTGAGGTGTTTAGAAGCACAACTTGTTTTTAAACGTTCGTGAGCTCTGCCGCCTTAGCCGTCATAACAGAGGAGAAGAGCGGTGTATAAAGTTATGGAAAAGAAAAGTTAAGGCTTGCGGTATGTTCTGAAGGCACTGGAGGGTCGTGGGAGCAGGCAGATGCTGCTGTCACTCAGCGCCGATGTTCTGCCTTTGAACTACCAGGGCATTACAGGAGAGAAGCTAATCTTTTGTGGCCAGCACAGCTTGCCTGTGTTGATAAGTGTGATTAACAACGCTAAAGTCAAATACATTAGCAAATGCCTTCTAGCCGCCAGGAACGCTCATGGCCACCCACGCTTCATGGCTAAATAAGAAACACAAGTTTCAGGAGCCTGGGATTCCTAGATCCATTGTGTGTACATGCCTCCAACTTTGATTTTCAAGTCGGATTCCATCAAATCAGGGAGCTCTATTGTTAGAAAGCAGCTACGTATAAACCCCCAAAATGAGGAATGTGCTTTTTCTGTTTGTGAGAGATGAGGTTTGCCTGGTTTTCAGAATCTTCTATGGATAGTTTGCAGGCTTCTCTAAATTTAAAAGCAATTTTTTTTTAAAATCTAGAAACTTCTTTACACAGTGTAGTGCTTGAGCCTAACCCTCCTACCAGAAGTCAGAAGTCAAATCTCCTTAGGAAACTAGGTGAAGCAGTAAGTCAGTCAACGTTGCCAGTAATGGAAAGGGCCCAGCTTGCCCAGGGAGCATCCTGCATCGTGTGACCAGAGTCTTTGTTCCTTCTTAACTGAAGCTTCATCTCTGGGGTCTATTGGCAGGTTAGGTAAAGTGGGCCCTGTGCTTGAGGTGAGAGCAGAATTTCTGTTTCTCTTTACTAAAACTTTGAAGGAATATAAAATTCAATTCCGACAAGTCCTGGGTCACTAGGCAGTAATGGAGGAGAGGATGAGACAGTTAGAACTGGGGTGACCATACATGAAGGAAAGGGTGCAGGTTTCAGGAGGGGCTGACCCTGTCTCATTGCCTCAAACACTGTACATGACACTGCCCTGCCCAGGCAGGGAATTTACACTTTCTGCCTTGCTGTGGACTTTCCCTGTTCTGGATGGCCGAATGCCAGAGCTTCAAGAGCATTCCCCACTATGAGGCAGCTAAAAGAAACAAAGAGCCAGCTCAACGGAGTACCAGGTTTGTACAAGAAATGCTGACTTGATAGACTGATCTTGATTGTTTGTTTGCTTGCCTGCTTGTTTTTAATCATCATATATATACATAAATGTATGTATGTATGTATGTATGTATGTATATCATATGTATGCAATGCCTGAGGGGGCCAGAAGGGGGTGCCAGATCCCCTAAAACTGAAGTTACAGATGGTTTTGAGCCACCCTGTGCGTACTGGGAACTGAACTCAGGTCTCTTGGAAGAGCAGCTTGTGCTTTTAACTACTGAACCATCTCTTCAGCCTCATGAAGTCATTCATGTACCACAGAATTTGACTTTCTGACTTCCCATTTGCACTAGTTAGTTTAGTTGATACAACCTAGAGTCACTTGGAGAAAAGAAATTCAATTGAGAAAATGCCCCCACTAGATTTGTCTGTGGTGTGTTTTAATGATCAATGACTGACGTAGGAGGGTCCAGCCCACAGTCACCCCTAAGCAAGTGGTCCTGAGTTGTGTGGGAAAGTATTCTAAGCAAGTCATGGTGAGCAAGCCAGTGAGCAGCATTCCTTCACGGCCTCTGAATGAATTCCTATCTCTAGGTTCTTGTCCTGACTTCCCTCAGTAGTGGACTTACACACCATAAGGTGAAATAAACACTTTCCTCCCCGAATTGCTTTTGGTCATAGTGTTTTATCACAGCAACAGAAACTCTAACTAAGATGCCAAATAACTCCCCAAGGCGGTTGACATTTTGCTGACAAGATTATTTTCCATATTTCTCCCCTTTTCTTTCTGGGTATTTTAAGCCAGCTTATATTGTCTAGCTTGTGGAATTTTACAAATATATTACGGTAGAAAACACATGTGTCCAGTGGAATATCCTGCAAAGACAGAGAACAGCATTGAGAAAGACACTTAGTAATTGCTTGTTTTATGAGTCAGAGAAGGTAAAACACTGATCGTGGGAGCTAGGGAGCTGGTCTTTTGAGCACTCTGTTGGTGTGTGCCTTTGCTTGGTTCTGAACGTTCCATGAAAGGCATACAACTGAAGTGCGTCTGGTAACAATGCCTTGTTCTGAGGTCCCAAGAACCGCAAGTTGCGACCTGAAGATAGCTTTTGAGATCCTGGAGAGAGTGGGAAGTCCCCAAGCCCCACTTGTGCACATTCCCACCAGCCTGCCCTTCCTGCAGGACCTATGTAAACAAGCATGTCAAAGCGTGTCAGTGCTGGCCTCTGGTGCACCCCCGGCCTCCAGCTCTCACAGTTCTCTGCCTCCACGACCATGAACAGGACTGGTGTGACAGTAGAAGACAGCGTGTCACCTTTGGAGAGTAAATACACTGACGGGTACTTGTATGTGAGTCTGAGTACTTCCTCAGCCACTGTCTGATCCCCTAAGAGATGGCTCTACTGGAGAACAACAGAAGTGTTAGATTACCAGCTTCACATGGGATCCCACCCCAGAGAGGTACAAGCCTGCTTCTGGTGGAATTGGGGAGCAGCACTGCCTCCTTGGCCTGCCTCCCCAAGACCCACACTTCAGACGAGGGTAGGTAATCAGCATCCACAGATCTAAGCTGTGAGCTTGCTTATTTGTCTGAAAAGCTCTGAGATGTGCTGTTCAACAAACAAAGTAAGGATGAGAACAGTACAAAATGGCAGATCCTATTTAGGTGGGAAAGAATTCTCTTATGGGCATATAACATGGATATATACGTGCGGATGGGTACATGCATATGTATTTTTTACTTGCATGAGGTGTGTGTGTTTATATGGGATATCCAGACTCAACTGAGTGTTTATGTGTAACAAAACCACACCAGCACACACCGAATGCATTTGGGGAGGAAATGTAGTTAGTAGTTGTAAATGGTAAAAACAGCCTGTTATATTTTCAATCTATATTCTGACGTGTTGGGAATTTAAAATGAGCATCATTTTAACATTTTGAACATTGTGTTATTTTTGTATTTTAAGACATTTAAGGGAAATATTTCAAATGTTGTTTTTATAGTCTTTGAAGATGAAAAATGAGTCATTAAAGATGAACGATCCATCCTATATGAGAACTGTTATCTTTGCACATACCCATAGACTTTAACAGCAACGTGAGCTATCTTTCTTGCTTTTGTTTTATTTCTAATTCACTAATTACTTAGCACCTAAAAACCTAATTGTGATCAAAATTAACATCGCCTCTTTAGGCTCTCTGGCCAAGCACACTGCAACTTTTCCTGGCTTTCTTCAATGTCCGGTGGATTGTATGCCCCTTCTGTCTATAGTAATGAACTAATGTGACCAACCTGGTCTCACACAGCTGCCCATGAAGAAATAGTAAGGGTCAGCCACTCCCTTAAAAACCTCACAACCAAATCACACAGATGCCCAGCAGGACCAAATCCCTCCAGGGATACAAAGAGACCTCACTTGTTTGACACAGGATCTCACTCTGTAGCCTAGGCTAGTCCAGGCTTTCCTAAAATTCACTTTGTGTCCTCGCTGGTCTGAAACCTGTAGAAATCTCACTTCAGTTTTCCATGAGCTACCACGTTGGGCTGATACAGAAAGTACTTAAGCAACAGGGGCTGTTCTAGCTCATTATTGGGCCACTTAAGGCCCTGGGCTAGATCACCAACACTGGTAAATTCATAAATAAACACATTCCAACCCAGTTCCTATGAACTGTGTGCAGACTTGAAGATGCCCCAGCTGTTTGCTTTCCTTTCAGATGTTTCAACCGCGGTTAGAGGCCAACACTGGGATTCCAGTGGCAGATTCTGTTACCTCGGTGGGCAGGATCAGGCAAGCAAAGCCCATTGGACCTCAGGGCTGGGCAGAGACCATTAGATTTACACAAAGTGATTACCAGACAGATGAAGACTTCACTGGACTTTCACATTGCAGTGTTGTAGAATTTCTAAATCCCAGCTGGAGGTTTCTACCCAGTCTTTGGTACTTAAGTTCCCTAATGAAAGACACACACAGCCTTTTTATCCTTACAGTTAGGCCTTAAACAGCACAATGGCTGGGTAGCTGCCTACCCTTCATGTTGTTAGAATCCATTTCCCTATCGATAACCCTGAGTTATTACTATTGACTATGTTTCATCTGGGCTGCTCTTAGCTCCAATCGGCCAGCCCTCAGGGCCATGTTTTTATGGCTCACCTAACCCATGGTGCCTTCTCCTTCCTCCCCCTAACCCATTGTGGCTTCTCCTTGTCTGTCTCCTCTGATCCTAAGCCCATGTATCCTAAACGCCACCTATGTCTCTTCTGCCCAGCTATTAGCTGTTGGCATCTTTATTTACCAATCAGAAATAACCTGGGGGCAAGGTTACTCAGCATCTACATGCATGTGGACTCGCTGGTCTCTGGGGGCAACCAGTCTTGGGGGGGACCCAAAATCAGCATTAGAATATAAGCAGCGTTAGGCCAACCCACTACATCGCAGTGCTTTTAGCTAGTCAGTATTTTCGAATACTCCAGTTCTGCTCAGTACGCTCTCAGTAGTCCAGACTTCTGCCCATCAAAACCCATTTCAGAAACTCAGAAGCTCTTGGTTGAGTGTGGGGGTAGGGGGATAAGGCTGTTGGAGGGGGGAGTGCTGACAGATGGTAACAGCAGTGCTGGCAACACCCTCCTATCGAGTACAGATTTCTATCTGCAGAATGAATTGCAATCCTGGAACGTTTGCTTAGACGTGCCCTGTTCCCTAAGTGAGACAGACTGCAGGTGCTCGGACATTTAAAGATGATTCCAGGCAAGCACTGCAGTCAGATGTTCCCACAGACCATTCCTGGGTTTCTTAAAACGACAGCCTGAATCAAACTCGGCCCTTGTGGTCCTACGTGATGTTTTCAAGATGCTGCAGGTGGTGTGGCGAACAGCAATAGGTATTGGATGTGTAGGCCAAGCTCCGTCGCAAGCATTTTTGGTACAGTGACCCACTAATCATGTGTAACGGCCCTTCCAGGGCCACTCTTATTATTCACTAACAAAGAGATCACGAGTCACTTGTCCAGTGTCACAGGGTTTGCCTTGCTTCCTGTGTCTTCGCCCCAGCCCCTCCTTCTGGTCCGTCCTTCTCAGTGAAGAATAAATGGCTTCTGGATTCTCCTGCTCCCCACCAGAGTTGCTGTCCCTCCTCAGACCACTCTGCTCTCTTTCCATCACTCAGGGTTCTCCTATCTTGCTTTTGGATAACGGCACTTTAACATCTGTACTTGAGACACCCAAAATCTGAATGCTCATGAGTGCCGCCATGCTAGAGAGTAGGAAGTTCCATTTGTCTCCAGCACAAAACTATCAAAAGGATTACATTAAAAAGTACGGGCCACATGTATGATGTATATATGAGACCTTAAATGAAATTTGTATTTAGACCTGGGTCCCCCCCCCCAGGATATGGCATAAGAAACATATACAAATACTTTGAAATCTGAAACAGCACTGTTTCAAGACACCGGGTAGAGCATATGTCCTCGTAAACTGGCCGTTGTAGAGAGCCGGAGGCTCCCATCCCCGGTGGTGAATAGCATATGTGCTTTGTACATTCTAACAGTACAGAGGTATCCTCCAGAAAATTCTCTTATCCTAGATTAGAATAGCCCTTCAGCTTAGGAGCGAGACAGACACATTTGTAACTCTGATAAAAGTAGATGCAGAGCTTCCCCAGGTCTTTAGACAAGAACTAGGACAGCATCGGAGTGAGGTACCACACAGGGTAGGCAGCGGGAACCTCTCATCTCCTCTGCTTCCTCTTTGCCTGGAGTACACAGCTGCCTAGCGAGATTTCCAGCACACAGCCCTGGTGTAGGAGGGACCCCTTGACTCAGAAACTTGCTTCTTGCTAGCCACAACAAGCAAGGGCTTGCAACACCATTTAGGGTCATTTGCCCAAAAGGCACATGTGTTTTCATTCAAGGGATGTTTACAAACACCCTGGTTCTTGACTCAGCTGGATGACTTTCTCCAAGAGGAAGTGGGAGAGGGAGGGATTGGGGTGAGGAGAGAGTGGATCAGATCAGGGATCTAGGGACAAATCTTGTCTTCTTCCTTCCCAGGGAAGAAGCTACTTGGCCTACTTGAAATAGCTGGTGTTCTAGTTTCAAGCCAAAGTCTTCACAGTAGTCCACACTCCAGTGTTTGGAGCCAGAGGCCCCTGTCTACCCAAACTTGACTCCACCCATAGACCAGTTGTGTGTCTCTGCCTAAAACGGGCTTCCCAGACAAATAACACAGTGGCCCTAGGAGTCCATTGAGGGGGATTGAAGGGAAACCAAGGTACCAAAAGTTTATTACTCAGGGCCAAGAGGATGGCCCAATTGATAAGGTACTGACCTTGCAAGCATGAGGACTTAACCTCAAGTCCCAGAACCCATGTCAAAAAATCCAGGCATGGTATCCACTGGGGTAAGCAGAGATAGGAACCTATTGGCCAGCTAGGCTAGTCTACTTGGGAGATTCCAGGTCAGTGAGAGACATTTCCCCTCCCCCCCAAAAATAGTTAAAACAATAAAAAATATGTTATATAAATATATACGTATATTATATATGAAATATATATGTAGATAGTGCCTGAGAAAGAATACCTGTGCTTGTCCCATGGCATACGCATGCAGACCCCAAGTTCATTGTTCTCTATGCCCAGTGCTTGCTGTGTGTTTTCTCCCTGGAAAATGCACATATTGAAACCTGAACATTATTCCCACAACCCTCTTATCCTCCCCTCTCTTTGTCACCTCCCGGGACAGTTAATTTGCTACCATCCTCCGCCAGATGAGTTATTTACATGGATTTAAAAGCTCCTTATTGAGAGAGGACACTGTGAAGGTTCAGTCCTATCACCGTTTACTCTTACGGAGGCCTGGGCGATTCCTAGCGATCACTTCAAGCCTTTCACATCCACAGATACTGAGAAATGGGACTGAGACTCAGTAACAAATTGGTGTGCTCATCCTGGGGAAGACTATTATCTCTGGCCCTTGGCATTCGTTAGTCGTCTGTAGTTCCTTGTCTAGGTTGAGGCCTCCTTTCCACATTTGCGTGTCTGTACCATGGCCTTCTTTAGCTCACGTTTGAGGCAGCCTTGTTGGTGAGACTTTATGGGTGTAGTCTCTGACGTGACTAGGAGATAATCTCTCACTACAAACTCACTTACTGTTCTCTGGCTCTTACAGTCTTTCTGCCCCCTCCAAACGGAGCCTTCAGCCTGAGGTGCAGAAGTTGTGTTGTAGATGTGCTGATGTGCGCTTCCCCCATAGCAAATGGTCAGCCCCGACGGCATAAATATACAAGAGACATTATACCAACGGAGTGCTTGCATTAATGTGCTTCAGAATGCACACACACAAGTGTAACAACAATTAAAAAAAGAAGAGGCCATAAATTTGAAAGAAACCATTGATGTGTGGGAGGGAGGAAAGGGGAAATGGTATAATTAGATTATAATCTCAAAACATAAATGTTCTTTAAAAAAAAAAAAAAACTAACTCAAACTCAGATTTTGACTGGGGACTGCTACAGAATTTAAATATTTCATCTTAATTTCATAGCGCTCACATGGGCTGTCTGTGTGGCCAGAAATTAATCTGTCCGTGTGTTCTCTTGACCCCACAACTTCCCTGACAATGTAAATATTAGCAGCAAACACTCTGCTTGGAGGCATAAGATCACTGGGTGTGAGCAATGGCTTGGATTCAGGATAGAAAATTATATAAGCGTCAATGTTGCAATATCCGAATTTAGTCCTTCCCATTTTATCTTTGGAATCATTTTTTTCACAGTGTCACAGGTTATTACATTCATTCTCTCTCTCTCTCTCTCTCTCTCTCTCTCTCTCTCTCTCTGTGTGTGTGTGTGTGTGTGTGTGTGTGTGTGTGTGTGTGTGTGAGAGAGAGAGAGAGAGAGAGAGAGAGAGAGAGAGAGAGAGCGCCCTCACTCATCTTCTGAGGCTCACAACACTTGGAAAAAGTTAAGCCTGGTTTGAAATGCCTCTTCCCATTCCTGTAAAACTTCAGGCTAACTCACATGGGATTGGTTAGGTAAGGTGCCTACTTGGCCGGATGGCAGGGGAGCCAGGTAAGGAGCACACTCTTTGCTGACGACAGACTGGCAGCACTTCCCGTTGGTGTGTGTAGGGCTGCCGAGCCAGTTTTTTTAGAGAGCAGATTTATTTAAAAAAAAAAAAAAAATCCAGCTGTGAGTTTTCATTTTTTTTTTTCTCTCAGAGCTGGAAGGCGGGGCCAAAACCAACCTCAAACTAGGCAGTCCATTGATCAGGCTAGAGTGATGTGGGCCCGTCTCACAGACAGCAGCTAAGCACAGAGGAGATATTAGCTGGCAGAGATAACGAAGAGGAAGCAGTGAGAGGCAGAGGCACCATCTGTCAGTTTCTGAGCAGCAGTTCTCAAGACGGCAGAGAGGGAAAGGAAGAAGAGGCTGGTTCTGTTCCAAAGGAACAGCGCAGCCTAAGGACATTTTCAGACAAAGTAAGTTTGTGTTCCTCAGAGGAGGCTGTGGTGGTGGGAAGACAGTGTGGCTTCCTATCTGGGCTGCAGGATTTGTTACGGGCATACGAAGTTGGCTTCTCTGGTAGATCTGACCATAAGGAGAACATTTTCTTGACAAGAACTTGATTCGACACTCACAAACAGCACCTGTGGTCCCATTACTCATCTTAAAGACATTTTAAGACCACAGAATGATCTATTCTATGTTTCAGATCTCAGATTACAGACATAGACTTTTGTCTTTCCTTACGTCTCTCCCTCCCATTCCTCCTTTCTTCTTTCTTCTTCTTTTGCCTGCCTTTTTTTCCCCCTTAAACCTTTTGTAGCTGTGAACAAGAGCATTTGCATCTTTTCTCAAATAATTTAGTGTGGTAGTGACTCACCTTTTAGATTAACGGGACTGACGGAAAACACTGTGGGTTTGCTTGGTGTGTGGATAGATATTTAAACTTCCGACGGACCTTCCGAACAGCACAGTTGGTGTGGCACCAGCTTGTGGAGGCAGCTGTTTCTGGGTCTTGCTGCAGAACACAAACTGACTCGGGAAATAATCCTGCTGTTTACGTGTGGTATACATTTTCAGAGTATTCGTTTTCAGGCAAAGCTGGATCGTATTGGTTCTGGGTGGCTGTTTGTTACCCCCGAATGGTTCATAGTGTCAGCTGCCGTGTGTTTTATTAGGCAAGGATTTGTCTTATTCTAGTGGGAGCTTAAAATAGTAATGATAGCAAAAAAAAAAAAAAAAAAAAAAAAAAAAAAAAATGCCAAGGAGGCAAGGCAATTCCTTTTTAACCTACAGAGTGGGAGGAGGAGGGACTGTGTGCCTCTGTGAAAGCTGGTGCCCTAGTGTAAATCAGAAGTAGAGGCACCAGCTGTAAACTGACAGAGGCAGACACCACTCAGGGTTATGGCCCAATATGGATGTCAGAGCTCTGGAGCATGTGTGGGAAAATGGCCACAGTCCAATGTCTGGAATCGTTTATCTTCCTCCAGTGCCTAGAAGACAACTGTCGTATGCATTTTACAAGAATCCTCACTGACTGATTCCATTTGTACAGAGGGGACACACTGACGGATGTGGGGACAGCTATGGGGGGAGTGGGGTTCTGAGCACCTTGAATGGCGTGACAGTGCTGAAGACACATGCTTTCAACAGGACCCTTCCCCACACCCTTGGTAATGAATGCCTCATTAATGTCTGATCTTGTTGGGGAAACCAGAAACTAAAGGTCTGTTCTCACTATCTCCTCTATAGGGTCTGTGTCCTGCAGTGCAAAAAAAAAAAAAAAAAAAAAAAAAAAAAATTCAGAGAAAGAAAATGTCACAGGACTCCGTGGACGCTAGACATAAAATGGGGGTTAAAGATGTTCTTTGGGAAATACTGAAGCATTCTGTTGTCTGTATGAGGACGTCATTCATGCCAGCCAGGTGGTTCATTCTATTGTAACATTTTTCTTCTGCTTTGAATGCATGTTGATCCAATCCACCACTTCCAAGCTCTCCTATGCCCCCCTACCTCCCCACCCAGCTTCATGCCCTCTTGTAAATTTTTGTTTTTGTTATTCATAACCCAAGTTCAATTTGTCCTGCCCACGTGCATATAGGCCTGAGAACATCCACTGGGGCAGAGGCAACCTTCCAGGGGCCATATCCTCAAAGGGAAGTGGATCGTCTTCACCCATCAGCCTTCAATTACCTGCAGTTCCTCCAATGGGGGTGGGGTCCTTTGGCCCTTTCTGATCTAAGCAGCCAGTATGTCTTGCCTAAGCTGAGTCTCCATGTGCTAACTAACATGCATGTCACATGGAGAAACGCCTGGCTGATTTTCACCCCCTCCCCCGAGTCAGATCTTATAGGGATATTTAAATTTTGTTGTAAAGATTGTGAGCATTCAGACGTTTTAGGTTTTAGTCACAATTGTCATGTTGCAGAGAAGACAGTTGAACTCTTGATGCATTTCATTGCTTGTAATCACAATGAATGATTCTAGCTATCTCTCCCAGAGAAACATCAAATGACAACAGACCATTCGTTTCTAATATATATCTGTGGAACTGCCTTCATTTCCCTATACCGGACTTCTTATGGTGCTGAAAAACTGAATTATTCAAAAACCAAATCCAATGACCATACGTGGCATTGCTTTTGTTTATAATTGTCTGCTTCTGGGGGGGGGCGTGGCATCTCATCTTTTACTCCATCTGGACATCTTCTTTTATAATTAAGATTTGCATCATTGTGAAAAACTAGTCAGTTTCTTAATTAGCACTGAAGTTTTAGAAATTGGGTTAAAATTAGCACAATAAACCTCATAATATAAAGAGACTAGATCACAGAGCCAAGTAAGAGGCCTAATGTCTTTCTCAACTTTACAGACCCGCACATACACCATGCAGAATGTATACATATACGTTTGTGTGTGCGTGCGTGTGTTTACCTGCAGGTAAATGTATGTATTATCTTTTTAAATGTTTCATTAAAAGTGGCTGTGTATAAAATGCAAAGCATTGGAGATATCAGGCCCTAGTGTGTTCTGTTTGAAAGCATTTTTCTTTGAAGTAGTAAATAGCTCACTACTGCTAAGGAAATCAAACGTGAGACCTCCTTGTGCCCACTTCCTGTGCCACTTGGCTGCCCAAAGGTCATGGACATTCTTCAGCTAGCACGGGGCACAGAGCAGCCCTGGATGCAGGAATTCTGACGGTCCTGTGAGCCACCCATTCGTCAGCATGACCTTAGACCGTCAGTGGTCTATAGGTTTACTGCCCTGCTTTTGTAATGTGGCAGTAAGAATGTCTGCCTTACCCTGTAAGGCGGTCTTGAAGATCAAATGACACCATAGGCACGGAAGTGTTAAACCTCTTTCTAGAATATTCCTTCTGCCCCTCCCCCACTCCTCTTGCTATAGTAGAGCCTGACCATTGCTCACAGGCTTCGCTCCACCTTCTTATCTCCTCAAAGACACCTATCTGTCTTCCAGTGCTGAGGACCTCTCCCAGAACTAGCCAGCTCGGACCCCCATGTTCCTCCCATCTGGCAATCGGCCCCACTGCAGTTCTGGGTTCCACAAAATATTTTCCCTCTGACGTTTTGGCGAGTTCCATTTTATTTTTATGTGTATATGTGTGTACTGAGGTGAATTTATGTGTCACATAGTAGAAGCATGTGGAGACCAGAAGAGGGCACTAAATCCTCTGGAACTGGAGTTACAGAGCTACTGTGTGGTTGCTGGGAACCGAACCCAGTGCTCTTAACAGCTGAGCCATCTCTCCAGACCCTTCTCTGCTCTGATTTTTAAAAAACTACTTGTTCTCTACTTGTTCTTTCCACACTTTTAATTTTGCTTCACCTTTGTACTTAAGTTGTTTTTGTTTTAGCATTTGTCTTGTGCTAATAGTCTTTTGTGACTGTTCTTTCAGCTTCTGGACTCCAGTACTTTTCCATTACAGTACTTTTTTACTGTGAGGTCTGTGTGTCTGTGTGTATGTGTGTGTGTGTGTGTGTTCATTCATGTGTGTGTATGTGTGTGTGTGTGTGTGTGTGTGTGAGAGAGAGAGAGAGAGAGAGAGAGAGAGTTACATACTTGACTACTGTATTACATCATCTCTACCACTCCCTCTCTAGCTCCTCCCATATCCCCCTTTCTCCATTCAAATTCAACACACACACACACACACATAGATGAGTCTATTTAGTGTTGTTCATATTTATATTTATTTAAAGCTGACAACATAGAATTGGATGACCCATCCGGGGTGTGTCCCTGGAGAAGACAGATCCTTTTCTCTCAGGATCCATCGGTTGCCTGTAGCTCCTCATCTAGGGCTCTGTGAGATTTCCTCATCCATGTCAGCACATTCACTGAGGTTGTCACTCACCATTCATATCTTACTTAGGTGACTACATTTTTGAGATTTCATGGCTACAGCAGACATCCCCATCCTCTGGCTCTTCCAATCTCTGCGCACTCTTCTGAGATGTTCCCTGAGCCTTAGGTGTCCCTTCATTGGTCCCTAAGGTGGAGCCCCATTGTGTTGGCCATCTGTCCACCATGCCTGGGCATCCCAGTGGCCAATTGTTTCTTGTGTGTTTTACCGGTTATGAATCTCTGTAATGGTTTTTATCTGCTACGAAATGAAGCTTCCCTGATGAAGGTAGGAGCTATGCCTATCTGTGAATTTAAGGAGAAAGAATACAATTAAAGATTATACCGATGTGGAAATAGTAATACTTTTACTTCCGGGACAATCAAGAGTAGAGAACTGTCCTTAGATTCCAATCCTACTTCAGATGTCACTAGTCTGTGAGGATTTCTCCCAACACATTCCCTCCATAGAACTGCAGCCTTCTTTGTTCCCGATTCCCTCGGTATGTGTTTGAATCAAGCCTTTATCTTATTCTATCTTTATTGATATCTGATATTGCTATACTATCTGTTCCCTTGAGTTCTTTCTTGACACACCATCTGTCCCTTGATTATCAGGCACTCACTGTAGTATCTCCTAACCACAATGTTGATGATCAAGTTGTGTCTGTTGGATAAATAAAAAGCAAGTGTTCCCTACCAGTTCCTTGTGGTACTTTGCCATTGCACACCTTTTGGGACAATACAGGTATCCATGTGTCTGGAACCATTTGGCTATTGTAATACCATATAGACAGTTTAAAAGCAGGAATCTGATACTCCAACAGAAAGATCTAGATACAGCGTTAACCTACTGATCCATATGCCATATGAGTGAAGTGCCTGAGGAAGCCAGGAAAGGATGTAGGGTACTCTCGAGTTTGACTTATATGTGGCTGTAAGGCTGATAGAAGGCGAAGTGAACTCCGGTTCTCTACAAATGTTCTGTGTGCTCTTAACTGCTGAGCCATGTCTCCAGCCAAGAGATGGGAAGTCTATTTCAAGGCTTCTTGCAAATGAGGTTGAAACAGGAAAACTTGAATGTACTTGCTAAATGACAATGGAGAAACTATGTAAATTATGGAAGCTTTCTATAATCATGCACTTAATCCCCCTCTACACAGAATAGCTGGCAGAGGTAAAGCCATTTTATCAGTGTCTCTGCACGTTGAATCAGGATGAACCACAGGGGTGCTGGAAACAACCTTGTTCCAAATCAGGGCTGTGCTCTTGCTGAACACTGAGCACACATAACCTGTCATCCCCACCTGCCTTTAACAAGAGGGTGGTCAGCTGTCGGTTCTCAGCTCATACTGAGAACCACTCTCCGTGTCTCCACCCGCTGTGCTCTGAGCAATAATGGCAGAGTGAAGGGCGGCCGGTTGGTAGAGCTTTGCCCCCTTGTACATCTTTCTAGCCCTAAAGGTTCTGAAAATCATGGACCACCTTTAAAGATGACTCTAGGTGCTTCTGACTGGGTATGTTCTATGCACTGCACAGTCAATGACGTAATTCCTCTGTTTCCTGTTTAAATGATAAAGAGAATGTCCACTTAACAAGAGACTATAGGCACAGTAATGAATACAAAATAAGTTCCCAGATGGAGAGCAGACAGAAATGCAGTGTTGGTGTGGACAGTTTGATGGGGTCAGGGTCAGAGCAGAATGGAAATTCTGAGAGGTTAGCCCTATTGGAAAACAAACTCTTAACAATCGGGGAAATTGTTTTCATAAGGAACCCCGTTTGTCCTCGGGCATTTGAAGTGATGCCTTCAGTGTCAAGTTTTATCGCCATCATTCCAAGGATCCCCCCCCCTCTCACACACACACACACACACATGACACCCATAGGACAGAAGTTGGCCAGAGATCTGAGCTGGGGCTGAACTGAGCCTGTTAGGCACTAGAAGCTAGATATGAATTGATGAACTCAGTATCCCTCAACCAAGGAAGCCTTCGGGATGCTAAGAACAGAGCTGCTAAACCAAAGGAAGACAGGCATGCGGGCTGGGGTATGCAGTTGCCCTCCTAAGACACCTGTTCATCTTGCACCCATCAGCAAAGGGCAAGAAGCCCCATCAGAATTTCCACCTTGAGAGTCTCGAACTCAAAACTCCTCATTGGCCTTCGCAAACACTGTGCTTGTAAGCTTCTGGGGGCTAATGACTCTCTCCCTACCAGAAAGCAGTGGCTTCGAACACCCTCTTGAGAACCATTCTTCTTCTCCACATGCTTATTAGCCTGACTTACAGACTGTCTGCACAGTCTGTGCTGGGCCCAGCCCTGCCTGCACCATACAGGATCCACCTAGAGAACCCCAGCAAGCAGGTGAAAGGCAGTGTCTTTAATTAACCATATATGACTCCACGAAAGAACCCTGTGCTCTTTCTAGAGGCTCCCTACTGGGTGTCCTTCAGGCTTTGCAAGTACTTGAGTAAAGCCACAAAAAGAGTTAAGCAGCTATGTGATCGTCAGACCTCAGTTTAAGTAGAAACAGTTGATTTTTATTTGCTTGCTTGATGAGGGTAAGACTCCAAATTAGATGATCCTTCTATGCCAGGTTTTAGAGCAAAGTATCAAAAGATAACTGTTTCTTTGGGGTTGTCTGCTGACATGCCCTGTCTCATAAGTTTGTGTAAACCAAGAAGGGGCTGTTCTTTCGGTTCCCTCCCCATTAGCTTATTTGGTATGAATGTTACTCTTACACCAAGTCCTCTCTCTTATGGCAGAGTATAAATAGTAACATCCAGCACAGTAGCATATAGCTCATGTCAACACTTAGATTTTGAGCACCTACTGTGTGCAAAGAACCGTGGACAGGAAAATAACCCTATAGCATCCAGTCCCATCCCAGGGTCAGAGAGATGGTCATGACTCAAGAAAGAGTGATTTCTGTTTGACTCTAAGGCTTAAGGAAATGTACAAATCCAAGTCTAATCAGATGATCTGGAAAGGCTGATGAACGGCAAGGCTGTTGGCCCAGAAGTATGAATCTGTTTTAGTACAGAGGTTACCAAACAAAACCACAAAGACTGAAAAGATTTGATGTATTTAAAAACTAAATGATGGAGTGACACTGGGCTGGAGCAGCAGTTCTCAACCTGCCTAATGCTGTGACCCTTACATACAGTTCCTCATGTTGTGTGGACGCCCCCGCCCCCCACACACCAAAAACATATTACATTGCTGCTTTATGACTGAAATGCTGCTACTGTTGTGAATAGTAATGTAAATATCTCATATGCAGGCTAGCAGATCTTTGACCCCTGTAGAAAGGTTGTGTGACCCTCAGGCGGTTATGACCTACATGTCAAGAACAACTGGGCTAGTGAGATGAGCCAGGAGTTATGAACACAGGATGCTCTTCCGGAAGACCAGGGTTCAATTGCCTGTACGCACATGGCTCACATCTTTAATGCCAGGGGATTCCATGCCCTTTTTTTTTTTTTTTTTTTTTTTTTTTGTCGTTGTTGTTCCGATGCCTTCTTCTAACTTCCTTGGGTAGTGCACACACATGATGCACACATGTGGAAGTAAAACCATTTATACACGTAAGGTAAAAATAAGTGATTCTTCAGAGAAATAAATGAGTAGACCCCAGGATCCTACTGGCCACGTCGCGGTTGGATATTTCTGGATATTTGTGAATATAAGATCTGGGACTTGAAGGGGAGACAGACTCAATCGTTGCAAATTGTGACATTATTTTACAAATCAATACGTAGCTACATGTTTGCGGAGACTAACCATCGCCACTTTTGGGCTTAGGATATGTATTCTGAAGAGGAGTGGGCCATAGAAAAAACAAGGATACTATAAATAGGCCTGCCCGTTCAACGATTGTTGGTAAATGTGCCAAGGCCAATTTTAGGCCATTATAACACAAGAAATAATTCAACTGGTCAAAGGGAGCTCCCTTTCCTCGTGGAGCTTGTAGACTAGTGAAGAGGACAGCATCAGGACCAAGCAGCCGGTGCTGACCTTAATGATGTGGCATGAGATTTGATGGACAGTGAAACCTGCCTTAAGGGTGGCTTTTTATCCACTCAACAAGAACACGTTAACACTGCGTGTGGCACCGTCAAGTGTGTGCTGCACCTCCAGAGACACAGTGTGCTCACAGATGAGCGAGAACAGGATGTTTGCAAATGTAAAGCTTGCTTCTTAGATTGAAGAGAATAATGGAGCGGATTTAACTCTGACAGCACGCTCACTTCAGGCAAGCTTTGCTGGATGATTCTTCCTCCTTCCTTCCTTCCTTTCTTCCTTCCTTCCTTCTTTCAATAATCCTTCAACAGCAAACTCAGCAAAAGTCTGTATTCTTCAATGATAGACACTATCTAAATCTGTCTGTAGTCCTGAGCTGTGAGGGTGCCTCATATGGGAGATGTATGCTGTGAATAGATTCTGGGGGTACTGATGGCGTTAACCTCTCAGCCCTAGGCAGGTTTAGCAGGGCCTGGGCAACCAGCATTTTTATATGGTGACCTCTCAGTACAAATGGAAAACGCATCATGTGTGTAAAGGGTTGGAAGCAGGCCACAAGAAATGAGCTCAGAATATGCATCCCTGTATACACATGGTTCTTCATACGGGAGACCCCACTGCTGTGAATATACAGTAGTTTCCCTTATCCAACATGTTGTTTCCCATGGCTTCTGTTACCTCTCGTTAATCACAGTCAGGAAACATCAAATGGAAAATTCTAGAAATAAACAGTTTGTGAGCTCTATGTTGTCACCGAGCAGAGTAAGACACTGGAATCTCACACTACTAGGCGCCGTCCCTGTTGGCACTCTGACTGTCCCACTGCCTATGGTGTCTACCTGGCATCTGCTACCTCCCTCTTAGTGGTTATCTTAGCCATTGCATCGACGGTCACAGTGTCACAGTGTCACAGTGCTGTGTGTAAACATCCATGCAGAGCCTTAGAACGTATCCCATGATGACAGGTTGGGAGCTTGTACGCTTTCCTGACAGCACAAGATTTTAAGCAGCATTTCTAACCATATCTGTCCTTACACATCGGTACACATTCATGCTTACCATCATTGATAGCCCAAGTCATAGAAGTGTGCTTCAAAGTGTCTTCCCAAACTATTTTAAATTAGCTCAGCCCAATCTTTGCCTCAAACAGATGTATCTTTCTTCCCTTCTATGGGTGACTCTTCCCTAGCTTTTGCTCTTTCTTGTTGACAACACACTCCTAACAATTAACTTTTTTTTTTTTTTTTTTTTGTCATAACGACTCAGCCAGAATCTTGTTAATTCTCAGCTTTTCTGGGGATCCACTCAATGGGAAGCATGCAGTTTTGCCACACGATGCTCTCACCTGGGTCCGAGTAGATTTTCCTAAGTCATGATGAGTGGCCATCTTGAACGCAAGGACATGTGGGAGACTGCTGCTCCACAGAGTAGCCCTTGGCCCCACACAGGTCCCACTCGCGCTCAGAAACCACCAGCAGGGCTTTTAAAACATTCTGATAGTAAATACTGGCAAAGTAATTTGGTTTTGTAAAGGTATTTAAATAAAATACATCATAGACCTTCATTTTCACAGTCTGTACCCATACCACGTGGTCCTGAATCGAAGTAGATACACCCAGTGGTTCTCATCTGCCAACCATACTATTACCTCAGAGCATTCTTACAGCTACACTCCACAGACCAGAAACTAAAGCTCCGTGAGGCTCACTCACCTTCCAAGATGGCATTGCTTGGGGGCAATTGTGGTTCCCTCCCAGATAGTGTCTTCTGTTATGTCTAAAGAGCTTTGTTCCGGGGCCGAGGAGATGGCTCAGCCAGTATAGTACTTGCCACACCAACATGAGAATCACACCAAGGGTGAATCCCCAGAACGTGTGAAAACTGGACATTGGCTCATGTGTCTGTAATCCTGGTGCTCCTGTAGTAAAACAGGAGGGAACAAGAGAATCTAAAGAAACTCACGGGCCAGCTACCCTGTGGAGAACAAGGTACCTTTCCTCAAACAAGGTGGTTAGCACATACACACATGAGCACACACACGCACACACACACACACACACACACACACACACACACAAGTGCCCTGAAAAATGATGACTTCTGAGTTCTTGAACACTATTCCGAACCTTTGGTGGAAGCCAATGTCTGGCAGCACTGAAACAGCTGGTTTGTGTCCCTGACACAAATCTGGTTGCTATGGGATCCTTCACATAGGAAAATATTTGTCAGCTCCAGGTGCCTGGGACACCAGACAGGCTTAGTAATCATCAGATGAACACAACAGTGATTTATAGAGAAAACCGTGTTGAGGAGCTCCAAGAAAAGAGACTGGAGAGGTTCACATCGTGTTTGGCAATTGGGAATTTTGCTATTTGTTTGCAATGAAAAGTGTTGTGTGCTTTTGTCTCTGTAATACGGGGAATTGAACGCAGCACCTCATGTTTTCGAGGCAGGAGCTCAACCACCACACCGTATCCTTAGCCCCCACTTTGTGTGTTGACTGCCATGGAATTTTCAAAGGACGACTTGCAGAGAAACGAGCCTGAAGATTGATAATGTGCCATGCTTTCTCGAAGGGGAAATAGACATCACATTAGAACGTGGAGACCCTAAATTGGCAAATCCAAAGTAAGGGCAGAATCAAACACTGTAATTGTTAGTCATTGATTTGAGTCATCTCCGCCGTTCAAACTTATTCTCACTGAAGATGGTTACATCCAGATAATGCTTGCTTCCGGTAAGACGGGAAGAACAAAGGAAAATAAATAAAACAGTTTACTTCAGCCTCATAAAAATTTCTTACACAAGAAGCAAAAAAAAAAAAAAAACTGTGGGAAAATATGAGTTTTTTAAATTTTTCCTTGAAGTCCCAGTGAAATTGCAGCGCATGCGAAGTAGGGTGTGTGTGTTTACACGAGGGAGGGCTGTCCCACCAGACAGGCTACAATCAAAGCTCCTGGAAACCAAGTTTCTGAAAATGACTAATAGCATATATAATCTCCTTTCTAAAAGAGCAGTTTACCTTGCTTTTTAGTTGAAAGAAAAATACATCTTCACTTTCTCTAAAATGAGGATCATCTCTGGGGTCACCAAATGTCTTCTCTTTTTAATTCTTTGCCATTTTGACTCCATCCAATCAATATTCTCCCTGATATTAACAAGCACCAGAGTCCAGGGTTCCCCGTTAGCCAATATGGCTGTTTGATATCTTGTCCCTATGAAGCAAAATACATTTTATGCTAAATACCCTAAAACATAATGTCTAAACATGAACCAATTTTCAAACTTAAAATAAATGATTCTGTCATTGGATGGTCTACATTTACAAGATTCATGCTAAGAGATTTATTATTATTATTATTTAATAATTAACTCAGAATAGTTCTGGAAAGCCAAAAGCTACCCATAGGGAATAGAGATGGCTCAGTGGTTAAAAGCACTGGCTGCTTTTCCAGTGGACCCGGGTTCAGTTCCCAGCACCCACAAGGCAGCTCATAACCTCCGATTTCCTCCTCAGACACTGCATGATGCACACATACTACATGGAGGTAAAACACAGATACACAGAAAATGAAATGAAAAACCTAAAACATAAAAACGTTGTCACTATAATAAAATGAATTTAAAAGCAGAACACTTGCAAAATAAAATATTAACCATTTCCTCATATTTAAATCCATGTTTATTTATGAAAGTTCTACAGATACAGAAGTTCTCTAGGAAATATCTGGTTTTAAAAGGGAGAGGTTAATGTGGCCCAGACATCATAAACAAAACTGTTTTCATTAGACATGAGCTGTGCTCACTACTCCATTGCTGTGGCTCTTCTGTTGTGTGGAGGCCACTGGATGTTGGGCCCACACAGAAAGCAAAAAGAGGCTGTGTGAGTGTATATCTGAGCTCTCTACCCAGCAAGAATTATTTTTTTTTCTCTTTCCACAGGTAAATGAAAATTAGCATCCTTGGGGTCTCTAGGATCACTTGGAACTAGTAACTAATAGAAACACACAGAGAGACACATACACACACACACACACACACACACACACACGGTGTGGGGGGGAACCTCGGTTTTAAAAGAACATTTTTTGCTTAAGCAGGATCAAAGTTATATAATCCAATTATGGTCTGTTAGCAACACCATTTGAAGTCCCTGCTACCTTGATAATCACCATGGAGCCATTCAGGACTTAGCTGGCAGATAGCTTACCTTAATTAGGAGTATAAGTAACTGGATTGGCTCCTGTCCTTTTTACTGTTCCATACTCTTTTCCCTATCCCCAAGTCACAAAAGCTGTGCTTTGTTCTTCCGGTGAAAAGTCTACAAACCAGCCATCAGCAACTACAACAGCCATAAAACCACGTTTGATCAGTGTGGCTTTGTGGAAGATGGAAGGCTTGAGGCTCAGGCGAGTCTGGGATTGATCTTGACACCTTTGTCGGTTGTGTGCATGTTTTCCTATGGCTCTGTGTCTCTGATCGCTGTCTCCAAAATGGTGTCAGTAAAGTCAACTACAGAGTTATCACAAGGGCATGAAGCCATATGAAGGGCTTTGACTAGGTGGCCAGTAGCACTTTGTTTTGATGGTGTTCTAATGTTCCCTGCCCTTACCTCTATAAAAACTTTTAGGGATATCAGTCCAGTAGGAAACCTAGCGCTCTCCTGTAGAACCTTCTGGAAAGCCTCCAAGACCTTTGGAAAATGTTGCTTAGCGATCCCACTTCTCCTCATTTTTGCCAACAGGTTCTATTTTCAGCAGAGTTTGGTAAGCCCTTCCTTATAGATGGCCTTTCTCCACTCCTTATTCTATGCAGTGTAGTCTTAGCATACAGATTTAATTACCAATTAATGCAGATATGTATAAATGGGTATATATAAATCATATTAGAAACTTTGCTATATGTTTAATCCGTTCTACATCTTCAGAAGGATTTGGAAGAATTCAGTTATAGACAAAGACTGGAAACAATATTTGTTTCAAGTATCAACATCCTAATGCAAGATGTAGGCCACCTTGTTTAGCCTCCCTGATCCTAGGTCTCTTCCTCCTTATGATGGGGGTGGTTCAATGAGCATTCTACATAATATGGGCATAATGCCTCGCCTGAAAGATCGACAGCAGCCATGTAGGTTTCTTTTAGCAGAATATTTGAGCAGTATATAGGAAGAAGGTTTTGTTTAAAAGAATAATCACAGAGATTTTGTGAGCCTTATAAGTCTTTCTCATATTCTGAAGACATTCCAGAATATACCTTTTGGGGAAAAGGCAACACCTCAACAAATAAGGGAAAACAGAACACCATGTTACTAGGATATATCTTTAGCAGCCTATTCTCTGTTTAGTAAATACTACCATTATAGTAAGTGCGTATATCCAGGCAAACCGTAAAATACCTCTGCATGCTGTAAAACTTTCCTTTTCTGCAACAACTCAAGTGAAGTGTAGCCATGTTTTAACTGTGCCCTGTGTGCCTCCCATTGGTCAGTGAACAGACAATGGGGGTCATAGATGCCTGCAAGTCCACTTCCGAGAAAGCCAGCCGAGGCCACGTGCACCAAGGCCTGTTTGCATGGCTGATTTGTAAGCTGGTGCATTCCAAGTCATTAACTTACCTAGACATCCTAAGATCTGTCTTAGAGCAACAGAATGACTTTTAAAAATCTGACTTTCCTCGGGGTCCATGTGTGGCATCCCGCCTTTGTGCTCACTTCTATAGGATTGGGTCTCAAAACAGGGAGCCATTAGAAATGTTACTCTTCATCCCCAAATTGGGAAAGAATGCACTGGAGCTGACTCGAGGGACCATGAGGCAGCAGC